>NC_140178.1:98961295-98966295 GCF_963971535.1 Notolepis coatsorum
ATTCAGTGGTCTGGTCAGCCTCTTTAATGTCCATCTTTGTGACGTGTCCCGCTGTGATGAGCTTCTCAATCTCAGCGCGGTATACACTCTCTTGGGCGGGGTTCTTGGATAAGCGCCGCTCCGTGTTCAGCAGGTACCGTTCTGTGGCGTCTGTCTTGGCGTGGAAAGTAGGCATTCCTTCTCGCCGCAGGAGTGGCGTGGCGTATCTCAACACGCCGTTGACCGGGACTCTCTTGGTCCCTGTCTCGAGGAGGTGAATGGCGTAAATGTCATCTTTAGAGCGAATGTCTTTCTTTCCGTTCTTAAAGGGCATTTGTTCCAAGGTCCATAGCCGCTCTACGTGTTGCAGGAGTGCGGTTTCTCCCTCTGTGACTCGGGAGTGGAGACATCTAGTGGCTGTACTTCGGTTGAGAGATTTGGCGAGCGGGCCTTGGAGAGTCCATCCCAAACGGGTCTCGACTGCTGCATGACAGCCTCGGGGTCCGGTATGGACCCGGTCTATCGGGACAATGAGGTCTGCATGGTCGGAGCCTATCAACAGGGTCGGCATAGCATTGTCTATGAGCGGGATCGGTAACTTGCGCAGATGTGCATATTTCTCCATCAGCTTGGCGACGGGGTATGTGTACCGCGACAGTCCTATTTCTTGGCTGGTGAAAGCGTCTGCAATCTGGTACCGTCGCTCAGGCTGGCCGCTTGCTGCGATAGAGAATGAGACATTCTCGCCCTTTATCGTCTTCAAATCTCGTCTTATTGTCCGAATTGTCATTTGGGTTTCGCTTCCCCGCAGCCCTAGCTGGGCCGCAGCGGAGGCGAGCAGCAGGGTCTTCTCTGACCCGTCATCGAGGACGGCGTAAGTGTCCAGGACTTTATTCTGGTAGCTTAGTGTCACACGCACTACTTTTAGGAGTACTCGGGCTCCACTGCTGCTGGCGGGATCGATGTACATGACGCTCGCTTTGCGGCTGGATGGTGCAGGTGAAGGGCGCCGTCTGTTACTGTCGTGAAGTATGTCCAGATGGGCTCCATCGCACTTGGTGCACCTTTTCTTTAAGCGGCATTCGGCTGCCATGTGTGAGCGCGCACAGCGAAAACAGCGCTTGTTGGACTTTATCCATTGACCTGCTTCCTCCGCGTTCAGCTTGGGGAAGGAGTCACATTGCGCTAGCCAGTGTTCTTTCTCACAGTAGGGGCACACTATCTTCCACTTCTCCGTTCTGGAGGGGGTACTGTGGCTCTTGCTGCTCGGTACTGACTCCGATTGGTGCATCACAGTCACCGATCTTCTTCCATCATTTAGTCGTCTGGTTCCTTCTCTGGAGCCAGGGGTGCTCCGTCCGAATGTATCTAGCCGTAGGCTGCTGACTTCTCTCGCCAGGAAGTCTGCTAGATCGAGGAGGTTCGGTTCGGGGCCATTCGGGTCTCTGTGGTCCCTCTGCCGCCTAAAGCGCTCCTGACGAGCGGGCGGCAGCTTCTCCAGAATCCTTTCCACATTTGAGTTGGCGTAAAGTTCATGCCTCCCCTTCTCTCTCTGCGCTCCCAACATCCCTACCAGGGACTGCACTCTGATGGACAGGTCGTCCAGTGCTCGATTGTCTATTGCTGGGGGTAAGCGGTCGATGTGTCGGATCTCCTGGATCACGTAATCCCATATGCGCCCATACCTCTGGTCCAATGCTACCAGCGCTGCTGTGTATGGGGTGGTGGAAGTCGCGTAGGCGAGCGCTATATTATGTGCGCGGGGTACCTTTAAGTGCTTCAGTAGGATGGCGTATTTGTGGCGTTCATCCAATACATCCACCAACATGGTCTCCAGACACATGCGGAGTTCTGTATACTGGGCCCGGTTCTCTTGGGTGAAGTCGGGTACCATAGGCGTGCCAATGTATGACGCTGACTGTGGATACATCGGCGAGCGTTGGGCGGCGAGTCTCCTCCCGCTCCTTGGTATGGGCTGGTACCGGCAGTGTACCATGGCCCGCTTGTCCAGGTGCTGTTCCTCGGTGCGGGTCGTGCGTTGTGCTCACCCGGGTATAGAGTCGGGGGTCTGTAGCGCAGCTCCGCGGGAGTATAGCCTGGGCTGTACCGGGCCTCCTGGTCCGGTAGAGTACTGTGCTGTCTTCGGGCGTGGTTCTCCTCCTCTTCCTCTTCGTCTTCAGTTAGGTCATCCAGTGCTTGTAGTCTCTGGTTTAGCCTCTCCACAGGATATGCTGCTCCTTCCCGGTTGCTAGGTCTCGCTTGGACCGGTGGGGGGAGGTGGTCTGTGGGGGTTATAGACCTCGTCTGTTGGTCAAGTTCAGGGTTGTTTACTCGGCTAGGGATGCCGCCCTGGAGGTGTGTCTAGACGAGTTCCTGGAGCCTCTGGCGGAGGGAGAGGGTGTTGTCCGTCTGATCAGCTGTTCTATTAGTTGCGACTGCTGTCTGTCGCGCGCTGCGTCCCGTTGAGCACCGGCTCGTTCTCGGGCCACATTCTCTTCCATCTGAATGCGTCTTATTTCTAGACGTATCTGCTCGTGTTCGCTTCGCTGCTGGATCTGCAGTCGTCGCGTTCAGCAGCGGCGTTCAGGCTGATGAGGAAGGCCTGCTGTAGGGTCCTCTCTGCCTCGCTGGGAGAAGGCGGTTGTATAGGGGAGCCTTCCCTCGGGGTACTCCTTGCGGAGCCTTGGAGTTCTATCTCCACGGTGCTCTCCCCGTCTTCTTCCGTGCCGAGTTCTCTCTCGGTAGCGTTGTATTCCTCCCGGGACTCATCGGGGACTACTTCTTTAGTACTGGCGGGGTGTGAAGTCATGTCTGGTTCCCACTGGTCCCCACCGTGAACTTGGTCAGTTACATTAGAGCCCGTAGGGGCCTCTATGGTCGGGGTAGTCTGGGCGTTGGGGTTAGACATACTTTTACTTTCTAGTTTTACCGCGTTTACTGTTAGTAGAAGACTAGGTTGTTGACTGACAGCGTAAGCCTCTAAGTACTGAGGGAGCCGTCGTTCGCGCTGCGGGCGTTGGTTAGGAGGATCGTTTCGTGGAGTGTTCATCATAGGCCATTTCAATATTAATAACACTATATTAATATTACACTAATTACCCTCCGGCTCGAAGGACCAATTGTAACTGAGGGGTACAATTCCCTGACTGTATTACTAGATATGATACTTACTACCACTACCTTTGTACTTAATATTCGGCCACCCAGTACACGGCATAAATATATTATCATAAACACTCTCACGTAGATGAAACGGATCCAACACAAATGTACGAAGTCGAAACAGGTCTTTATTTCTACACAGCGATGGTGTGTAGAACAAGCACTTAATCACTTAATTACATTTATGAATTGAAATAGTATGCACTTTTATGGCAAAGAGTATTCGTCGGTATATCAATAGAGAATGTCCAATCTCTGAAGGCGCAGGTGGTAAATATACGACCTGGAATAGTTAAGGAATAACAGCAATGATACTTTAATGATTATATACTAGATACACTAGAGGGGGTTAATCCGGTCGCTTGTAAGCCGACAGGAGTAGGAGGGGGGGGGGGGGTAGAATCCGGCTGCCTCGTCCGGCCAAGGGTATCCCAGGTGAACCCACTGTAGTGCCGTTCAATGCGCCGGCGATCCTTGGACCACAGATGAAAGCAGGTGGACTCTTTGTGGGCCGGCTCTCTCCGGTCCACGGGGGAGAGACGTGAAGCGACCTCGTCTTGCAGAGCGTCTCCTCACCTTGCGTCCTCTCCAGGGGGGGGGGTTCCAACACACGGCAGTGTCGGGGGTCTTTATCCATGGAATAATCAAAGTATACAAAGCATAATCCGTGCCTGGGAAGGCGGGCTGTCGTCGGTAGAATAATCCGGTATACAGGTCCACTCGCTCGTCGGCTCTGGGGCTCCTCGGGTGCAGCTTCACATGGGGTCAACCACCCTGGGTAAGCAGCCAGTTCTCTGCCCGAAACGATGGGGTACTGACTACGGTAGTATTCTCACCGCACGAAGCACTATATATTAACAGACTATTATTAGCTTAATAGACTACGTCCAACTCGACGATATAGTGCCAAATATGACTATTCAAATATTAATATACACGATGTCTCAATACCGATGGTAGGCGAACTTGGCCTTACTCCCACACGTGGCGTCGCGGGGAGGCTTTACGTCTGTGACTCTATTGGAGGGTAAGAAACTGGACTGAAAAGAAAGTCCTACTTTAGTAGCGCAGTATATATACGCACTATGAACAAATAGTCCCATTAGTGGTGCGGTAGCCAGATTCCTACGCGGAACTAGGACTTGTTCGTACATGTGGAGCGGTACGTTTGAACTGGGTCTGAGGGGTATGGCAGCCTGGCACCAAGGTCTCGACCAATAGTAGAATGGAGACTATTATGGGATGTTCAGTAGGCTAGAATGGATATTCAATGCATATTGTACAAGGAATATACAAGGGATATCAGGGAATATTAGAGAATATACAAATACAATTAAATATATATATATAAATAAATATATATATTCGGTTTAATCTGGCCCTTCACAACACTGATGTATAAATATATAGAGCTCTGCATCTACACTGTGCTAGTATACTGATGTATAAATATATAGAGCTCTGCATCCACACTGTGCTAGTATACTGATGTATAAATATATAGAGCTCTGCATCTACTGTGTGCTACTGCTGTATAAATATATAGAGCTCTGCATCCACACTGTGCTAGTATACTGATGTATAAATATATAGAGCTCTGCATCCACACTGTGCTAGTATACTGATGTATAAATATATAGAGCTCTGCATCCACACTGTGCTAGTATACTGATGTATAAATATATAGAGCTCTGCATCTACTGTGTGCTACTGCTGTATAAATATATAGAGCTCTGCATCCACACTGTGCTAGTATACTGATGTATAAATATATAGAGCTCTGCATCTACTGTGTGCTACTGCTGTATAAATATATAGAGCTCTGCATCCACACTGTGCTAGTATACTGATGTATAAAT
>NC_140178.1:98971295-98988795 GCF_963971535.1 Notolepis coatsorum
CCCTTACAGAGGCAACTTGATCTCATCGCTCAAAAAGGCATAACGGTCGCACCACTGGACAGCAGCTCTGGCATTACGACACTTCAGTGACGCTGTACAAGCGACACGCTACGCGATGTAGATGAACTGCACCAGGAATCTGTTGTATGAATTAAGTACACGTTTTTTTGTATTCATTGCATCGTTTACTGTCACACAAGCCTGTTGTTTTTATTCGCGTGACGGACAACAGACTTTATGCATCACAAGTTCAAATTGTTGCCGGCCAACTAATACGTATTGAACCCAGATCTTTTTTTTTTATCACAACGGCGAACGGGTGAAGCAACGGACAACACCGCCGGCTCAGAGCCGGATCGGACAGCTTATAACTACACTAAGTTTACATCTAGTGACAAATGTATCACTAATGGACAATATGGAACACGCCGACATTATGGGAAATGCGCTCATCGTCATCTTCAGAGCCAGACGAGAAGATAGATACCAGTTTCCTCTCTGTGCGTTATGTAGAAAGCTATCCGGCTGCAAGCTAGCCTAGCTTAGCACAAATTAATGGAAGTGGATACGGACCACTAGCCAAGGTTTTGGCCAACAGCTAGGCTAGTGGTGCATATCCTCTTCCATTAATAGGCTATAGCTTATAGTAGATAGCTTTCTACTGAACGCACAGGGAGGAAGTTGGTATCTATCTTCTCGTCTGACTCTGGAGGAGACGGTAGACGCATTTTCCATAATGTTGGCGTGTTCCTTTAACACCCGTACTGGGCCTAATATGATTCATGGACCATATGAGCCGCGCCCTGGGTTTACATCGACTGTGAGACATGTAGTGGACAACAGGGCAGTGGGAGACTTGCGGTCAGTTTGTGGTGGACAAATTGGACAATGTACGTCAGATGTGGCGCATTTGTGGACTAACGGTGTACTGCACTAACAGTGTACTGGACTTACATCGATTGTGAGTGATGGACAATATGCAAAACGGACAATTATGGACGTCACAAACTCGCCACTGGATCTCGGTGGTCTGTGTAGATGCTGGCTGTCTACCTACATGCGAGAGAAGAACATATTCTGCTACTACTATGGTTCATTACACTACCACACGCTTTGTGACGCTCAACGCAACTTTTTAAGGCAATGTGTGTGAGCTGCATGTGAGCTGTATGCCCTTCAGCAGGACGGGGGTTTGGCAAACGTGTCGGTCATAGTTGGCCATATATGGAGTAATAAGGGGTGTAAAAAGTACCCAGAAATTATACTTAAGTGAAAGTATTGCTATACCGTCTCAGAATCTTACTCAAGTAAAAGTCAGAGTATCTGGCTAAAAACACACTTGAGTAAAAGTCAAGAAGTTTCTACTTTTAAATGTACTTAAGTACTCAAAAGTTAAACAAAAATATCTGACCGTCTATTCTTCTGATAGCAGGTGTTTAATCAAAGATCCCAGCTTTCTAGTCTTGCACAAGGACCAATCAGCATGGGTATGGGCGGGTTCATTTTCCATTGATGGGGATTTGATTGGCTGTTTTTAAATAAAGAGCGGCCGCAGGATTAATAACATTAACGTTAGTTCGGCCAGAGAAACAAATATACTAATTAAAATTGTTGGACCTGCAAGATTTGTACTTTGTAGGTCTGCATTTTAAATGTAAGGAGTAAAAAGTATGTTTTTTTTCTCTGAAATGTAATTGAGTATACAAACCTAATAATACTCGAGTAAAGTACAAATAGCCAAAAACATTACTTAAGTATTGTAATGAAGTACTTTACACCCCTGGGCTATATGGAGTAATACAGATAGTACAGATAGTGTTTGTTTGTCATTTACGGGCACAATTGCTCATCTGCATTGCCTCAAAAATGTTGCGATTGGCTCCCTGTCATCACAGAGCTGCCCTGCCATTCGGTTGGACCACTGTCTGTCATATTCAGGTCCCACCCACTACTGGCCCAGTAGGCCCTCATAGGATCTGCCATAAAAAAGGAGGAACTTCTCATAAAGCTCATGGTTGGCCAACATAATAACAGACTTCTAGGGTATGATAATGGTTGGCCAACCTGTTTGCATCAACAAAGCACTTTTGCCTCACCTCAGGGCTATAGCTACATGAGGGTGTTGTGATGCCAAATTTGTTCCCGCCGTAAAATCGGTTCCTTCCCCCATACAAACGTCAGAAACCGAGAAGCTAGCTAACGATAGCCCATCCCGGCCTATACCGTATGTAGCTATGCACAATATTATGCTAACATCAAGCTGAAAACCTGAAATTATGGTGGTGGAAATGGTTACTTTGGACATACATAGACTAACGCTACCATTTTGGAAATGCTAATATGAGCTTGATACACTATTAGTTTCTGATGTTAGTATTGCAGGAGCTACCAGTTTCTTGGCAGGAAGAAATTCCGCACCACAGTGTAAAACGGAAAGAGAGAGAGAGAAATGTTTTGTTTACTCTGATGGTATTCTATTAGATTTTTTTCAATAGAGTTCAGTTCAGTCCAGTTCTGTTTCGGTTGATTGGTACTGTTTGTACAGTTAATCACAGTTCAGTCATGCTATTGTTATTATACTATAGAGTTCTAAAGATGAAAAGAGAAAAAAAAGTCTTGTTTTTATTCTGTACTAGTCACCAAATCTGAGTCCAGCTATCGTTATAGAAATTACCAGATTTTTATTTTTATTTTTGAATGTTTGCTTTCGCCTGCTTTTGAGTGAATACCAGTACCAGTGGCTTTTTGCACTTTTCTGCTGTTTCACATCTAATGCGCAACGCAAACTCAATCAATGCTGTATAAAAAGTGTTCTGACGGGTGTGAGATATTTGAACAGGGGTTGAAATACAGTTGAACTGGTTTGAAAGAGTGTTTGGGCTCAGGTCTGGAGGCCAATATAAGCTCCATCTCCACCGCCTGTATTATATTATTATATAGCATCCTGATTCTAGAAGGTTGTTTGAGTGGCTGACGCCCTGTCCAAAAACAAGCCCTAGCCCCCCTCCACCCAGAGCCCTAGCCCCGCCCCCTTCTTGGACTTGCAATGGTCAGATAAAACCTTTACACTGGTGCTATCTTTAACACTGTGAGATCGCTGGACACGGCTCAAACAGACTTTGTTTTTCGTTGGATCTACAGTTCCAAAAAACTTCCATTTTGTGTCAAAATGTTCAGAACACCTTCAACTTGTAAGGGAAGGTCCGATATTTACCTCGATTTTACTGGTAAAGAAAAGATTAGCCACATACGACCAAAACCAGAGCCTCTGCCCATTCTAGTCTCCTATAATGGGAACCTATAGAAAACCACTTGTGATCTGAACCTATTGATCCAAAACTATTGAGAACCTATTAATCCAAACATATTGAAAACCTATTGATCCAAACCTATTGATAACCTATTGATCCAAACACATTCAGACTCACTTGTGATCCACTTGTGAAAGGGGGCGTGATGCATGTGTTAAGTGGGGGGGCTATAGACACCGCAACACTTCCGGGGAGGAGATTGCGGGGGGAGCGTATGAATGAATGTGGATCAGAGCTGTGATGTAAGTGGTTGCAGATACGGCTGTGGGGGTGCTAGAGACATGATCGAATAGACGTTTATGCGCCTCAATCTCCTGAACACGGCGTGACCCATTACTAATCGATCAGAACTAAATCGGCAGAGAAAAAGCCCATTTTAAAGCACCTATTCCGCATGCACATGCGCAGAGTGTCCATGGAGTCTGGACGACGCGAGATGACGCACGAATGAATGTGGACTGGTCCATCAGAGGGCGGAGCTTCGGTGGCCAGTGTCCTTTCAGCCGAACAGGATAATGAAAAAATGATCCCACTAAATGGCCAGACGCGTCTTATGGCGACATCTACAATTACCTCATTGAGTCTCCAGGTAGACTAATGTTTATATTTAAGTGCAGTGGTCTGTAGCCACTCACATTACCACCGAAGCTCCGCCCTCTGATGGACCAGTCCACATTCATTCGTGCGTCATCTCGCGTCGTCCAGACTCCATGGACACTCTGCGCATGTGCATGCGGAATAGGTGCTTTAAAATGGGCTTTTTCTCTGCCGATTTAGTTCTGATCGATTAGTAATGGGTCACACCGTGTTCAGGAGATTGAGACGCATAAACGTCTATTCGATCATGTCTCTAGCACCCCCACAGCCGTATCTGCAACCACTTACATCACGGCTCTCATCCACATTCATTCATACGCTCCCCCCGCAATCTCCTCCCCGATTTCAATGTAACGCGGAAGTGTAGTGGTCTATGGCTTGTTCGTGGACAGTATGAACAGGTCTGGTTCCTATAGAAACGAGTGTGAAAACCCAGCGAAGATGACATCATCACTAGTCTGCCTGTGGCTCTCTCAGGACCACTTCCTGGGTTGGTGGCGGCCCCTTGGGTCGGGCTGTCTGCTGTGATGCCTGTATGATAATGCTGAAAAAAACTGTACATACTACTAAACCTGTAAATAGTCAAATAATATGGAGACTCTATTTTATGTATGGGCTACGAGAGGGCGACAATAACTCAAGGAGAAATATTTGATTTGTTGTTTTTTTTTTTTGTAAATGTGAGAACAAGTGTACAGTTCTAAAAAAGCTGAATTTCACCGGTAAGGGATCAGAGACGGGCCTTGCAACTGTTACGTTTGACGATTATGACGATGAATTTATGAATTGTACAGTTAAAATATCTTCCTCTTATTGTTTTATCGTTTAGTTTTTTTTTGCTGTTTTCTATCTAAACTGGCTTGGGGGTGTTTTTTTTTTTCTTTATGTTTTGTTTTTGTACAGAAGTGGTTGTTTACAAGATGGTGTCACACGTACACGGTAACCGGAGCAGAGGTCTGGAGGGGGAGGGGCCCCGCGAGGGGTCGCCATAGAGAAGCGCGTCGCGACAAGTGGGACGTTTCCAACAGAGAGGACTGTGTCGTGGCGAGAGCCTGAGTTTCACACTGAACATGTCCCCGGCTCTGGGGACGTCACTGTCCTCTCCTCATTGTTATTCCTCGTGTAAACTACAGAGGAGTCGGTCGCAGTCAACCAGCACGTGCTAACGGGTCCGACCCTTTGCGGGTTAGTGCGGCCGCCTGTGGCTCCTATGGTCCCGGGTTAAGATCCACTCGGTTACATTGGTGACAGCGGTGGGATCTCACTGCCCTGTGAATCTCTGCATCCAGGTTCACGTAGCAATGGGGGTGGTATCTCAGTGCCTTAACCCCTGGGATAGTGCGCGCGGGGACGAGAGAATGTGCAAGGAGGACGCACTTCTCTGGGAGAGGACCGCTGTGAACTACGGAGGAGTCGGTCGCAGTCAACCAGCACGTGCTAACGGGTCCGACCCTTTAGCTCAGCGGGTTAGTGCGGTCGCCTTTGGATCCTATGGTCCCGGGTTAAAATCCACTCGGTTACACTAGCATAACATCTGGAGTTGGAAAGCGTTCCCGTTGGCGTGTATGCTTTTACCAACGCGTTTGTGTTTCCGGGTTCCCGTTTTGCGCTCTGATTGGCCACTGACCTACACGCGTACGCCCCCCTCGATATCGCCGCTGGGGCGTGAGATATGAAGACAGATTTAACTGGGTATAGGAAGGCAGTACCATACGAGCCGCAAATTGAACATGCAGTGAGTCTGCGACAGCAACCCAATAATAAACACTCGAAACAGCTATTACCAGACAATTACAACAGCAGTGGTGTCTGCTTCAAATGTCACGTATTATAGGCTATAAGCCTGTGTAGATCTATTCGGAATAATAAACATATACACCCTCTAGCAAAACATGACACAATGTGATCCTATCTCCGATCTCAATACACACAATTGTTAAGGGGATGCAGACCAGAGAAAGATATTTGTCTTGTTTACATCAGGTTCATTCATTCATTCATTCTCCTGCCGATGTGTTCGTTCAACTCGCGTCTCTGCGACCAGCCGCTCTATCGGAGATAGGATCACATTGTGTCATGTTTTGCTAGAGGGTGTATATGTTTATTATTCCGAATAGATCTACACAGGCTTATAGCCTATAATACGTGACATTTGAAGCAGGCACCACTGCTGTTGTAATTGTCTGGTAATAGCTGTTTCGAGTGTTTATTATTGGGTTGCTGTCGCAGACTCACTGCATGTTCAATTTGCGGCTCGTATGGTACTGCCTTCCTATACCCAGTTAAATCTGTCTTCATATCTCACGCCCCAGCGGCGATATCGAGGGGGGCGTACGCGTGTAGGTCAGTGGCCAATCAGAGCGCAAAACGGGAACCCGGAAACACAAACGCGTTGGTAAAAGCATACACGCTTCCCGTTGTCTTGACGCACTTCTATGCATCCCAGTGGGGGGTGGGTAACTAATCTATCTTAACAAGGAAAATGAGGAGAAGGTTCTAGGCTTCTAGGCTACTAGCCATGGCGAACAAACAGCTCACAGGGTTGAAAACAGCTCACAGGGTTGAAAACAGCCCACAGGGTTGAAAACAGCCCACAGGGTTGAAAACAGCCCACAGGGTTGAAAACAGCTCACAGGGTTGAAAACAGCCCACAGGGTTGAAAACAGCTCACAGGGTTGAAAACAGGATCGGCACGGCAGGTGAGTCTGCCTGGGTAGAGCCCACTAACACTTGGTCTGTATTTTTTTTGGCTTGTTTACACTTAAACAACAACAACAACAACACAAACAACACAAGTGTAGTCGTTTCACGATTATGTACTTTTAAGACGTTAAACAAATGAGATCATCGTAAAAACGTTATTCTTATAGTGAGCTTTTTCTCTAAACGAGCCGTGTTGTAATGAGTGTTGCTGGTGGTTGAGTTTGACTTTGAGTGAATCATCCTAGAAGAATAAACAACGTGAATCAGACAGATATCCACTCTAGATTTATACTCAGAAATCATAACCCTATAATACATTTGAAATGCTCACACTCACAGCTCAGAGACCATGCAGGGAGGAGCCTACACAGAGCTGCTGTATCAAAGGGGCACTTGGGGGGCATTGAATCATTGTGTTGTGTTAATTACAGCTCAATGAAATGATGCGGATGCAATAGCAATACCTTGTCTTATAGGGCCTGCTACCTTATCGTTTCATTAAGCTGCAATTAACACAAGGATTCAATGTCCCCGATGACATCACTGGTGGTGGCCATATTCAAACTAATTGACTCTCAATTGAAACTAAATTAATGTGTGCAAAATTGTTTAGAGTTTTTGGATGTGTGTGAGATTATGTGCTAAATAAATCTCCATTGTTTCTTGGCGAAGTGCCCCTTTAAATCCTTCTCTAGGATTGAGACACAGCCTGTTAGTAAAGTAAGTGTTTCTCTGGGATTGAGATGCAGCCTTTCCTGTCCTCTCTGTCCTCAGTCCTCTGCAGTCTCTGCTCACACACTACAGTACACGCCTAAATAAAAACCTCTGACAATAGATACTCTGTGTTGCTCTGGGTTTCTGTGTGTGTGTGTGTGTGTGTGTGTGTGTGTGTGTGTGTGTGTGTGTGTGTGTGTGTGTGTGTGTGTGTGTGTGTGTGCCCTTGTTTTCCTATAGTTGTGGCGACCAATTATCTCCTTGTGTGTTGCATGTTTTGTGATGTAATACAGACTTATTTGTCTTCCTCTTTAGACACTGTATTAAAGGAACACGCTAACATTATGGGAAATATGCCTCTCCAGTCACAAGAAGATAGATATACCAATTTCCTCTCTGTATGTTCAGTAGAAATCTATACGGCTGCAAGCTAGCTTAGCTATGGACGAATGAATGGAAGCAGATACAGACCACTAGCCTAGCTTAAAATTTCAGAAGAGGTGGTTTTGGCCCACAGCTAGGCTAACTAATTCCGTATCTGCTTCCATTAATTTGTGCTAAGCTAGGCTAGCTTGCAGCCAGATATCTTTCTACTGAACGCACAGAGAGGAAATCGGTATCTATCTTCTTGTCTGATTGGAGAAGACGGTAAGCACATTTCCCATAATGTTGGCGTGTTCCTTTAACTGTTCAAGATCATTGCAATAGTACAATGTAAATTCAGTTTTAGGGTGGATTTTCCTCTTAACACGTTTGAGTGCCACGGGTCCGGTGCCCCGGAACCCCGTTGCGTGCCACCACCCACTTCAATGATAGAGCTCTCATATTTGCGAACGCATAAACTATATCTTAAATTATGGCTATGTGTCTAATATGGCCGTCGCTTATCAATGACTTGTTTGCAGTCAACATTGTCGAAACAGATTGTTTTTTAATCGGTTCATTTCCGTTTTATACCATTTTGAAAAACGCTCGTTTCTTGAAAGTTTCAGAAAATGTCAGAAGATTCTGTGATAATCGCCCTTTACTGGAATACACTGGAATACACAAAACACGTTGTCATTTTTCGGCCTATTTATGAATCGTTTTAAAATAAACGCTAGATTATCGATAGCGATAATTCCTGATCGCCATTCCAAATATCGATCGCGCTTATTGATCCAACGCTGGGTACTGGAAACACACATTTTCCGCTGTTCTGGTGGTGGGCGATTACTTGGATCGTCTCCGGTTACTTGTTGTCTGACAAGTAAAATGTGGAAGCAGGACTTTTTTTTCTCCATGCGTTTCATTCAATCCAATCCAAAGGGGTGCAGTACCATCCGGAGAGACGATAGGGGGCGGTATTTTCCCTGTTCGAGTTCAGACAGATCCCAACTGGTAACGTGAGGCTAGATTGATGAAAAATGAATGGAAATCGATAATAAATAAAAAAAATAACGATCAAAATCGAGATCTCTCGTCTCTCTGGCACTCAACGGTTGGCATGAACTAACGAGAAATCTCGTCGTTGGCACTCAAAGTGTTAAGGTTAGGGTTAGAGTTCTGGTTAGACATGTAGTCGGGGCGAGACCTGAGGGTAAGTGCCTAGGAGGGAATGAATGTAAGTCTATGGAATGTCCCCACAATGCATGAAAACATGTCTTTGTGTTTGTGGGTGTGTGTGCACTCTGTATTCTTACTATCTTGTGAGGCTCGATGAACCCAGATGGAAAGAACATGAGGAGGAGTGGCCTCTGGTGAAGCTGGTCTTCCAGACCGCATTAGGAAATAGCTAGTTATTTTTAGGGTCAGGGGCAGGGGTGTAAAAAGTACCCAGAAATTATACTTAAGTGAAAGTATGGGTACCGTCTCAAAATCTGACTCAAGTAAAAGTATCTGGCTAAAAACACACTTGAGTAAAAGTAAAAAAGTCCTACTTTTAAATGTACTTAAGTACTAAAAAGTAAAAGTAAATTTTCTTTAAAGGGATAGATCATTCATCAATGTGTGCGTAGAACATGTTCTATTTCCACACGTAAGCACAGAATGTAGAACCAGTGTAGGCACAGGGAAGTCGGGATTCATCACACGTGCGTATGCAGGCTCTACGCACACCTGTCATGATCTCACCTTGGCTCTGCGCCGAGGCTCGTGCACACTTTCACGTATTTGCATACCAGAAACGCCCCGATTAACCATATACGGTAATGGAATACACACATGAAATGTGGAAAAATGGACTAAGCCGAGGGAAGCGTGTCATGAGACAGGCTGACAGACGTGTACACTTACGGTGATGTCGGATATGATATCTATTAACCATTGCTGCCTGGGCAGCGCAAACACTAATAAATACCGCGCTGGAATATGACTGCCTTTTCCCGTGTTGTTTGATTAATACCCAGGGATTAAAGTTCTCCTCAATTTTATTCCAAATCGCGATGGATCTCCCGTCAATTTTCTACCTGCTGCATATGATTTCTAGAGGCATACTACAATCTATTTTGATGTCAGTATTGGGTAGCCTATATAAACAATAATACGAGAGCATATACAAGAACAATGAATCTCACTGCATGTATGATGTAGCCTGCCTTTCAATACATGCACTTGAATTCCATCATGTTTGTGTGCGGGACTCACAAGGCTGTTGTCACAATGGGTGGTACCGGTACAGTAATAATAACAGTCCACACAATATCACGCAATCCATGCCATAGCCTATGTTCTATTAGGACATGATCTGTGACGACAAATGTTCTAGAATGTTTGATTAAGATATCATACTCTGACAGCATGCCTATGATCAACAAAAACGCGAACTTGAATCCCATCATATACATAGTCTGTCCACTATCTCATTGCAATGCGTTTTCTATTCTTTCTTATACAGTAAAAAGGGGGAAGAACACTATATTCATATGACTTGTATTCTGCTTACAGCTTCGAAATTCCACTTGTTTCGTTTAACGTAAAGCCTTTTAAATATAATCAAAACGTTCCCGTGTTTCTGTGGTCTGTGCGCAAAATAATAACGAGTTGAGCTTTATGATTTATGATGAATTGAAAATGGGGGACCCTGATGTAAACAAGACGAAAGTCTTTCTCTGGTCTGCATCCCCTTAACAATTGTATGTACTGAGCTGTACTGTACTGTACCCATTCTGCAATCTGTTAATAAACTTTTCAATCAATCAATCAATCAAGCTACGCGGAGCGCAGTCAGTCAGTCAGTAAGAAGTTCTGTATGAACCGTAATTCATTATAGTTCATTGTAAAATAGCAACAGTAGTGTAATTATGGTCAAAACCCTATAAATAGCATTTGGAATAATAGATCTTTCTCTCAGAATGAATGCAGCATGGTTTATATAGCGTTATCGGAATATACGGGGTGTAGGCTACTGACTGACTGCGCTCCGCCAGTGTTATTATGCACAGAAGCTCATTTCCTTGTTGTAATAATATATTCTACCACTGGGCGTCAGGTAAGTGTGCTCTGACCTGTGCGTAGACGTAAGCACGGAGTCAAGTTCAAATTGAAATTGATGAATCCCACTCTTTGCTTAGAAATGATCGTACGCACAGGGTAAGCACAGATCTGTGCGTAGAACACGTTGATGAATGAGGGCCCAGGGATCTAACTCATTCCATCGTGGGCCAAGTTTACATTTTAACTATACATTGCACCAGGTGAGTTAGTTGAAGAGGTGAGCCAATTAGTGAAATCATCAGCTGGTGTTTAGGCAAGGCTGGAATGAAACCAAGCATACACTCTGCCCACAATGGAATGTGTTCTGCGATAGACAATGCTGAAATGAAAGAACAGAGGACACTTTTTTTTTGCATACAAATTATTTAATGCACTTTTCCATTGAAGGTAAACTAACATGGATTTGATTGGCTGTTTACCTGCGGTCGCAGGATTAATAACGTTAATGTTAGTTCGGCCAGATAAACAATTAAAATATACTAATTAAAATGGTTGGACCTGTGAGATTTGTACTTTGTACTTTGTAGGTCTGCATTTTAAATGTAAGGAGTAAAAAGTATGTTTTTTTTTCTCTGAAATGTAATGGAGTAAAAGTACAAAGTATACAAACCTAATAATACTTGAGTAAAGTACAAATCCCCTAAAACAGTACTTAAGTATTGTAACGAAGTACAATTACTCAAGTACTTTACACCCCTGGTCAGGGGTCATTAATTATAGTTGTCTTAGGGTTAAGGGCGCACTTATCCACGTATCCTGTTCACCTCTCGACATCTGAGACGGAGAGGGGGCGAGACGTTGGTTTCCCCGTCTACTCAAGAGAAGATATTCCTTTATTGATCCCCTTGGGGAAATCCGGGGGTCATAGCAGCATGGGGGAGGGGAGAAGAAAGACATAAATATAGGCAATAAAATATAATCTGAATATATACTATGAGTAAAAGTAAACAGTATAAACAAAGGTGCAGATGAGGGTCTGTACCCTATCAGTCATAATATACGTGCATAACCACTTAGTGGTTAAGAGTCAGACATTCCTAATAGTTCTCAAGTTCTGCCACCGTTAGTTCCCGGCCGCTGGCAGCCATCCATGCACCTCGGTTGTGGCGCCTCATGCCCTCATGTCATCAGCTCAGGCTTGTTTCATCAACTCTGCAATGGTGTGTTGGTGACCGGAATGTCCTGGCGGTGGCTGTAGATAGAACTACCCCCTCTAGTGTTGAGAGGCTAGGGTCAGATCATGCAAGCACGGAATGTTATGCTAATAATTAGTGTGGTTCTCTGATTTCTTCCGACGTTGGCCGCCTGGCACCACATGGGTTTAGATTAGATTAGATTATTTAATGACCAGCCATGCCAGCCTGTTTTTGCAATTTGTTTTCAGTGCATTACATTGCATTGTTCCAACACTGAACATATAACATCACTTACAATACATACATACTACATGCAGTTAAATACATAGATACATAATTACAAAGACCATAATATCACAGTTTATGTCCATAACAGCGGAGGTAGGGGGGTTGCTACAGGGAGTTCAGTGTCCGTATGGCAGTGGGGAAGAAGCTGTTTTTAAAGCGGGATGTTTTGGTGGTCAGGGATCTGTAGCGCCTATTGTACTTTGGCAGTGGAGTGATTCGAGTGATGGGAGGGGGGGTGCGGATTATTTTGGAGGATTTATTGATTTCTAAAGAAAATGCCTAATCTCTGTGTAGGGTAGTTAAACACTGGAAAAGCATGTTCCACTGTGACTTGTTCATGAGATCCAGTAATAAGACAACAATGTATAGATTTTCAATCAATATACTTCTCATGTATCAATCATGTATGTGTAGCAGGGTGGATTATCCCTACTTTATGAGAGTAGATGTACACTGTCACCAGGTAGTGAGAACGCAGCAGATCTGAGTCCGGCTGAGTCCCCGACTGTAGTGCAGGAGTATTAGAGTGGAGCCTTAGCAGAGGGAGTGGATGGGGCCTAGGATTTACTAACCTAGGGGTGGTGCGCTGGTCCTTCTTGCCTTCCAGGGCGACTCGCAGTAATTCCCCACACACCCACACTTCTCCTAATACTTCCTGCACCCTCCCACACCCGGTGGCAGTAGTGATAGATGATATACTTTCTCCCCAAAGCAGTACCTTTCCTTGCTGATGAGCAGAGACCTGTCCCAATGATGCATAGGCAGGGGGTGGGGAAAGGGTTAAACAATTAAATGCATTACCCGGACAGGAAGGGGTTAAGACAACCGACACAGTAACAGACACACACACAGTGCTCCCATTTAGCTTTCTTTACTGAAGGATTTATCCTGTTATTAACACAACGCACAATGAGTAAAGCTCTTCCCACACCGGTCAATACACAGTAATGGAACCCGTCCCTTTAAGGGTTGAAATGCTGGGCACCTAGTGCTCTCACTCTACGGTAGGGAACAAAGCTCTTCCCACACCAGTCAAGATACAGTAACGAGTCTAACGACACCCGTCCCTTTAAGGGTTGAAATGCTGGGCACCTAGTGCTCTCACTCTGCGGTAGGGAACAAAGCTCTTCCCACACTAGTCAAGATACAGTAATGACACCCGTCCCTTTAAGGGTTGAAATACCTGTTCATTCACCCGTAGGTGGGGAGAGAGGGGAGAAAGAGGGAGAGGGGTACAGGAGCTACAAAATGGGATTTTATAAAGGAACACACGTTATCACACAACACATTTAACCAAAAGACAGTGGGCCCACAGTTGAAACAAAAAGTCCTATCTATAGCCGGCTTCCCCAAAATAATAAACGTCTGGGCGCCCCTAATCACTGCTACCAGTGTCAGTTCAAAGTACTGATTCTCTTCGCCTCTAAAAGGGCACGTGCCGCACAAAGAGAATGTCTACCGATGAAGTTCCAGCACTCTGAGCGCTCACGGTAACTGGCTGGAGGATACTTAACCAAGGGCTGGCCTGCTCTCACCACGAACGTCCGTGTGGTGAGATGGCCGTCGAGAAGTCCCGTGGTAGCCGGAGGCAGGGCTGGGTGGACGTTCGGCAGGTGACTGCTGGAGGTGCGTGCAGTGCCGCGACGTCCGTTGAGTAGTCCGCTGCTGGGCTGGAGAGGTGGAGCGACACGCGGGCTAAACTGTGGTGCTATAGGCCTAACTGAAGCTAAACTGGATCGGGACGATCCCCTGTCCTGTTGCCTATACTTTAACTAAAACGCAACGTGTGCAATATCTACCACACTCTTCGGCAGTAACACGTCTGCTTCTTTGTTCACAATGTCTCTTTAGCATTAACTGGAAGCTAAGCTATCGCATATTCCATTACTAACCCGCCTCGTGCCTGGGTTTATATTCCGCATGCTTAATGTCTGGAGCTCCAGCTCCAAGCGACCTCTTCCTTCTCTGGAAAACGATGAAGAGGCTGTTCCGCCGCCGGCGCCGCGCCCTGAGCCCATCCTTCTTCACCTGTGTCTCCCTGCCCAACGTCGCCACCAACTCCCCCTGGCGGTACCTGTATCCTGTCCCACTATTAAGTGTCAATGTTAGGATATGGAGGATCAAGAGGGGTCAGTGGGCACAGTAGAGTAAAAGGAATTAGGTTAGACACATTGAATTATTGTTAGACATATTCAGGTGTCTACATATGTATTACATAATGTATTAGTAACTGTTGTTTCTTCCAAGATGGAGGACAAATTGGCATTCTAAACGTTATGTGAAAGGCCGCTATTAAAGGTGCTGTAGGTAAAAATTGTATGTAGAGTAATATATATTTTCTTTTAATATTACATCCACATAGCTTTTAAAAAGGTGCAGAATAAAAGTATTGCTTTCTCCCCCAAAATAAATATTGATTATATTGGCGGCTCAAAAATGTATGTCGTTGTTTACATGTTATGTGTATGTTTCCCCTCCCTACTTCCCATTTCCCCACATGGAATACACCTGATTGGAATGACATGCTGGTGCTCTAGTGCGACATCTAGTGGCTGAATGCTATCTATCGCACCATTAATGTAACCTATAGAATGTCCTCATCGGTACAACAAAGTGTGTGTGTGTGTGTCTCATAGGCATGGGCCGGTTACCGGTTCCACGGTTTACCGTGGTTTGAAAATGTTGCGGTGTCAATACCACTAATATTACGTTCAGACGGTAGATTTGATTTGATTTTGATTTGATTTTTATTTAGTACATACAATTTATACAATAGTATAAAAACAAGGGGTACAAGGATAACATGTGAAAGTCTGTTGACTTGTTTCCAACATGGTCCCAAGAAAAATACAATAGGTACAGTACAAAATACAGTAGGCGCAGACGGTATACGTTTCGTTAGCATAGCTAACGTTAGCTACATAGCTAGCAAGCTATACAAAAATAAACTGTTTAATGTGACTGATCTAGTGAACTAGAATCAGAATATTCCACCCATAAATAGCTAATGTCAAATATAAATAACGCTCATACCAAACAGTTCGTTTTTACTAGCTAACGTTAGCCAGCTAGCTAGTAGTGCCAGTGATATGTTGCCAATTGATTTCGGTCGACTAACGTTAGCAAGATTGGCCTACGTTCCGTTACATATTCATAATCATGAAAGTGTAGTGCCGAAGGATAGGAGTCTTAGGCGGGGTGTCGAAAGACAACGCTAAATGTTTATTAGACATCAACTCAACGTCAACACTCTGTCTGCTAACTAACAGGAACTCGTTTGCAGACAGGAAAGTAACAAACAATATGGTCCGTGCGGAACCCTTATCCCCAACACATAGTTCCATGGGTGAATTACGTTGATCCACCACAAAATATGAATTGTATGTATGTTTAATCCAGTAAGAATAGTACTAGGCTATATAACATACATCTGTGCAAGTAGATTACATTAACAAAACGTATTGCCCTTTTGACATGTAGCCTACACTACACTACACTCACTACACTGGCTCCCCGTCTCATCCCGGATCAATTACAAAATCCTGATGCTCACCCATAACTGCATAAACGGACACGCACCCCTCTACCTTCAGGAACTCATCACTCCACAATCCTCCACCCGCACCCTCAGATCTGCAGGTAGCCTGCTCCTTCAGGTCCCCAATACCCGGCTCTGCACCATGGGTGACCGAGCCTTCTGCACGGCTGCACCACGCCTGTGGAACAGCCTCCCCATCCAGCTGAGGGCACCACAGAGCCTGGACTCTTTTAAAGCAGGCCTGAAAACCTATCTGTTCAAAAAGGCCTTTGACTGTTAGCTTTTTATTTTTATTTTCTTGTGCTGTTGTTTTTTTATTTTCTGTTTATACTATGTTTTTAATTAACGTTAATGTTCTATTTTTATCTTATTTTTATTCTGTATTTTATTTGTTTTACTAAAAACTATTTTATTTTTTTAACTATGTTTTAACCGAAACCGAATACCGTGATATACTGTGAAACCGTATATAAGGTTATCATCATACCATCAAAATGTCATACCGGCACGTGCCTAGTGTCTCAAGGGGCTGACGTTAGCTCTTGCTCACATGGGTGTGTAATATAGTAACAGGCCTACCTTCTGTATTTATTATTTTATTATTTATTATTATTTGATTTGTCCTATGTCAGTAATTGCATGGCTGAGACTAACAGCAAGCTCACACAGCTATGAGAAGGTCATCTGATGCATCACTACGCTCAGTCCCTCCAACCCTATTTCTGTATTTACAGTAGCGGGCACTATTCCATCTTGGGAGACGCCCTCTTTTATTTCTTCTATCTTTAAAGGAGAGTTCTTCTCCTCTCAGTGCCTTCACAGGGCTTGGGAAGCTGATGTAACGTGTAGTGGATCACTCAGGGTGACTGTTTGTCTCTGTTTCCCCTGCATTCGTACCCGCAGGAGACGTGGCACACCTCCCCTGTGATATGCACCTCATGACCTTATTCAATTTGTATTATTATACTTATTTATTCTATTTATTTGCACTGTATACATAACATTATGTTTATTGTACATCGTCTAGTCTAGACCTGGGTTTCTCTTTTAGCATTTATTTTCTTAGATTTACATTTATTTGTGTTTGTCTTGTGTACACTGGATGTTCACATACAGGTACCAAGCATATCATTGCGTGTATGTTTGGGTCATAGGCAGATGTTTGGGTCAAAGATCAAGACCGACTCTTTCTTTTCTCCATCCAGTCCTAATGCAAAACTTTTATGTACAGTAAGTGATCCACCAATGATGGCGACCAGAATCCGTAACAACTCTTATTGAAACAGTAGGAAGGCTGAGAGGGAGACAGAGTAGAGGAGACACAGGAGAGAAGGTTCTTTATTGAGACAGTAGGAAGGCTGAGCGAGAGACAGGGTAGAGGAGACACAGGAGAGAATGTTCTTTATTGAGACAGTAGGAAGGCTGAGAGGGAGACAGAGTAGAGGAGACACAGGAGAGAAGGTTCTTTATTGAGACAGTAGGAAGGCTGAGCGAGAGACAGAGTAGAGGAGACACAGGAGAGAATGTTCTTTATTGAGACAGTAAGAAGGCTGAGAGAGAGACAGAGTAGAGGAGACACAGGAGAGAAGGTTCTTTATTGAGACAGTAGGAAGGCTGAGAGGGAGACAGAGTAGAGGAGACACAGGAGAGAAGGTTCTTTATTGAGACAGTAGGAAGGCTGAGCGAGAGACAGAGTAGAGGAGACACAGGAGAGAATGTTCTTTATTGAGACAGTAGGA
>NC_140178.1:98993795-99047883 GCF_963971535.1 Notolepis coatsorum
AATAACTGTTTTGTTTCGTAGTGGCGTTTCAAATTGCCACTCTTCACAAGAGCTACCGTTTCTTGGCATATTAGGCACATTGGTTTGGTGCTGGGAGGATGCACGCATATTTTTCAGTCCATTCACCTTTGAATTGTAGCGATTTTCACTGTCGACTTTTCTTTTACTGGCCATCTTTGAACATGCCACATTTTTCTACTAGCTGCCTGCTGGCGAAACTAGGCTACTAGCTACATTTATTTCACGGAGATAAAACTGGGAACAAGGTTACTAGCTACAGTACCTGCAGATTAGACTACCTGTAGATGCGCTGTCAACTCTCGCTCTGACTCGAACCGCTGAAAGAGACGACACACATTCCGTGAAGACCCGCCCTACTCTGCCTCTGATTCGCAGACTGTGGGTGGGGGGGGGGAAACGCTGACGGGACGCTGAATGTGATTGGACCAGAGTAGACAGACAGTGGAGCAGTGCTTGCAGAGGAAATAGCGGAGAATTTTGAGGATGCCTGCCATACTGGGTGACAGGATATATTTTCCTTCCACTTTACTTGTTATCACTCCGGAATCACGTTTCAACCAAGTCACTAACGTAATGTTGCTGTCATGAGTCTGCGCTATGGTAGCCTACAAGTGATCAAATAAATAAAACTTCCAACTCGTGCAACGACTCAGCAAAAAGTTGCGTGCGGGCCGCACTAACACTAAACTTTGATGTCAAGTAGGGGGGCGCAAAATATCATCCAGCGGGCCGCAATTGGCCCGCGGGCCGCGAGTTTGAGACCTCTGCCCTAGGCGGTCTACCAACATCGCAACCTGGAACATCAGGACCATGTACAAAGTGGGGAAGACGTCAGTCATCGCAGAAGAGATGGAAAGATACAAGCTCTCTATCCTCGGCTTGTGTGAAACCAGATGGCTCCAGACAGGAGAAGTCAAATTGACCAGTGGTGAATCCATAATCTTCTCCGGACACCCAGATGAGAAAGCACCACACACGGAGGGAGTGGCACTCATGCTCTACAAAGAAGCGCAGAGGGCCCTCATCAGTTGGGAGCCCATCAACTCCAGAATCATCACTGCAAGATTTAAAACCACCCATAAAAGAATTTACCTACATGTCATACAATGTTATGCACCCACCAACACCACAGATGAGGAAATAAAGGACAACTTCTACAACCAGCTACTCCAGGCCAGGAGAGAAAAAGACATCTTTCTCCTCATGGGCGACATGAATGCAAAGGTTGGGAACAACAACAATGGATACGAACTGATTATGGGAAAGCATGGAATCGGCAGCATGAATGAAAATGGTGAAAGATTTGCAAACGCCTGTGCGGACTACAGCCTGGTCATAGGAGGGACAGTTTACTCCCACAAACCCGGTCAAAAAGCCACATGGATATCACCTGACCACACCACAGAAAACCAAATAGATCATATATGTATAAACAGGAAGTTCAGACATTCCCTCCTGGATGTACGAGTGAAGAGGGGGGCAGATGCGGGGTCAGATCATCACCTACTGGCCGCAAAACTCCAACTCAAGCTGAAGCGCTGTAACAGCCCCACTGACAACAGAGCAAAGTACAACATCCAGCTTTTCCAGGACATAGGAACAACGGAACTATACCAAATCACCCTACAGAACAGGTTCCAAGTCCTGCAAGAACAAGCTCAAAAACCAGTGGAAGAGCACTGGAACAACCTGAAAACCGTATGGAAGGAGACATGCCTAGAAGTGGTAGGGAGAAAGAAAATAAGCCACAAACCCTGGATATCCACTGAAACACTGAAAAGAATAGAGGAGGGCAAAAAAAGACACAATAAACAAATGCAAAACTCGAGCAAAAAAGGGAGCAGCTCACTACGAAGTAGCAAACAAGGAGGTGAAGAAAAGCATCAAACGCGTCAAACAGAAATACATTGAAGACTTGGCGCAAGAAGCAGAGGAAGCAGCGGGAAAAAACAACCTCAAGGAACTCTACCTGACCACCAAGAAACTAACCGGGAGGTTTAGACAGACAAACACACAAATCTGTGACAAACAAGGACGACTCCTCACCACCAAGGAAGAACAACATCAAAGGTGGACTGAGCACTTTATGGAGCTCCTCAACAGAGAGCCCCCTGTCCAAGAGGTGGAGATTCCGCCCGCTGGAGATCAACTGTGCCCCCCAACTAGATATGAGGTGAAAAAGGCCATCAATGCATTGCGACGTGGCAAGGCAGCAGGGCCAGATGACATTCCAGGAGAAGCTTTAAAGGCAGACGTTGAAACCTCAGCCACCATGCTACACCAGCTGATCAAAAGGATCTGGGAGAAAGAAGGAAATGTACCAACAGACTGGAAGGATGGGCTCATTGCTATTATACTCAAGAAAGGAGACCTTAAGAACTGCAACAACTATCATGGATTATGTTGCTCTCAACACCAGGCAAAGTGTTCAACCACATTATTTTGGATAGACTGCGAAAAGGGGTCAATGATGAACTGAGAGAAAACCAAGCCGGTTTCAGGAACAGTAGATCGTGCAGTGACCAAATTGCCACCCTCAGGATCATCATCGAGCAATCCATAGAATGGCACGCACCTGTCTATGTCAATTTCATCGATTTTGAAAAGGCATTCGATAGTGTAGACCGCAAGCTGCTTTGGAAATTCATGGCACACTATGGAATCCCTAAAAAATACAGAAGCATAATCAAGAACATGTATCTGGACATGAAATGCCAAGTGTTACATAACGGATGTGCACAAGAACACTTCAAAGTGCTCACCGGCGTGAAACAGGGCTGCCTACTTTCCCCCTTCCTCTTCCTCCTATGCATCGACTGGATCATGAGACAAACCACAACCAATAAAAAGACTGGCATCCAGTGGAGTCTAACGGAGCACCTCAAAGACCTGGACTTTGCGGATGACATCGCACTACTCTCACACAACCATCAACAGATGCAAGACAAACCCCAGCTGCAGAAAAGACAACTGCAGCTGGACTTGGGCTCAAAATAAATTGACCAAAAACTCAAGTAATCAGAGTCAATAATAAAAGCACGAACCCCATAACCATCGGGGGCCAGACACTGGAAGAGGTTGACAAATTCACATACTTGGGTAGTGTTATAGCTGTGCATGGCGGGACTGAGGAAGACGTAAGGGCAAGAATAGGAAAAGCAAGAGCAACATTCAACATGTTAAACAAGATCTGGAAAACCCGAAACATCAAACTCAACACCAAGCTCAAAATCTTCAACTCCAACGTCAAATCCGTACTGCTATATGGCTCTGAAACCTGGAAAACCACCACTAACATCATTATTAAACTGCAGACATTCATCAACCATTGTCTGAGACGTATCCTCAGGATCTTCTGGCCAAACACAATCACCAACATCAAGCTGTGGGAATGCACCAAGCAAGAATCAGTGGAGGTCCAGCTGACCAGGAGAAAATAGAGCTGGATTGGGCACACACTTCGAAGACACAAAACCGCAATAACTAAACAGGCATTAACCTGGAACCCACAAGGCAAGCGAGGCAGAGGAAGACCCAAAAACACCTGGAGAAGAGACACTGAGCAGGAACTCAAGACGAGGGGACTGACGTGGAAACAGCTGGAGAGGATGGCTCAAGATAGACGGGGTGGAAACTTTTCATCAATGGCCTATGTTCCGAAAGGAATAAAAGGCCTAAGAAAAAAAAAGTAAGTAATATCCTGCTTCTAATTGCAAAAGGGTTTGTTGATATATCATTCATAGCCGGGTTTATAGTACTTTTGGGGGGGGGGGGGGGGCGATATGACGATATTAAATAAATTATTAAGAATACACTTTTTAAACGCATCGTGGACATCGTGATGTTTTGCACAAACCCTCACGTCAGTTTCTAAGCCACTGCGGCTGAGATGAGACTTACTTTAGCGCAGCGCTTTCCTCTCTCCCTCTCAGACACAGAAAAAAGTCACACACACTCGCCCAACTTACGTCACGTACACACACATACATACATGCATGCACACACCCAGAGACAGAGAGGCGGTAACTAAGTTAGCGGCTAACTAAGCTAAGCTAACTAACTTAGCCGCTAACCCTGGAAACACTCACAGCGGACTCCACAACACCAGTTACCACCACTACACCATTAGTGAGGAAAGGGGGCAGGTTATATTGACGAGGCCTGACAACAGAGGTTCAAAGATAACTTCACATTTATTGGCTGTTCGTTTCTATATATCACTTCATGCATCAGGCTCCTCCAGGTTCCAACTCCGTGTTGACTGTTGACTTGCTAGTGTGACGTCACTTCAACTACGGCAACCAAGACCAGGGGCATCGTTTTGGTATGGCAAGGTATGGCACTCGCCATACCTTGGAAAATTTAAATTGTAAAATAAAATACATTTTTTATTAATTTTAAATTTTTTTATAATTAAATTTTTTTATGTTGATTTAGAATTTGAATGTCAACATTATGAACGAAGCTTCGAACTATTCGGTACAGCCCTAGCATGTTTTGATATTGTCAATTATCTCACTTTTACTAGGTGACTTTTACTGTGACTAACTGAAATATGCCCAAAAAAAAAGGAAAATGAACATAGGGAAGTTTTTTAATCAAAGGGCAGCAGAGACAAGTGATACAGGGAGACAGGTAAGGTCTTACAATGGCTTAGTGATTATAACAGTGCAGTTCAGCATTCAGTAACCCATACATTTTGTGAACGTGTTTTTGTTACTGCATTCTGTTGAACACACACCTCAGAACCGTACCTAATGAAAATTGGCTCAATTGCAAGACAAATAATAGACAGTTATGATATTACATTCTGCATAATTTGTATGCAAAATATTGTGGTTCCCTGCTTTAGTCTGTTGACACATTTCTATACTAAAAATGCTTGTGTAGTCCTGTGTCATACCTAAATGTCATATAAGTGAATTGTATAGAAACAACTCACCAAAAGTGACTATTGCACAACTGATTTGACAAAAAAATCCCCCCTATCCCCCCCTCCCCCTCCCTTGGCTTTGACTAGACGCTCAAACTCTAACCTAATACATCAAGGGGGGAGGGGCTGTATCTCTCTCACTCTCTCTCTCCTATACATTCAATGATTTAAAGTAGCCCAACGTTACACTATAAATAGTAACTGGATAGTTGATGATATAAACATTTAATTTAATTTACTCAATGCAGTGGAAAAGCGAGTCGAGTCGAGTAGGTACCATGCAGTGGAAAAGCGGCATAAGAGAATACTTCATAATGTTTCATGCAATTAAAAAGTAAATATATATATATATTTAGTACACATGAATCGATGCACACATCTTTACAGTGTTATGTTTACCAGTAGGATGTTATAACATTGCTGATAATAAGAAATATTGTAATTTTCTCACAGTAGTGTGTGTATGTGTGTGTGTGTGTGTGTGTGTGTGTGTGTGTGTGTGTGTGTGTGTGTGTGTGCGTGCGTGCGTGCGTGCGTGCGTGCGTGCGTGCGTGCGTGTGTGTGTATTTGTATTTTTGTGGATAGAAAACACAGTACTGTGCAAAAGTCGCGGCACGGTGGTGTAGTGATTAACACTGTCGCCTCACAGCAAGAAGGTCCAGGGTTCGATTCCCGCTTGGGGACCAGGTTTCCATGATGCCAGGTACTCAGGAGCACTTGGATTGGTCCCCGGGGCGCGGCTCACGTTGACGCCCTATCTGCTCCCGGCTGCCCATTGGGGGAAGGACGACGGGATGGGAAAAGTGCAGAGAGACATTTCATCAGCGACTCAGTGCATGTGTGTGTGTGTGTTCCTGTGGGTCGCCCATCTCGTGTGTGTGTTAAACTGCATGACAAATAAAGACTTCTAGTCTAGTCTAACAATTATTATTATTATTATTATTATTATTATTATTATTATTATTATTATTATTATTATTATTATTATTATTATTATTATTATTATTATTATTATTATTATTATTATTATTATTATTATTATTATTATTATTATTATTATTATTATTATTATTATTATTATTATTATTATTATTATTATTATTATTATTATTATTATTATTATTATTATTATTATTATTATTATTATTATTATTATTATTATTATTATTATTATTATTATTATTATTATTATTATTATTATTATTATATATTATATATTATTATTATAAGTCTTAGGGACCCAAACGTTTTTATATGCATTTTCTTAGATGTTAATACTTTTTTTTCTGTATTAGTGTGTCAGTAGACTACTATTTTTTTTTTTAACTTTTCATTAAATTATTATTATTATTTTTTTTTTTTTAACTTACATTTTTATTAAACATTTATAGACATACATCACAACATATACAATGACATCAACAGTTATAAACGATAAAGACAAAAACAATAAGAATTTTAATACTCAAAAACGGAAATAAAAAAACACACTGACTTAAGCAAAATTCCCACATACATAAATAATAAAATGTAAAAACATAATACAGTTGCCGTACCTTAAACAAAAATGAAAATAGAAAACATTAAGTGTGTGACATGGGTTCAGAGACCCTCCTTGAACCTCTTTCCTCCTTTACCCTTCGCCCTCTTGTGTTCCATTTGTTCCTTCCTCTGTGATGTCGTTTTCGTTCCCTTTATAATCCTCCCACTTTCCCCATCTTTCCCCAAATTTCTCTTCCTGTAGCCTCAGCATGTGCGTTATCCTCTCCATATCCTGTATCTCCTCTACTATTCCTACCCATTGTGCTATTGTCGGTGGGTCTTCTTTGTACCACAGCCTCGTTATTGCTTTTCTGGCCGATATCAACATTATCTTTATTAAATATTTGTCCCCCCCTTGTATTCCCTCGTGTGTCAGGTCTCCTAAGTAAAGCACCAGTCCTGTTTGTGGTAGCCCGTATCCTAATATTCTGATCATTGCTTCCCCTATCTCCTCCCAATACCCCTTCAGCTTCTGACATCCCCAGAATATGTGTGTGTGGTTTGCCCCCTCCTTCCCACACATCCTCCAGCATGCCCTTTGCGTTGGTGCATATTTTCCCTTCAACTCTGGGGTTATAAAGAATCTGATTATGTTTTTCCATCCAAACTCTTTCCATATCCTCGATCCTGTTGTTGAATGTTGTACCTCGCATATGTTGCCCCATTCCTTCTCTGTTATTCCTATCTCTAGTTCTCTCTCCCATTTCTCCCTTATGTAATCGGTCGTGTGTCCCTTGCTGTTCATTATAGCCCGGTATATTGCTGATATTACTCTTCCTTGCCCCCCTTCGTATGCCCATACTATCATCTTGATTATTCCATTCTGTTCTTCGTCTTTGGCCCCCCTTATTTCTTTTGTTGTAGTAGTCTCTAACCTGTAGATATCTGAAGTGGTCCCTGTTTTCTAGTCCAAATTTCTCCTTTAATTTTTGTAGTGTCTGCATTTCCCCCTTCTCTATCATTTTGCATATCGCTGTTGCCCCCCCCCCCCTCTCCCACCTTCTGAATCCATGGTCTAACCTCCCTGGTTTGAATCTCTTGTCATGTGCTACCCATCTCAGAACCCCTGACTGCTTCTCCAATTTGTGTGTTTTTACTACTCTGTTCCATATGGTCAAGGTGCATTTGGTGATTGGATCTAATAGTCCCTCTTTTTCTTTGAATAGTTCCCTATCTCCCACCAGAGCTTGTACCTTGTATCCCTCCCCTTCTTTTTCAATGTCTTTCCATCTTGCCTCATATCTGTCGTTACACCAGCACGTCACTGCTCTCAGTTGTGCTGCATAATAATAATCTTGTAGGCTGGGTACTGCCATCCCTCCCTCTTCCTTTGGTAGTTGTAGTGTTTTATATCTGACCCGTGGTCTTCTCCCCGCCCATATGAACCTCGATATCAGTCTGTCCCACTCCCTGAATTGATTCTGTGGTATTTGTATCGGTAGTGACTGGAACAGGTACAGTAACCTTGATAGTATGTTCATTTTGATGACCTCTATTCTTGAATTGAAGTCCAAGGGCATTACTGTCCATCTCTCTAAGTCTCTCTTGATGTTCTGATTTATCTGTGTATAGTTCGCCTCAAACAGTTTCCCCACCCCTCTCGTGATGTTCACCCCTAAGTATTTAATCTTGTCCATGTCCCATCTTATCCCGTACTGTTCCCTAATTTCCGTCGTTGGGGTATAGTTCCATGTTAAGGTCTGTGTCTTTGTCACGTTTAGTTTGTATCCTGAGTAGTGGCCATATTCCTTCAGTAGATCCATCAGTGCCGGGAAGCTCTTGTCTGGTTGCCTCATGTATACTATCACGTCATCCGCAAATAGGCCTAGTTTATATAACGTTCCCTTTATCCTTACTCCCTTAATGTCCTCGGTCTGTCTGATCAGTTGTGCCAATGGTTCTATGAAAATGGCGAAGAGCGTTGGTGAGAGACAACATCCCTGTCTGGTAGCTCTCTCTAATCTGATTCTATCCGTCAGGCTGCCATTCACCTTAACCCTCGCTGTCGGTTCTTGATATAGCGCCTTGATCATCTTCATTGCCCTCCCGTTCAGTCCGAACCTCATCAATGTTTTATATAAAAATGTCCAACTCACACTGTCGAATGCTTTTTCTGCATCTAGGCTAATCAGTACCGCACTACCACCTTGTTTTTGTATCTCCTCCACTATGTGTAATGTCTTTCTCACGTTGTCCTGTGTCTGTCTCCCTTTAATAAATCCAGTTTGATCTTCATCTATAATGTCTGGCATAAACGTCTCGAATCTCTTTGATATTATTGATGTATACATCTTGTAATCCACGTTGAGTATGGACACAGGTCTGAAACTACTACATAATTCTCTATCCTTCCCTTCCTTCGGTATCGTGGTGATTACGGTTTCCTTCCACGAGGGGGGCATTTTGCCCTCTTCCATCGTGTGTCTGAATGCCGCCCCTAACATGGGTGCTAATTCTGTTCTAAATGGAGATTTGTTGTTTTTAGCCCTACTAATTGCCTCTTCCAGTTCCCATTCCGTAATAATTTTATTTAATTCTTCATTCTGTTCTTTCCCTATCGATGGTAACTCTAGCTTCTCCAGATAAGCTTCTATTTCCTCTTCTCCCGCTGCCTTTGGCTGTGTGTATAGTTTCTCATAGTATTCTCTAAATGCCCTCTCTATTTCAGCTGGGTCCCTCAATATTTCATTAGTCTTTGTATCCCTTATTGTGTGTATCGTGTTTAACTTCTGTTGCGTCCTGATTCTCCTAGCCAACAGTCTGGTCGCTTTTGGCCCCCCTTCATAGTACGTTTGTTTCATAAACCTCGCTTTCTTTTCTATTTCCGTCAATAATTCCCTATTTATCCTGGCCTTTACTTCTTTGATTTCTCCGAGCGTTTCCTGTTCTTTTGATATCTGGTGTCTCCCCTCTAGATCCTTCAGCTTCCCTATCAGATTGTGATATGTCTCCGTTCTGGCTTTCTTCAGCATTGCTGTCTTCTCCATCAATTTCCCCCTTATCACCACCTTCAGTGTGTCCCATAGAATGTTCGGGTCTACCGCCCCGTTGTCATTTTCCTCCTTATACCTGGCTATCTGCTCCTTGATCTGACTCACCACCCCCTTGTTATTCAGTATTCCTACATTTAGTCTCCAGATCGTGTTCCTCCGTCTCCCTTCTAGATCTACTGTCAGATATATGGCACTGTGATCCGATATGTCCGCTACTCCTATTCTGCTCTCCCGTACCCTGTAACTGTCCCCTGTCGTCATCAAAAAATAGTCTATTCTCGCATATGTCACGTGTGGGTGTGAGTAATGTGTGTATTCCCTGTCCATGGCGTGCATCCCCCTCCAAACGTCTGTAATTCCCATTTCCGTCATTTGAATATTCATATATCTGCTGATTTGTGGCGTCCTTTCCTAGTACTCGTGGTGTCTAAGTCGTGATTCAGTACCACATTAAAATCTCCTGCACATATCAATATTCCTTCTAGTTCCATCACTATCATATCAAAAATGGTCTCATATAAATTCCTCTCACTCTCTGGGGGTGCATAAACATTCACTAACATAACCATTTGACCCTCCATTTTCCCCTTCACCAGAACAAATCTCCCCTCCTTGTCTCTTACTTCTTTGATCAATTCAAATTTGACTGTGTTCCTGATTAACGTGGCTACTCCTCTCCTCAGGGTCAGTTTAAAGGAACTATAGTATGCATTTTCATATCCAAATCTTTTCAGTTTCTCATGATCCTGTGCTATCAAATGTGTCTCCTGCAAAAAAATCACTTGCATCTCACTTTTTCTACATTTCAACATCACTTTGCCCCTCTTTATCGGATTATTCATTCCATTAACGTTTAACGACATCATTTTTATACCTTTAACCTTTGTCATCTTTCTTCTTCTTTCGTCTGTCAGTCCCCCCCATGCCACACATATTTCCCCCTCCGGTTGTAGCCTCCGCTCTCTTCACCGAATACATATAATGATTAACATAAATAAAAAACATAAACTCTACATAAAGTGCTCCCAAGGCGTTCGGGGGGTCCCTGTGTCCCCCCCTGTCCCCTGCTGGTGGGTGAGGAGTAACTGCTCTCCTAGTGAGAGGCCTCCTCCTGACGGCTTGGGGGTCTGAAACCCTTGCCCCCAACCGCTCATCATATTTGTCCAGCCTTCTTGCTGTTTTTAGTGCTGTCGAGCTCCTGGTCAAAAGCGCTCTGTGTCCTTCTTTCCTGTCCAAAGATCCCCATTTCCTAGGTCTCTCTCAATGTGGCTCACATGTTCCAATGTCCCTCCTTCCTCCCAAACAAGTGTGTGGTGTCCCCTGTGTACCCCTCTTACTTTCTTTTCCTCCCCTCTATTTTCAATGTGATGTTTATTTATCCCCTTAATTCCTTCCAACTGTGTTACTCGCAGTGTGTGTCTATGTATTTGTTTCAATATGTTTTGTGTTCCGTCTATTATACCTAATTATATTTCCATTTATTTCCTTCATCAGCATTTGTATTGCATGTCCATGCATATGTTATGTCTGTTCCTATTCCTTGTCTCTACATGGGAATGTGTGTTTATGTATATGTTATTTCAGTTTCTATATTTTGTCTCTATTTGGGTAGTTTTTTCAATCTCTTGTGCGTGTACTCATCCGTTCGTCTCCTCCCGCCTCCTCTCCCCTCCTTCTCCGTCTCTGGCCTCCTCGTCTGTCTCCGCCTTCGGTCTGTCACGTCTCACCTCGGCCTTCTTCTCTCTCCTCCCTCCTCTCCCGGGTTCCGATCTCCTACTCTGGTCCACCTGCGTGCTTTCTCCAATCTCTGCTGCAGGCTCAGCGTCTGGTCCTCCTGTCTCCTTCCGTCTCCGTCCTCCGCCGTCTGCATCCCCCGTCACCTCATCTCCCCCGCCGCCTCCCGCGCCGTCGCGTATGTCACCGTCCCTTCCTTCCAGTGGATCCTTAGCGAGGTCATGGGTGATTGGAATTTCATTCCGTTTTCTTTCAGAATTCTCTTCAGTCCCGCGTAAGACCTGCGTGTTATTGCCACCGCTGTCGAGTAATTGTGGTCAAACGACAGTCTTTTCCCCTCGATTTCTATCTTCTTGGTCCACGCGGTTCTGAGTACCAATTCCTTAACCTTGAATCTCAGAAAGTTAATAATCACCGCCCTCGGGGGTCTGTCCGGTTGTGGTCTCGGTGCCAGCGCTCTGTGGGCCCTCTGTATCTCCATTTTTTCCAGTCCCGTCTCCTTCAGTTGTTCTTTGATAAGCTTTTCCACATATAGGGTCACCGATTCCCCTTCGACTCCTTCTTTCAATCCCCATATTCTGATGTTATTTCTCTGTGACCTCCCCTCCATGTCCGACATCTTTGTCTCCATCTTTTCTTGTTGTTGAATCGCTTTTGTTAATACCTCGTGTATCTCTGTATTCCATTCTTCTGCTTGCGCCATTCTTGTTTGTAGCTCTGTTACGTTTCTATCCTGCTCCGCCATCTTCTCATCCACCATTTTGAGTTCTGTATTTATTTCGCATCTGAAGTCCTCCTGTTCCTTCCTCAATTCCTCCCGTAGCTTCCCAATATCGTTCCTTATCGTGTCCGTGTTCATTTGTATGATCGCCTGCATCGTGTCTGTGTTCATTTTTATGGTCGCCAATATTCCGGCCTGCATGACCACGGCCCATCCTGGCATTCCCGTGTCTGTCTCAGCGGGACCTCCCCCTTCCTCCGCCTGTCCCTTCTCGGCCTCGTTTCGGGGGCTCTGTTCCTTCAAATTCTCCTCTTCTCGTGAGTCCTCCATTTCTCTTTACTACTAGGACCGCTACTATTCCTAATTTATGCAAATGACATGTCGTCAGCTTGTGACTGCAACTTGTTCCTGTTTGCGGACGACTCAGCCCTGCTGGTCTCTGACAAGAACAAGTTACAGGTTGAAAAAGCCCTCAGCTCGGAACTAGGCAAAATCTGCATATGGCTCGCCGACAACAAACTATCATTACACATGGGCAAAACAGAGTCCATTCTCTTCGGTTCAAATAACAAACTCAGCAAGACCGACGGCTTCTCGGTTACAGTGGGTGACAATATTATCACAAGGAAAGATGAAATTACCTACCTGGGTTCCATCCTAGAGGCTAATCTTTCCTGTGACAAAATGGCATCCAATGTAATAAAAAAAGTCAACCAATGAACGCGATTCTTGTACCGGATCTCCTCTCTGGTAAACAAGAATACCCTGAAGACTCTAGCAGGAGCACTCATTCAAGGGTACTACGACTATGCTTGCACCTCATGGTACCAAAGCACCTCAAAGGCACTAAAAAACAAATTACAAACATCTCAAAACAAGCTAGTCAGACTACTACTTGACCTGACTCCCAGAACCCACCTCACCCCTGCCCACTTTGACAACCTAGGATGGCTTAGAGTAGACGACAGAGTACAGCAACTTGCAATGGACCTGGTCTACAAGATACACTACGTGACCAAGGTACCCATGTACATGTCAAAATACTTCCCAAAGGTCAGTGAATACCACGATCACAACACCAGAGGGAGCTCCACAAATTATGTAAAACCCAGATTCAAACAAGGGACTAAACACGTTTCGCAATTATGCCACATCAATGTGGAACGCCCTACCTAAAGCTGGAATGTGAATCACTACCCACTTTCAAAAACACTCTCAAAAAACACCTACGTGAGACTGCAATTCGAAACTGGCCCCTACAAATGTCCTAACCTAGTTGTACAGTAAATGACCAAGTAAGGCTTTGTCAGTATTCCAATGTACAGTGTAAAATGTGTGTGTGTCCCCTACCCAACCCCCCCCCCCCCCCCCCCCCCCCCACCTCCAATGTACAGCCCTCACCCAACCCCACCCCACCCATCCAACCTCCTCCAATGTACAGTTTCTACGCCAAATGTATATACACTCCTTTTCTGGACACTTTTGTATCACAAACAGTACTGTATTTGCAAATCTGATATGTCATAAATGTATAGATGTAGCAGTACTGTCTATCTGTATGTCATGTATGTCATATATGTTATGATGAATTGAAAATGGGGGACCCTGATGTAAACAAGACGAAAGTCTTTCTCTGGTCTGCATCCCCTTAACAATTGTATGTATTGAGCTGTACCCATTCTGCAATCTGTTAATAAACTTTTCAATCAATCAATCAATCTTTCCTTCACAATCGTTATCTCCTCCTTACTTCTCGTGTGCATCTTTTATTTTTAATCACTTTTCGGGTCTTTATTTGTCCGTTTTTTCGCTCATTTGACCAGGAGCTCTACCGCATGTGTGCTACCCGTCTGCTCTCATACCGGAAGTCCCATTAAATTATTATTTAAAGCATCTTCATGGTTTAATGCAGACATATGTTGCAGGGACTATTATAATCATCATATTGGCGTAATCAAAGGGTTAAATCAAGCATTTTTAAGTGCTTTAGAGGAAATGTCAAAATATCGTGATATATATCGTGTATCGTGATAGAGCCAAAACATATTGTGATATCATTCAGAGGCCATATCACCCAGCCCTAGTACATTTTATACCAAAATTAGGCGAAAATCGCCACAATCCCTTCTATAAAAAAGTTTATTTTTGAATGTATCAACAAAATTAAACCAAGTTTTTGAATCTGGCATTATCCATGTTGGTGACTCACGTCTTGGCAATATTATGCAAATGTGCGCATATTTAATGAGGACGTGCCTCATTTGCATATATAAACATAACATTCAGAAAACTTGCAATAAATGTTTTCTTAGTTTTTATTTACATAACAAACTGGGAAAGTGTCATAGTGATATCTATTAAAATATAATTTGTTTGCCTATTAGGGGGTAACTGTCTCGCCTTAAAGCCCTAAATGGGCAGACAGGCCCCCTCCTACTCCACCACCAGGTCCCTCAGATGGGCTGACTTGGGGCTCCTGTCTGTCCCTCCTGGCCGTTCTAAATTTAAGCTGAGGGGTGACCTGGGGCTGTTGCAGCCCCCAGACTGTGGAAAAACACCCCCCTTTATGCAGGGGTGTAAAGTACTTGAGTAATTGTACTTCGTTACAATACTTAAGTACTGTTTTGGGGGATTTGTACTTTTACTCAAGTATTATTAGGTTTGTATACTTGTACTTTTACTTTTACTCATTTAAAATGCAAATTAGTAAAGTTCGGAAAATGTGGGATCAAATTGTGATATTTCTAAGTAAACTTCTGAATGTAAAGGTGAATAACTCCCCAGCGACATGCGTATTGGGTATAGTACCGAAGGAGATTAAACTGTCTAAATACCAAGGAATGTGGTATAGAATGGCCATGATATCAGGATGTAGAATTGCCTTACGACATTGGAAATCACCCATTGATATTATTATTATTATTTTTTTTTTATCTTTCTTCCCCTCCTTTTTCCCGATTTTTCTCCCATCCCACCCTTCCTGGTTGTTGCGTACTTTCCCCTACTGTTGGTCCGGGAGACCGGAGACTGTCACATGCTTTCCTCCGACGCATGTGCAGCCTGGGGCAGGTTCTCACCGGGGAGAGTGTAGCGTGTGGGAGGCCACACTATCTCTCCTCAGTTCCAACCCTCGCTGAGCAGGCGCCCCGACCGAACTGTAGGGGTCGCTGTCCACAACGCCCAGGACCCACCCTTCAGCTTTCCCACCCCCTGATACAGCCAATTGTATCAGTGTGAGAGGCCAGCCAAGCTGATAGCAACGCCGGGAGCTGGATTCGAACAGGCGAATCCTAGTGTCTCCCGGTGTTGGTGACGAACGTAATCTCCGTGCGCCACCTGCCCCCCCTTTGATATTACTTTTAAAGAATGGATGGAACTAATGTTCCGGACAGCATCATATGAAAGGGTGACATATAGAGTCGCAGGGAGAGAGGATATCTTTGCTGAGATATGGGATAATTTTCTACACCTAACTGAACAGTCTGGGGACGAATGATTGAGGCGGGTTTCAGTATTATCAATGATGAATGTGAAAAGTAGGATCTGACGTGATGGTGCCTATATTTTATTTTGTATTATGTGTATATACATATATTGTATGTCCGAATGGTGTATCTATGGCATAGCCACTTGCTCTATCACACTCTCACATATCATATCTAGCCGCATACGCATGTCTAGGACACACACACTCTTATGTACACATAACTGTGCTACGCACACTCACATGCACATGGCTGAGATATACATATCTGAGGCACACATACACTCATATACTCACATATGCAGGGGTGTAAAGTACTTGAGTAATTGTACTTCGTTACAATACTTAAGTACTGTTTTGAGGGATTTGTACTTTACTCGAGTATTATTAGGTTTGTATACTTTGTACTTTTACTCCATTACATTTCAGAGAAAAAAAACATACTTTTTACTCCTTACATTTAAAATGCAGACCTACAAAGTACAAATCTCACAGGTCCAACCATTTTAATTAGTATATTTGAATTGTTTATCTGGCCGAACTAACGTTAACGTTATTAATCCTGCGACCGCAGGTAAACAGCCAATCAAATCCCCATCAATGGAAAATTAACCCACCCATACCCATGCTGATTGGTCCTTGTGCAAGACTAGAAAGCGGGGATCTTTGATTAAACACCTGCTATCAGAAGAATAGACAGTCAGATCCGCATTATGCTGTGGTTAATATTGTGATATTATTCAGGGTACTCCAGTATTCTGTCTTTAATATTGTGATATTATTCAGGGTACTCCAGTATTCTGTCTTTAATATTGTGATATTATTCGGGGTACTCCAGTATTCTGTCTTTAATATTGTGATATTATTCAGGATAATCCAGTATGCTGTGGTTAATATTGTGATATTATTCATGCTGTGATGTGAATGCCGTCCATGTTAGTTTACCTTCAATGGAGAAGTGCATTAAATAGTTTTAATGCAAAAAAAGTGTCCTCTGTTCTTTCATTTCAGCATTGTCTATCGCAGAAGGGATCATCCCTATGTTCCCCGGGTCCTATGTTCCCCGGGTCCTATGTTCCCCGGGTCCTATGTTCCCCGGTTGATTGATTAATTGATTGAACATTTTATAAATTTTTATTATTTTATTAATTATTAATGTCCGCCTTGTTTCGAACTGGTTAAGCTTGTTTATTCCTTTAAGTCCAGGCTCAAAACACACTTTTATTATCTAGCCTCTGTTGATTCCTTTAAGTCCAGGCTCAAAACACACTTTTATTATCTAGCATTTGGTGTTTTTGTGCTTATGTCTATGATCTGGTTTTAATTTGTTGATTTGTGCCTATGCACTATTGACATCCAGCCAATTTCATTTGAAACGATTTTTTGTCAGGGGAGTGTCATGGTTTCTCCATAGAGCTCCATTATACAGTACTTTTAGTCAGGGGAGTGTCATGGTTTCTCCATAGAGCTCCATTATACAGTACTTTTAGTCAGGGGAGTGTCATGGTTTCTCCATAGAGCTCCATTGTACTTTTAGTCAGGCGAGTGTCATGGTTTCTCCATAGAGCTCCATTATACTTTTAGTCAGGGGAGTGTCATGGTTTCTCCATAGAGCTCCATTATACCTTTAGTCAGGGGAGTGTCATGGTTTCTCCATAGAGCTCCATTGTACTTTTAGTCAGGGGAGTGTCATGGTTTCTCCATAGAGCTCCATTATACAGTACTTTTAGTCAGGGGAGTGTCATGGTTTCTCCATAGAGCTCCATTATACTTTTAGTCGGGCGAGTGTCATGGTTTCTCCATAGAGCTCCATTATACTTTTAGTCAGGGGAGTGTCATGGTTTCTCCATAGAGCTCCATTATACTTTTAGTCAGGTGAGTGTCATGGTTTCTCCATAGAGCTCCATTATACAGTACTTTTAGTCAGGGGAGTGTCATGGTTTCTCCATAGAGCTCCATTATACTTTTAGTCAGGGGAGTGTCATGGTTTCTCCATAGAGCTCCATTATACAGTACATTTAGTCAGGGGAGTGTCATGGTTTCTCCATAGAGCTCCATTGTACTTTTAGTCGGGCGAGTGTCATGGTTTCTCCATAGAGCTCCATTATACTTTTAGTCAGGGGAGTGTCATGGTTTCTCCATAGAGCTCCATTATACCTTTAGTCAGGAGAGTGTCATGGTTTCTCCATAGAGCTCCATTGTACTTTTAGTCAGGGGAGTGTCGTGGTTTCTCCATAGAGCTCCATTATACAGTACTTTTAGTCAGGGGAGTGTCATGATTTCTCCATAGAGCTCCATTATACTTTTAGTCAGGCGAGTGTCATGGTTTCTCCATAGAGCTCCATTATACTTTTAGTCAGGTGAGTGTCATGGTTTCTCCATAGAGCTCCATTATACAGTACATTTAGTCAGGGGAGTGTCATGGTTTCTCCATAGAGCTCCATTGTACTTTTAGTCAGGCGAGTGTCATGGTTTCTCCATAGAGCTCCATTATACTTTTAGTCGGGGGAGTGTCATGGTTTCTCCATAGAGCTCCATTATACCTTTAGTCAGGGGAGTGTCATGGTTTCTCCATAGAGCTCCATTGTACTTTTAGTCAGGGGAGTGTCATGGTTTCTCCATAGAGCTCCATTATACAGTACTTTTAGTCAGGGGAGTGTCATGGTTTCTCCATAGAGCTCCATTATACTTTTAGTCAGGCGAGTGTCATGGTTTCTCCATAGAGCTCCATTATACTTTTAGTCAGGAGTGTCATGGTTTCTCCATAGAGCTCCATTGTACTTTTAGTCAGGCGAGTGTCATGGTTTCTCCATAGAGCTCCATTATAATTTTAGTCAGGCGAGTGTCATGGTTTCTCCATAGAGCTCCATTATACTTTTAGTCAGGTGAGTGCCATGGTTTCTCCATAGAGCTCCATTATACTTTTAGTCAGGGGAGTGTCATGGTTTCTCCATAGAGCTCCATTGTACTTTTAGTCAGGTGAGTGCCATGGTTTCTCCATAGAGCTCCATTATACTTTTAGTCAGGGGAGTGTCATGGTTTCTCCATAGAGCTCCATTGTACTTTTAGTCAGGCGAGTGTCATGGTTTCTCCATAGAGCTCCATTATACTTTTAGTCAGGCGAGTGTCATGGTTTCTCCATAGAGCTCCATTATACTTTTAGTCAGGGGAGTGCCATGGTTTCTCCATAGAGCTCCATTATACTTTTAGTCAGGGGAGTGTCATGGTTTCTCCATAGAGCTCCATTATACTTTTAGTCAGGGGAGTGCCATGGTTTCTCCATAGAACTCCATTATACTTTTAGTCAGGGGAGTGTCATGGTTTCTCCATAGAGCTCCATTGTACTTTTAGTCAGGTGAGTGCCATGGTTTCTCCATAGAGCTCCATTATACTTTTAGTCAGGGGAGTGTCATGGTTTCTCCATAGAGCTCCATTATACTTTTAGTCAGGGGAGTGCCATGGTTTCTCCATAGAACTCCATTATACTTTTAGTCAGGGGAGTGTCATGGTTTCTCCATAGAGCTCCATTGTACTTTTAGTCAGGGGAGTGCCATGGTTTCTCCATAGAACTCCATTATACCTTTTTAGCACAGCAGCTCAATGCAGGTCGGGGGCAAGTCAGTCACATGATTCAGCGGTTATTGCTGATTGGCTCAAACGCAGTGTGCTTACAAACACCAAATCTATTGACTAGTGATACAAACATAGAGCTGTCTAAGTTTGCTATAGTTTGTCAATCGAAGCTCTAGCCTTAACATTAAGTGTAGTATTGAGGAAAATACGAGGAAACAGAATAAATGGTCTGGTTTTCAAAGAAGACAAAGGAATACCAGTAGGGTTAGTTTACCAACCAACTGTACACAAGATCACAGGCCTGGCCAGCCTTTCTGTGTGGCATAACTGGGCATCAGTCTATCCCATAATAGTTCAACTGGTGTTTTTTTTTTTTTTTTGGTTTGTTCGGTGAAAAACAAATTCTTAAATTTTATCTTTTTACATACAAAGTGAATGTGTTTTCTCAACAAGTAGCTTTCTGTTTTGAGGTCAAAATGGCATCCTCCATGTGCCAAGACTCCCGTTCCACAAGCTTCCCCCTCTGGGAACACCGGCTAAGCTTTATTGGTAATTAGTTCCGGCTCCCAGAGTACTCATTACCACACATTTATCAATCAGCTTAATTTCTTTCTTTCACTGAAAACCCGTCTTAGACAAAACGTTAATCAAAAGACCTCATGTTCCTCTCATTCCAACACTAACTACAACACTTCGACACTAGCTACATTCATTCCCTCACCTCATACCCCAACTTATAGCTCACCACTACATCCCGTAATCCTGACCCTAAAATGGCCTTGTTTGAAGTGAGGAAGACCAGCCAGGACTGGTGTCTTTGTGGGTACATCGGAGAACATTCTCTTTGTGACCTCTTAGAAATCCCAACTCATCTGTCACAAGTCAAATTATAAATCATTTGTCACCAGTGAAATCACAAATCATCTGTCGTGAGTAAAATCACAAGTCTTCTGTCTTAACTTAAGTCAACTTATAAGTAATCTGTAATAAGTCAAATCGTAAGTGAATCATAAGTCATTTGTCATAAGTCATCTGTCATTTGTCAGAAGTCAGAAGTTGAGAGAGGTGCTTTTTCTGCTTGCTCCGTGCCACTTCACTTCTATGCTGCTTTGTTTAATGCTCTTTAAAGATATTTTATCACGTTCTATCGCCTCTAGTACTTACTACGCTAGCCTCACGTTCCTATAGTGCTTCCCTGGAACTTGAAATTACATTATCTCCTGATTACGACCGGAACACTGTCTCGCATTAGCCTAGCTACCTACCTACAGTATAGCAAAGCTATAGCCTAGCCACCTATAGCTCTATCGCCACGGACACAGTATGTCTCCCTGCAAAGACTGCCATGGACACCTACAGAATATTGCAGTGCTTCAAACAAGTCCTCTGTCATCTCTCAGAAGTAATTAGTCATAAGTCAAATCATAAGTAATTTTAACAGAATTGCTGAGTGCGGAGTGTTAAAAGTAACATTCTTGTGTCTCTGCGTGTCGGAAAGTTTTTTTTTTTGTGGTGTTTTGTCCCCTGTGTTATCTCTGTGTGGCGGCCACGCCCCGTGGACATCAGACCAGCTCTGTCCACCCGGCCGGGAGACAATAGAGACAGGGAGACAGCAAGCTGGACTCCGGCCAGAGGTATATCCAGCCTGTAAGCCTCACTGTCATTCCATGGACACCACGCAGCTTTTAGAGGGTCACACACACACACACACACACACACACACACACACACACACACACACACACACACACACACACACACACACACACACACACACACACACACACACACACACACACACACACACACACACACACACACACACACACACACACACACACACACACACACACACACACACACACACACACACAGACACATACATAGACACATGTATGGGGGACACAGATACACACAGACACACAAATTCTCTCTCACACTCACACTTGTATGCGCACGCACACACACACACACATGCAAACACACACATACACAGGATTAAAAAGCTACCGTAAGCAGCAGAAGAGTTGTGCCAGCCACCTCAAACCCCAAGCCCAGCACCCACCCCACCCCGCACCCCCCACCCCCACCCCACCCAGCACCCCCCACCCCACCCACACACCCCTCAGCTGTCTCTGGTTTCTGCCCCCAACCCAGCCGGAGCCACGCCCCCTCGGGCTGCACATCTTTAAATACCGCCGTCTCTGATGGTTGGTCCTCAGTGATCGTATCCTAGCCGTGAGAAGCCTTCTCCTTCCGATCCTCCTGAAGTTCTCCTGAACTCCCCTTAAACAGGTAGCTATGCTGAGCTGAATGGATGTGTGCATGGTGATTAAAGGATAGCATTTAATTATGTTCTTTAACTTATTATTTTTTAAACTTTTACAACTTTTTTTAAACTTAAATTAACTTGTTTTTATAAAAAAAAAAATATATTTACACTTGACTTTAACAAACCGGTGAGAACTATGCATGTGACTGCAAAGAAAGACACAACCTAATGGCAGACAGCAGGGTTGTCTGTGGTTGTCTGTAGTATAACGACTCGGGACAGGTGCTGGAGGAGCTGCCTGCCTCACTGCCTGCCAGGCTGGTGGTCTGGGTTTGGCTGCTCCTTCTAACCGCCTCATATACTGTACATCTGTTCGCTACGAAGCCGCGATCATCAGATGGCCTATGTTACTCACTGCCAGATAATCGGCTAAAAATGTACTCTCATTCGCTTGATCCTCGTTATTCAGTCAGTGACTCGCATGTGTACTAACCAGGCCGGCCGGTAGCCAGGTCTCCACCACACGGCCGGTAGCCAGGCCTCCACCACACACGGCCGGTAGCCAGGCCTCCACCACACGGCCGGTAGCCAGGCTTCCACCACACGGCCGGTAGCCAGGCCTCCACCACACGGCCGGGCTAGCCGAGGCCCGCGCGCGGTCTCAAAGTGACAGCATGTCTCTCAATGTCCCGCCTGAAACAACGGATCTGCGGTTCTCCGCTCGTTGTGTTCTGAACCCGGGTAGAACATTGCGAGTCGGCCCTTGTTCTTCCCGAGCTCCAGTTGGCTCTGCTGCCGTGGAACAAGTATCCAGTGGCTGCCTGTCAGCACTCTGCGGCTCACTGTAGCCCACGGTCCTGCAGCGCCATGTGCCTGACGACAGCTGCCCCCCCCCCCCACACCACACCACAGCCGGGCTGACAGCTGCGTCCATTCAGAAAATGCCACAGGAGCCTAACTGAGCCCATTGTCTTTTTTTGACCAGCTCACTTGCTGGCTACGGTGACAACGAACTGTAAAGTCTACTCTAGACAATCAGCCGGTGCTTGAATGATTCGGTGAATCATTGAGTCATTGAGTCATTATCGCTTACGTGATGACTTTACTTCCCCCGCCGAATTGTACTAGTGTGCAGATGTGCGCGATTAGGGACCCCGCCTCAAAAAAAAGACAGCAAAAAGTCTGGTTTAACCCTTTCACTGCCACACGGCAGAAGGTTAACCCTTCTGTGTGGTAGTGAAAGGGTTAACCTGCTGCCGTGTGGCAGTGAAAGGCTTAACCTTCTGTATTGTCGCAGTGAAAGGGTTAACCGTTTGGTAGTGCGGCAGTGAAAGGGTTAATTGCAGTGCCGTTGTCCAAGCATTACACTCCACCATAGAGACAATAATATACATGTGTTTGTGGAAAAACATGTTTAATTTACTATTTTATCAAGTAGGGTTCCTGGAGCCATGGGTCAGCGCAGTACAGACCAGCTCCTCCTGCCCCATCGCACCTTTCCTCCACTGCAAGTGGCCGGCACTAACCATAATGATCTGGCGTGATGGGTGGCTACGTGGCGTAGTGGGCAAGGCGCTCGCCACGGAATGCTGGAGACGCTGGGCTCGTCGGTTCGAGCCCAGCGCTCCACATTTGCTTTCAGTTTAGCTGGTCGTCCGTACTAATACACATTGGCCGTATTAGGGGGTGGGAAACTGATGGGTGGGGATCGGGCGTTGTGGACAGCGACTCCTACAGGTCGGTTGGTGCGCCTGCGCAGTAGAATCAGGAAGTGTCGGGGGCAGCGTGAGCCTCCCACGCGTTACTCCTCGCCACTGAGAGATCGAGCTGCGCAGGTGAAAGGGGACTTGTGCTATGTATGACTTAGTCCACATTGCAGCCGGCTTGTGGGAGGCAAGAAACAGCGTTCGTGACAAGGGAGGGTTGAATTGGATGATACGAAATTGGGATGGGAGAAAAATATATAAAATGGGAGAAAAAGTGGATAAAAAAAAAAAAAAAAATGATCTGGCGTGATAAAGACATTCTTTCAACCTGTCCACTTTCCAGACAGGTTTATATTTAAACACCCATACAAGCCTGTCCTATATGTTGGCCAAAATGGCCACGCTGGACATAGCCGACCGGCGGTCTGTGTCACAGGGTGCCGCCTGCTCTGCGCTCGGTTTCCACGTCGCAGAAAGACGCTGTTCAAGATGCTGTGCAACGTGCTCTGGACGTGCTGGAGGCTCAGCCCTGCTCCCCGCCAGGACCGCCTGCTAGAAGAATCCGTCGTGCCTAAATTCGGGGGCGCGGGGATCGACTTCTAACGACGTTTCTGCGTTGTCCAAGTTATGTGCAGGAAAAGCAGAATGCTGGATATCTAATCCAGGATCAAAAGGCCCTCGGTAGATTTTGCCCAGTAGGTTTTCTCTCTCCCTTTCCAGCACGACACGAGAAATCCTCATCCCAAAATAAGCCGCGTTGCTATGTCAACTTGCAACTGACGGATGTCTTCCGAGCAGTTTTGAAAAGCAATCGAGCCGTAACCAAACTAATATTTGGAAGATATTGTCACGAAGTGTCAACTTCAAATTAACAGATACCAAGCTACAAGAGATGCTGAATGCTGGATATTCAATCTAAAGTTATGGAAGTTATGGAGTTATGGAAGACCATGTCCAAATTAAGCTGGGGATGTATCCATTTCTAATGAGCTTTTAAGTTGCAAGGAAAGCAAAATGCAGAGTAGACACTCAGGGGTTAAATAACATTGTCCAAATGAAGCCAGGGTATTGATTTCTAACGGAGAGATGGTTTCCATGCTAGTGGAATACCAACCTAAGCATACAGGGTTTGGAAATGATTGGCCCAAATGAAGTGTAGGGTGTTGCCCTTTTAATGGATGGCAAGTTACCGCACAGCTGGAAAAACAAAACACAGAGCGGGGGGAAAGCAACAGTATCAACTTCAAATGAAGACTTTACACTTTAAGTTTCTACGTAAGCAGAAGTATCAACTTCAAATGAAGACTTTACACTTTAAGCAGAAAGCAGAGGTGTCAACTTCAAATGAAGACTTTACACTTTAAGTTTCTACGTAAGCAGAAGTATCAACTTCAAATTAAGACTTTACACTTTAAGTTTCTACGTAAGCAGAAAGCAGAAGTATTAGCTTAAAAGTAAGACTTTACACTTTAAGTTTCTACGTAAGCAGAAAGCAGAAGTATTAGCTTAAAAGTAAGACTTTACACTTTAAGTTTATACATAAGCAGAAAGCAGAAGTATTAGCTTAAAAGTAAGACTTTACACTTTAAGTTTCTACATAAGCAGAAAGCAGAAGTATCAACTTGAAATAAAGGCTTCACTTTTAAGTTTCTACATAAGCAGAAAGCAGAAGTATCAACTTGAAATGAAGATTTCACTCTTAACGTTTCTACGCAAGCAGAAAGCACAGGTATCAACTTCAAACGAAGACTTTACACTTTAAGTTTCTATGTAAGCGGAAAGCAGAGGTATCCAGTCTAAGGGCAGGACAGGGTCGGACAAAGACGGTCCAGATGAAGATCACATGGACTGTCAGTTTCCATGCTGTAGGTCACAGAGCCAGACATACTGTACATGGTCGCTGGGTTTGGAAAGCTTTGTCCCAAATGAAATAGGGCTGGTATCAAATTCAAACTAACAATTTACTGAGTTGCTTGATTGATTGATTGATTGATTGATTGAAAACGTTATTAACAGATTGCAGAATGGGTACAGTACAGTACAGATCAATACATACAATTGTTAAGGGGATGCAGACCAGAGAAAGACTTTCGTCTTGTTTACATCAGGGTCCCCCATTTTCAATTCATCATAACATATATGACATACACGACATACAGATAGACAGTACTGCTACATCTATACATTTATGACATACCAGATTTGCAAATACAGTACTGTTTGTGATACAAAAAGAGTCCAGAAAAGAGAGTATATACATTTGACGTAGTAACTGTACATTGGACGAGGTTGGGTAGGTGGGGTGGGGTTGGGTGGGTGGGGGCGACTGTACATTGGAGGTGGTTGGGTGGGTGGGGTTGGGGGGGGACACTGTACATTTAGCTAGAGAAGCTAAATGTGTGACAACCAATCTAGGGGCATGGGGGACTCTCTGGAAGACATTTAACCTTGGTGTGTCCACCCTTGGGGGAGGGTTATGGTGTCCGTGGGGATGTTTTCCGACCAGGTGCTTGTGCCACAATGCTGGAGGAGGAGGATAAGAATAGAACATTTTGTTCTCCATCCACTCCTAATTGCTTGACCGCTAGCTACCTCACTGCACCTATTAGCCTGTTAGCCCGATGTTCACTGGGTTCAGGTGACATTGGTTGCACACTTGGAGCTCTGGTCACAACACTACTATTGTAGTATACATTTCCAACCAGCGTGTCTAGTCTCCCTTGTCATTGGACAGCTGTTCTGGTTGGCGTGTCGCCCCCGGCTTGCATCGACTTACACTACCCTGTCAAGCGACGATTAGCTCCTAATTATTCTTTTGACGACGTGAGCAGTTAAAAGCTTTACAGCTGTCTCATAAAAATGAAACGCTCTTATGTCAAGGGCCTTGAGGAAGGATTGTGTAAATAAGGATGGATAATTAAACCCCAGAGAGGAAGAACCACTGATGTTTAGGTTTAGGATTTGTGTTTTGTTTTTGGACGGCAGTTGCAAAGTCAATCCAAACAACTTGGGAGTGTGAATATGAAACTGACACATCTGAAAATACTCAACCTCCACTGTATTTAACTACGATACATCACCTGAAAGTACTCAACCTCCACTGTATTTAACTATGATACATCACCTGAAAATACTCAACCTCCACTGTATATTAACTACGATACATCACCTGAAAATACTCAACCTCCACTGTATTTAACTACGATACATCACCTGAAAATACTCAACCTCCACTGTATTTAACTACGATACAGGAACAGCACATGTCCTGCGTGTTTTGCTCATCGTGGACGTCAGGCAAGTTACTGCACTTCTTTCCTGCGGTTTGCCTGCTGTATGTTGAGGGCTGCCCAGGTAGATTGTGGGCGGGCATTGGCTCCAACCACAGAGCCAATCGGATCACTATCCGCTTCCCCAGTGCCACGTGACGTCACCATGCGCGTCAAATCAGAACGACCTGATTAAAATGGACCAGGAAATGAATGACCTGAATGACGGCAATCCGCCAATATGGTATTTAGAGACACAAACACATTGATACTAACTCCTATCAAGTCAAGTCAAGTCAAGAGTTTTATTTGTCACGGGACTCACGGCATACAAGTATACAATGAAATGCGGGTGGTCTTGCCTGCAACGATGTGCATAATACAATAGTAATATATAATAGAATCCAATAGAACGACATTGTGCAATAAAACAAGTAAACAGAGTAGGGCATATCGGTATATGTACATGAGTTATTTACAGAGCATGGTAGGACATGCTAGGTCCTGTGGTAGTGCAATACACTGTTAGCTACGGATGAGGCACTGGATCTTTATGTACATGCTATATTTTACAATCTCAAGTTATACTATACTATTCTTAAAGTGACCTTTCCTTTTGTAAAGTGACCATACGTGTGAGCGTGTGCAGCATGAGTGTGTGTTTGCTCATGTTAAAGTAGCTGCTAGTGTGTGAGCGTGTATGTGTGTGTGTTCATGTGTGCTTGTGTGTGGAGAGTTCAGTGTTCAGAGCTCCTATTACTATAATACAATGCTGGACACTGAAAAAAAGACATTTATAATGCATGTCACCTTTAACTACGATACATCACCTGGAAAGTACTCAACCTCCACTGTATTTAACTACGATACATCACCTGAAAGTACTCAACCTCCACTGTATTTAACTACGATACATCACCTGAAAGTACTCAACCTCCACTGTATTTAACTACGATACATCACCTGAAAGTACTCAACCTCCACTGTATTTAACTACGATACATCACCTGGAAAGTACTTAACCTCTATTGAATTATGAATGTACACAACACTCCAATTTACCATCTTTAGATAATTAGGTTTGAAAACATTGTTCCTCTTAAAATGGACTTGTATGGTTATTCACCAGAATAATTCTATAATGGGGACCTCATGGTGTGAGATGTAGGGAATTAAACAGAATACAGTTGTACCTCCTTCTTGTAAGACATTTTGTATTTCTACATTCCTGGGGAGTAGGTCACGAAGCAGGATTAACAAGTGAGCCGGTCAAATATCTTTGAAAGTGATTGAACTGGCCTATATCTGAGATTCAGTCGTAGGCTACATAACATTGATGATTGCATCTTGGAGATGGAGCGTACCTTTATTGCAGTGAAGCCCGATGGCGTGCAGAGGGGATATATGCTTACCGGTTGTTTGTTCTAATCCACAGCATCTGTCGAGATGGAGCGTACCTTTATTGCAGTGAAGCCCGATGGCGTGCAGAGGGGACTGATCGGTGAGATCATCAAGCGTTTCGAGGTCAAGGGTTTCAAGCTGGTCGCTGGAAAGTTCCTGCAGGTAACCATGGCGATAGTTGAATAGCATGGCACACTCCATAACAGAAATAGCATACCAGTTAGTTACAATACCACAGGCCCATACACTTTTAGCATGGGTGGCCCTAGTCGGAATGGAACCCTTAACCCTAACAGTGTTAGTCTAGAATTATAAGAGGATGGGTCACCATAGAAACCATCCTCTTCTTAGTATTATAGGTGTTGGTGCCTTGCTCTACCGGTTGAGCTACAAAGGGAATATAACCTCTAACCCTGACACTAAATGTCTCAAAGTCACAGCAACCTCAGTATGTCGGTACAATCTGTTGTTGAAGGAGATCACATTCCTACTGGATGTACTCTTCATTTCCTAGTGGAGCAAAGGGCCTCGCAATCTTCTAGATAGGACAATGACAACCCTGCCCCCCAACACACATGTGTGTGTGTCACACACACACGCACACACGCACACACACACACACACACACACACACACACACACACACACACACACACACACACACACACACACACACACACACACCTCGGCTGGCTCGCTGTTAGCTGTGGTGAAAGAGGAGATGACAGACGTTGAGCAGCCAAACATATTTAGCTACATATAAGGGCAAGGCAGCAATACCAACGCCTGAGACACACGTGCGCACACACACACACGTGCGCGCACACACACACACACACACACACACACACACACACACACACACACACACACACACACACACACACACACACACACACACACACACACACACACACACACACACACACACACACTGTATAGTTGAGAGTGTAAGCTAATGGGTCACCAACCTGTTTGAAACTGAGAGCTACTGTACTTCATGGGTACTGAGTCATACGAAGGGCTACCACTTGGATACACTCTTCTGAAAAAACAAATGTGCTCAGTTTGACTTTAGTTATATATTATTATCAATGATAAATGATACTCATCTTTGTGAAGACACTGATCACGTTACTGATTTCTCACTATGATGACCTCCAGTCTCTCTCTGTGTGGACATGTGTGTTTTCAACGTCTCCAACAAATCTGTGACTTTACGACTGTTTTTAAAGTTAAAACCTTTTTTTTAATTATGTTAATTTCACTCAGTATATGTTGCAAATGTGTTTTTATTTTGACCTCTTTCATGTGAAACCTTGAACGGTATTCTTTTCCTGGAGCCCTGAAGTCGTGTTGCATTGAATATGTATATTGATCCTGTATTGAATATGTATATTGATCCTGTATTGAATATGTATATTGATCCTGTATTGTGTCTGTTCTCCAGGCGTCTGAGGAGCACCTCAAGCAGCACTACATCGACCTGAAGGACATGCCTTTCTACTCCGGACTCTGCAAATACATGGCATCTGGACCCGTCTTCGCCATGGTAAATATATACATACATACATACATACATACATACATACATACATACATACATACATACATACATACATACATACATACATACATACATACATACATACATACATACATACATACATACATACATACATACATACATACATACATACATACATACATACATACATACATACATACATACATACATACATACATACATACATACATACATACATACATACATACATACATACATGCCATCTGGACCCATCCTCGCCATGGCAACTACATATATATGGTAAATACATACTACTCACTGACTTATTGATTGACTGACATCAGTAAGGTCAGTTGTTAATTCTGTCTCTCTCTGTCCCCTCAACTCTCCCCCCCCATGTCTGTGTGTCTGTGTGTCTAGGTGTGGGAGGGCCAGAACATCGTTAAGATGAGCAGGGGGATGCTGGGTGAGACCAACCCCGTTGACTCCAAGCCCGGTAGCATCCGTGGAGACTTCTGCATTCAGATCGGCAGGTAGGGACGGACACACACACACACACACACACACACACATGCACACACACACGTGCATGCATGTACATTATCCTTATAGTCTATAACGAGTACAAAAATATTAGTGAACATGAACAACTCTCTCCCCAAATCTAAAAACTCAAAACTGCTCAATAGACAGTGAGTTGGGAGAGATGGTAAAGGTGAACGCACCCAGGGGAAACACTTCTACAGAATAAACCTCATTTGGGTATAAAAAAAGAAGAAGAAAAATGTTGTGGGTCCACAAAATCAGCCTCCGTCCCATTCGTTGTCTAAGGAGCAGCTCCAGGTTATTATATCTGATGCCATTGCAAGTTTGATTCTTACTTTGGGAGAGAGAGTACAGATTGAAATGACCGTGGCCGTGGAAATAACATATTGTAATTGTTAACATGGGCGACCCAGCGCATCACAGCGAGCCAACATGGCGCCGCGGTTGTGTGAATCAGGTAAATGACGTCACGGTCTCTCCTCCCTCTCTCTCAGGAACATCATTCATGGCAGTGACACCGTGGAGAATGCCAAGATGGAGGTTGGTCTGTGGTTCAAGCCTGAGGAGTTCGTCGCCTACACCCCCGCCACACAGTCTTGGCTGTACGAGTAAATACCCCCAACCCCCCCCCCCCCCACCCCAACCACAACAACCAAACAACAAAGCAACGACCACTGGGACCATCTCACACAGACCCATGTCTGCCATTGATCCATCCATCTGTTCTGTTGATCACTGTTCAATAACAACATGTAGCACTTGTCAATAAACAATCCTGGTGAGAAAACACTAAGTGAGTCTGGTTTCTGATAAAGCACTAAGTGAGTCTGATTCCTGGCTGGGGGGTTTGATAAAGCACTAAGTGAGTCTGATTCCTGGCTGGGGGGTTTGATAAAGCACTAAGTGAGTCTGATTCCTGGCTGGGGGGTTTGATAAAGTATTATGTGAGTCTGATTCCTGGCTGGGGGGTTTGATAAAGTATTATGTGAGTTTAATTTCTGGCTGGGTGGAATGCATCAGACATGTTTTAATCTAAGAATTTTGATTACAATTAAAAAATATATAAATCATTATATACATAATTCACATGCAAAAATCAAATGAAAGAAATGCAAATGTACCATGGCTTCATGTGAAAATTATGTAATTAGGCCGCCTATAATCGAATACCAACCGTTTTGTGCGTTTTGCTAATCTGATTGGCCACTGACGTTTCTGGTCATGTGACATGTGCACCAATCGTGTGATGGCAAGTTCTTTCGCCGGTTAAGCTTAGGCGCTCTTTCGAAGTTGGTTAAGGTTAGAGTTTGTCTTAGAGCAGGGCGATAGAACGCCTGCCCTGATTCCAAACTCTAACCTTAACCAACTTCGAAAGAGTCGCCTAAGCTTAACCAGTGATAAACTAGGCGTTAGGTAGTTTGCAGGCTGTTCGACGCGGAAATGGGCAAAGACACAGCTCGTCACGCGATTGGGCGCACATGTCACATGACCAGCAACGTCAGTGGCCAATCAGATTCGCAAAAACGCACAAAACGGTTGGTATTCGAATAGACGCAATTAGGCCAGCTTCTGTAATCTGCCCCACTGTACGACCAATGCAGAAATACCATGCCAGTTACGATACCACGAGTCCATACACTTTTAGCATGGGTGGCCCTAGTCGGAATGGAACCCTTCACCCTAACAGTGTTAGTCTAGAATTATAAGAGGACGGGTCACCATAGAAACCATATTATCACTGGGAGACAAATCTCATTGTAAGAAAGAGTCTCCCAGTGCTGACTAACTTCCATGAGAATGTTGAGGTTGTGACCCATCCTCTTCTTAGTATTGTAGGTGTTGGTGCCTTGCTCTACCCGTTGAGCTACAAAGGGAATGGAACCCCTAACCCTGGCAGTGTTAGTGCCTTGCTCTACCCATTGAGCTACAAAGGGAACTGAACCCCTAACCCTGGCAGTGTCAGTGCCTTGCTTTATCCACTGAGCTACTCAGGGAACTGAACCCCTAACCCTGGCAGTCCTAGTGCCTTGCTCTACCTACAGTACACATGACCAAATATACCACATACTGTACTAGCTCATATAACTCTGTCCGGCAGTAATCCCATCTGGGCTTACTGTACATCCTAAATATGCCATCTTAATTACATGTGCTCGTCAGCAGCAGTAAAAGCACATGTAATTAAGATGGCATATTTAGGATGTACAGTAAGCCCAGATGGGACATATGGCCATATGGCCGGTCATATATAAAAAAAAAAAAAAAAAAAAAAGGTTCTTTACCCACAGATCTTAGACGGGGGATGATGGACCGTCTGTGCTTAGTATCCCGTTCCTCACGGCGGCACGATAGCAGTTTGAGTCAGACAATCCTCTCCTGCAACACGTATTGGGGGAATCGACTGTTCTCATGTGTATAGCGCCACCTAGAGGCTCTGATTTCATCTGTAATGAGGTTACTGTGCCCCATCGCTCTTTCCACTAAGTAGAGGTAATGGGGGGAAATCCAGTGTGTTCCGACCACCACTGAATCTCAAATCAAGGGGGGTAAAATGGAGGGGATCATGTCACCAGTCTGCCATCCAATGGGAGATGGGGGGGGGGGTGGGCACATGTTCAGATTGCATTGTGTTTGGGGACCAAATTGAATGGAAATTGTGCAATACTCCAATAATATGATACGACATGTCACCATGACTGCAGCAGGCGACCATGGCACACACTCTCCGACACAGAGACACAGGCAGAGATGATGGTGAATACAAACCGGTTTATTGAAGAGAGTGGCAAGATGGTACAAGCCAGGATAATATATGATGTTGTCATGGCAAAGGCTCAGTGTGTGAGGATGGCTGGAGTCATTAATAACTCATTAACTTAACTATTAGTGAATGATCTATTAACTATTTATAAGGGATGGTTTTAAATAATTAACAAATTATTATGAAACATTTAACAAGTCATTAATAACACATTAACTAACAATTTGTGAATGATCTATTAACTATTTATAAGGGGTGGTTTTAAATCATTAACAAATTCTTAACAAATATTTAAAAAGTCATTAATATCTCATTAACTAACCGTTTGTGAATGATCTATTAACTGTTTATAAGGCATATTTTAAATCATTAACAAATATTTAACAAGTCATTAATATCTGTTCCACACGATGGAAAATCCGCATAAAATATATACCTAGGTAAATGGAATATTGCTCCACTTCTACAAGGGCTATTTGCATATTATTGGTATCTAGGTACATCTATGGACCTCAGGGAATGTATTCACAGTGTCAGAAATATTGTGTCTATTACCAGGCTTGCTTAAATTGTGATGAAACAAAGGAGAATATGAATTATGATTTTTCTTTGCATCTTTGACAGTGAATAACACCATGATAATAAAGACCAAACTTAAAAAACTGCCACTGACCTCGTTCACTACCCTCTTGAGATCATGTGTAAAAAAAATCGAAGGAAATTAATAAAGGGAAGATGATAAAACCGAAGGTTCTGTAGATACAGTACTGAATTCTCCCATCCGGACCAATGCAATTTGAAATATTATTATAGAAAACAAACAAAACAAAAGTCCTATCTAAGCCGGCAGTTCCCCAAAATAACAAACGTTGCAGCGCCCCTAAACAATGGTACACGGGGCCAGTTCAAAGTACTGATCCTCTTCGCCTCTTTAAGGGCTTGCGCCGCACGAAGAGAATGTTTACCCCAGGCTCCAGCACTCTGAGTGCTCACTGTAACTGGCTCATGTGTACTTAACCCAGGCGGGGCGGGCTGGGTTGACGTTAGCCAGGCGACGGCTGGAGGTGGTTGTAGTCCGGCGACGTCCGTTTGGGGAGTCCGCTGCTGCGACACGCAGGCTAAACTGTGGCCCTAGGCCTAACTGAAGCTAAGCTGTGGATCAAGCGACCCCCTGTCCTGGCGCTACTTTAACTAAAACGCAACGTGTACAATATCTACCACGCTCTTCGGCAGTAACACGTCTGCTTCTCTGTTCACAATGTCTCTTTAGCCTTAACTGGAAGCTAAGCTATCGCATACGACATTACTAACCCGCCCCTAGACGGGGGTCATATCTCGCGTGTCCTTAGTGTCTAGAGCTCCGCTCTACGCGTCCGCTCCCATCTGTGTAGAAACGACGAAGAGGGTGCTCCGCTGTCTGAGCTCCGCCTTTAGCCCTCTCTTCCTCCTCTGCTGTCTGTTCTGCCCAACGTCACACCAGCTCCCCTTGGCGGCACTCCAGTGCATGCTCCACTATTCACTGTCAATGTTAGAATATGGAGGATCAAGAGGGGTCAGTGGGCACAGTAGAGTAAAAGGAATTAGGTTAGACACATTGAATTATTGTTGAACATATTCAGGTGTCTACATATACATATTATCTTTCAAATGCCCGAGTTCAATTTGGATTTAGTATCACCAGGCGTGCATAAGAACAGATAATGATATCTACTGTAATCTAGTGTACTTTTTTATTTTCCCCACAGTGCAACCGTTTTGAAACTAATTTCAGATCTAATTGTTCCTACATGCTAACAATAGGGAGGAGAAACTAACTGCTTTTCAATATTTGTCAAAAACTTTACCTTTTGTGGCTTATTATCGCGAATAATAACAGTTATTGACATAATTCATAATTCAACTCTGAACTTTGAACCCCCATAGAATGCCAGGAAGTGTAGTTCGGAAAAATGCCAATGCTGGTCGACAGCTATGCATGTCCTCTACGAAATGGCGGCAAAAAGACTACAATTTCCATGGTTCAAAATGTCCATTTTCGTTTCAAGCTTGGAATGGGCGATCGAAAATCGAAAACTTAAAACTATCTTTTAACACTTTTAACCTATTGCTAAACTAACGTATTGATGATAATATACATTCTACATGCTTTTGTGACATGTTAGTGATGTTAATACTTGAAAACGTTTGATTTTAAAATCGCAAAATTATTGCATCACTCTGAAAAATATGGATCTATGATCATATTGTCATTTAGGGGTCGGTACCGACCCTGGGGGGTGGAACAGGTTTGTGAATGAATTGTGAACTCCACCCAAGGCATCCGGGTCACCTTAAACGTTGATGCCCCGAGGGAGTTTCGAACCCGTGGTCTCCCACACCGCAGGCAACAGCACAGACCTCTATACCAAGAAGTGAACTCACTGCTTTGCAACGTGTCTATGTGTCTTTTGAGGGTGAGAGTGAGTTTAACCCACAGCACCGCTACTCGCCCCAGCCACTTCACAACATCGGAACTGCACCTCACTCACGGTAGCATCCGTTACATATATTATATAGAGACGCTTCCACCTCTGTTACCATGCTCCTGTTTTGGGTTGTTTTCCAAATTTCATACATGTGATATCTTCCTGGCTGAAAAAATGGGGAATGCAGAAAATGGCCTAACACCGGTTCAGCTTGAGGTTCTTCATATGATGATGATGATGATGATGATGATGATGATGATGATGATGATGACGAAGAGTTTATTCCAGACTCAAGGTCTATATTACACATACAAAATAATAAAAAAAAATAAACAAGGACAACAACGTAGATTAAAATACATAAAGCCATCGATTCCAATGTTTCCACAAACCAGAGGAGTACCTTGTATCACTTTGTTTGACATCAGTAACGGCACCTATTATCCATTATTTACTCTAATAGTCGACACATACATTTTAAACATCAAGTTCCTCAGCAGAGCATGGAAGGTGGGACATTTTTTGTCACAAACAAATGGCTTGCACTAGTCCATCTTGGGAGCTTAAGGAGGATCCTAAATGCATCATTATATGCTACCTGCAGTTTTTTCATTTGAGCTGTGCTATAATTACACCAGAGGTGGGCAGTATAAAACGGAGGCTCTGAACAGGCTTATTTTCACATTGTCTTCTGTACACATATAACATTTCCGTGCCAGCATATTGGCCTGTAGTGTGCATACTCTGTCCTGATGTCCACTTCAAGGCCTCGTGCCTGGACCAAAGACTGTCGCCACTGCAGGTGAGGAGTGCTGTTAGCTCAATAACCTGTATTACACTGCCACCTGGTGGAGAAATAAAAAAGTTATTCCAAACGGGCACGCCTGATCTGGTAGCACTCTTGGCCACAGGCCAGGCCCTGGATCACCAAAAGCATGAGTGGACGGTGGACCTTGTTCATATACGTAGTCATAATTGTGCGAAAATAATATTACCAATTGGCCTTGTAGTTTGTGAGATTTGCTGTGCACAGATACACACACAGATATACACGCACACCAGGGACGTGCACAGGACTTTAGAGGGGCAGGTGCTCAAAGGCTGAAAAGGGCACTACACTTGTGTGTATATATTAACCGAGCGTGCACAGCGCGCAAGCGATTTTTAAGGGCCCTTTTCGGGCGGGGGCCCCCTTTTTATGCTTTTTGGGGGGTTTTGGTCATCAAATATTGAATATTGAACTATAATAATCAGTGCAAGAGCTCACTTATCCTTGAAAGACACTTTTATCACTGACTTAAAAGGCCCATACATCTCCATAAATGTTCAGGGGGGAGGGAATAAGTGCTTACCCTACAGACCCCAAGAAGTGCTGTATATTCTGTATTGTTTAATATAAATGCCTTTTTTATTCCAATCCCGATTTGTATTTGAGATTCCCAAATCCCATCGGACTTGACTTCTTCGTGTCCCTCAATGAGTGTAATACCAGCATTCAACAGCAGTTTCTATCATCATCATCATCACCACCCACGCTATGCATAAAATATATAGGTCTGTGGAGAGGCACGCTGAGGAGGCCGTGCAAACTGCAATGGAATATGGGGCATCTCTCTCTCTTTACCTAATATTTTGATTCTATCCTGACATTTTTCAGTTGGAAGGGCAGTCTATATGCGTAACGATAAAAAAAAAAAAAAATTATTAAATTTTTTTTTCAAAAAGGGCACTTTTTTGATGAGGCTCAAAAAGGCAGGTGCTCAGGCACCCCTTGGCCTCTATGTGTGCACGTGCCTGACGCACACAGATATACACTGACACACACACACACACACACACACACACACACACACACACACACACACACACACACACACACACACACACACGAGTCGCCTGGACGGCCTGGTGGAGATAATTATCAGAACTCTTGATTTGATTTGATTGACGTTTATTTCAAATGTGCAACAACAAACAAACATCAAGTAAAGATATAGCCTGCCCTTAAGCCGTTCAAATAATAAATGTATATAAAAAGATTTAATAAAAAAATAAACACTGTCATCTATTTACATATTTGAAGTAAGGAGGAGTGGGAAGAAGTACAAGTACACTTATTTAATCCCACCCCTTTTTACTCATCATCAGATCATACTACACTTTCAGAGCCCTTGCTTAACCTTGATTTACCCATTTTGAATGCCACCATCCACTTCAATGTTAGCGTTAAAAACGCCTAATCTATGTTTTAAATTATGTGTCTAATCTGCCCGTCGCTTTATCAATGACTCGTTTGCAGTCAACATTGTCGAAGCGGATTGTTTTTTTATCGGTTCATTTTCGTTTTCGTTTTCGTTTTGCATTTTGAAAAGCCCTCGTTTTCAAGGAAAATATAAAGATTCCATGATAAAAGACATTTACTGGAATATTCTAGAATACACAAAAACGTTGTAATTTTCGGCCTATTTATGAATCGTTTTCAAATAAACGTTAGATTATCGATAGTATATGTGTACGTATGCACGCTATAGACACGAGCTGAAAAATGTATTATCTTATTTCCTCATCAGCGATCGCGCACACAGACACATCACACATAGGGCAAACGCTGAGATCTCAGCGAATACAACTCTGATTATCCCAAGACTCCTTACCTCAGATCAGATGTTCTCCAAAAAGATTATTCCAATTCCTGATCGCCATTCCAAATATCGATCACGCTTATTTATTGATTATTGGCTGCTGTGAATATATATTCCAGGCTGATTCCCATCCCGCGATGACTTCCATGTTGATCAGACTTCTTGCCAGCACGAGGAGCCAGCTGGCTCCGCCTCTACATATCTACAGATCCCAGGTCAGTCTAAGCGACTGACCTGCAGTTACACAGGGATAGACGATAGGGGGCGCTTTTTTCCATTCTGAGCTCCTGTAGGGGCTGCGTCTATGCAAAATACAACGCCGTTCGGTTTCCGGGTTCCTCTGATTGGCCACTAAGCCCACGTGACCGCGCGCTAGCACTCCCCCCTTATCGCCCACTCTCGCGCTGTGAAGCGGAAGAGCCAGCGGGGGCGAGGCGGTGGTTTCTCCCCGGCTCCGTGCGCCGCTGACTCGGTCCAGCTCCAGCAGCAGCGGCCGTCTTCTTCCGAGGCGGCTCGTTCTTATTACTCCCCCATTGTTCAGGTCGACATGGTCGCACAAACACCCGTTGGAGGAGTAGTGGGGGAGAAGAAGAGGAATATTTTTAAATAGCTAGAATTATCGACTGGCAACTCTGTGCTCGTCAGACATGTTAATGTCATGTATGTTGTCATGTATGATATGAGTTGAAAATGGGGGACCCTGATGTAAACAAGACAAACGTCTTTCTCTGGTCTGCATCCCCTTAACAATTGTGTGTATTGCGCCGTATTGTATTGTACCCATTCTGCAATCTGTTAAATAAAGTTTTCATTCATTCATTCATTCATTTCTCCCCCACTACTCCTCCAACGGGTGTTTGTGCGACCATGTCGACCTGAACAATGGGGGATTAATAAGAACGAGCCGCCTCGGAAGAAGACGGCCGCTGCTGCTGGAGCTGGACCGAGTCAGCGGCGCACGGAGCCGGGGAGAAACCACCGCCTCGCCCCCGCTGGCTCTTCCGCTTCACAGCGCGAGAGTGGGCGATAAGGGGGGAGTGCTAGCGCGCGGTCACATGGGCTTAGTGGCCAATCAGAGGAACCCGGAAACCGAACGGCGTTGTATTTGGCATAGACGCGTAGGGGCTGCTGTACCAACGGGAGACTTGTTGATGAAATATGATTTCAGATCGCTAATAAAACAATAAAACGATATTTGTCGTCGTGGGCACTCAGTGGGGGGGCTAATAAAACTAGATATGTTGTCCGTGGCACTGAAAGGGTTAAAGGGGAACTATCTTATAAATGGCCTTTTCCAGTGTTTAGCATTATTTTCTAGCTATGTGGACTTATATTAATAGGATCTATGTCTCTAATTCTCAATTTGGCGCATTCTTCGAATTCTCATCTCACAATATTGTCCCTCACTCAAGTGAGTCATCTGAAATTTAGCGTATCTGTGATGTCAGAGGTTTCTCATCTGCATAATAACGCCCGCCCCATCTATGCTTGTAGCCAACTGCCAACTGCCAGCTATGCATCTATGCTTGTAGCCAACTGCCAGCCACCTGTATTACTCATTAAGAGAGACCGCTTGGCCCCTGCGCGTCAATGTCTCTCTCTCGCTCTCTCTCTCTGTCACTCAAATCGCATTCCGAGTATGGGCGGAGCCCAGCCTCAAAACGGCTTAAAATTTTGAGGTAGAAAAATGCTGTTTTTGAGTACTTGATTAAAAATACAAAACAATGCATTTTTTTTTAAACAAACTTACAGATGTGTTCCATAAACTCACAGGAATTGTGTAAAATTGCCCAAATAGTGAAAGAAATAGTAAAATAGTTCCCCTTTAACTTTACTAATTCATACTTTACTAACTGCTCGTTTTGTTGTCAGGCTTATATATTATAACTCTACACCCAGTCAGAAGGAAAGCTGCATCCATTACGCAGAACACCTCACATCCCCAGAGAGATGAACACAATGGAAAAACATGCAGAACAGATCGCTAACGCTGTCGATGCGTCCCTGATGAAGACGGACAGGAGCACGTGGATCAGGCCCCCGGTCGGTCAGGCGGGCGGGGCCCCATGTCTGCTCCCGGCTGCCCTCGGGGGGGAAGGACGACGGGATGGGTCAAGAAATGTCATCTGCGACCCAAAAACATTCATGCATCTGTGTGTTCCTATGTGTCGCCCATCTCGCATGTGTGTTCGCTGCATTTAACCCTTTCACTGCCACACGACAGAAGGTTAGCCCTTTACTATCACACAACCGACGGCGATGCTCCATCATTAGCATCATTAGCTCCGCATTTGCGTTTTGCGCATTTGCAGAGCTAATGATGCTAATGATGGAGCATCGCCATCGGTTGTGTGATAGTAAAGGGCTAACCTTCTGTATTGTCACAGTGAAAGGGTTAACCAGCTGTCGTGTGGCAGTGAAAGGGTTAACAATGTGTGCTACAAATAAAGACTTCTTCAAGACCAGTTCATTCATTTTTTATTTGGCTATATTCACATAATACATTTTATTTTTTATTTTATGTGGCCAATATCAGATTTCAATGTGAAATGGTCACGCTCCCGAAATTACCCACATACGCAAATGAACAATAAAAAATATGGACGTAAACATTTTTGACAAGTCGCATGGAAAGTCGCGTGACCTGAGGTTGCATTACAAAAGACAATTGGGGGTTCTGGCTTTTACCTCTTTGATAGTGAGAGACGCCATCTCCTCCTCCAATGGAAGTCAACTAAACCATTCAAAACCGCTCTTAAAGAGCACCTACGGGAGGCTGCAATTCGAAACTGGCCACCGTAAATGGCCAACCCCTCCCCACCCCCTCCTAATAGACAGTCTCCTCCCCACCGTATGTATATATTCTCTCCCCACCGTATGTATATTTCTCTCCCACCCACCCACCCACCCCCTCCTAATGTACAGTCTCCTCCCCATCATATGTATATATTCTCTGTTAGGATCTATGGGTAACAGTACTGTATATTTGCATGTCGTATATGTCACAAATGTAAATATACCTGTATGTCATGTATGTCCCTATGCCATAAATGTCATGTATGTTGTGTATGTCATAAATGTCACTATGAATTGAAAAAGGGGGACCCTGATGTAAACAAGACGAAAGTCTTTCTCTGGTCTGCATCCCCTTAACAATTGTGTGTATTGAGCCGTACTGTATTGTACCCATTCTGCAATCTGTTAAATAAAGTTTTCATTTAGAGAGAAGTGATGTCCTTTTTAAAATTGGAAAGAATCTAAGTACATTTTAGAAAAAATGGGACCCACTCCAGACTTACTTTGACTCCATTTAATCCTACCTCACTGAATGACCGAGGCCTCCCCTCTCTCTCTTCTCCTGCCTCTCCTTCTCTGCTTCCTTTTCTCCTCTCCCTCTCTTCTTCTGCCTCTCCTTCTCTGCCTCCCTTTCTCCTCTCCATCTCTCTGTAGTTTATTCTGTTTGGTGTATTGTTGTTTTGATGCCTGTTTTTGTATGTGCAAACTGTGTTTTATTTTACTTTGTTTTATGTATTGTAATTATTGTTTCAATGTCTGTCTTGTATGTATATGAAAAAAGAAAAGACAAAGTTTGAAGCTTGTACGGATGTGAATTGAAAACTGTTCCAAACTTTCAATAAAAATATCAATGGAAAAAAAATTGCTTGAAATACTGGAGGGAAGAATACCCAGACAAATTTAAACTTGTTTCCCCAAGCTGTAACAGAATTGAATTAGCCATTAAGAAAGGTCAACTACCATACTAGCTGCAACAGTATAGGGTGAGCTGTCCTCAATTCACGAGATCTCTTAACTGGGAAGGGGATTCTAGTACATGATATCTGTGCGAGTCTCTGCTGACAGAAAGAATCCCGGTCTCTAATATTAGGCCACACGTACACAGATGCCCCTGCCTTCAGAGATGTGTGTGTTTAGCATGCATGGATTCATGGGTGCACATTGCAATGAAGTGTCCACATGACTACGGAAAGATAGCAGGTGTGTGTGTGTACCACGTTTAACCCCTTCAGTTTCAGTTTATTAATTTTTTTAACAGTCTGTAGTGTGGTTGTGAAAGGGTTAACCCTTTGTCATGTGGCAGTGAAAGGGTTAACCATTTGGTAGTGAAAGGGTTAACTCTACAGTACACGTGACAACCTGGGAACCTCATAAGAGTGTTGTATGTATGCATGCATGTGTGTGAGCATGTGCATGTGTGAGCATGTGCATGTGTGTGAGCATGTGCATGTGTGTGAGCATGTGCGTGAGCTACATGTGTGTGAGCATGTGCATGTGTGTGAGCATGTGCGTGAGCTACATGTGTGTGAGCATGTGCATGTGTGCCTGTGTGTGACTCCAAAAAACCCACACCATTTTCTCATAATCTTTTTTTTATTGTGTAAAAAAAAAATTAAGTTAATAATTTATATTACACCTAAATGTGATGCTTTTTCCACAACCATGCTGCCAAAATTGCACGATGTATTAAAAAATGCTTCATGAAAGTTAACATCTACATTTCCTTTGTCATACATATATATATATCTATGTATAATATTCTAAACATTTGTACATTATTTGATAAGAGCTCAGTAAATGTCATGTTCACGGCATGAGCATGTTGACAGAGTAAACAGTTACTTATGCTGTAAGCAGGGTTTCTTAAAGGGGGAGTTCACAATTTTGAACCCCTAGCCCCATTTTCCTACGAGTGATGATCGGTAGAGTCCTTTCTCGGTACAATTCATGTTGTTCTTTATATGGGACACAACTGCAGCTCAGGCTAGTTAGCTCATAAAACGAATGCAAAGTCAGTGGGGCAAAGGCTGAAACCTACTCCACAGGACACCCAAAGTAATGGCTTGTCTCCACTAGCCAGGCTTTAGCCGTGGCTGAGCCCATCGTTTTAAGAAACCCTGCTGTGCAGCCAGACCGGTAAAAACCCACAGAGAACATTTTCTAAATCCATCGAGTCACCCGTCCGACTGCTAAACATGCACACAACACAGCACACGTTAATAAGAGGAATTCCGCCGGATTTCACAACTCCATTATGACTTTTCCTATGCTGGACACTTCAGTTGGCATTGGAGAACATGATTCAAGGCGACAATATACTGACCGTGGAAGCACATTTCTGCAGGTTCGTCAAGAGTTACACATTTGCGGAGAAAACGAAGTGCCACATTGGCCACCAGTGTGCACCAACTTGCTAGCTGAACTAGTCAAATTCCCCACACACTAGCTGATGATGCACAATCATTTTAAATATGTTAGCTTTCAGTATACTGTCCCCTTAATATCTATAGCCAGAGAAAAAAACAGAAAATATTAGCCTGCCTCCATACCTGTGATCTCATACTTATGTTGCCTATTCACTTTATGTTGCTAGGCAACACAGACGCTGTCAGCTAACCTACATGTATTCACTTTATGCTTCTAGATATCAAGAAAGCTGCTAGATAACCTACATGTTTTCACCTTGTGTTTCTAAATAACAAGGAGCTGCTAGCTAACCTACTTGTATTTACATTCTGTTTCTAAATAACAAGGACACTGCTAGCTAACCTACATTCACCATATGTTTCTAGATAACAAATACATTGTTGGCTAACCTACATGTATTCACCTTATGTTTCTAGATAACCAGGACAGTGCTAGCTAACTTGCACATATTCACCTTATGGTGCTAGCTAGCAGATAGACACCAAGGAAGCTGCTAGCTTTTTTGTAATGGCCCTTCCCATGTGCATGTGACACAGTATTTAGAAAGATATATTATCTTTAGAGGTTTGTCAATTCTGAATGAAAAATGTCAAGCCACTTGTTCTTTTTCTTCACAATCATGTTTGTTACAAGGAGAATAAGTTAGCTAAGCAGCTTTGTCCATATATATAGTATTATTTATTATCTTTGTTACAAGGAGAATAAGCTAGCTAAGCAGCTTTGTCCATATAGATAGTATTATTTAGTATCTTTGTTACAAGGAGAATAAGCTAGCTAAGCAGCTTTGTCCATATAGATAGTATTATTTAGTATCTTTGTTACAAGGAGAATAAGCTAGCTAAGCAGCTTTGTCCATATAGATAGTATTATTTAGTATCTTTGTTACAAGGAGAATAAGCTAGCTAAGCAGCTTTGTCCATATAGATAGTATTATTTAGTATCTTTGTTACATTTATTCAGTTTAGGAATATCCACACTAGCTAGCATCGTTGCCATGAGGTTCAACAACCGGTAATAAGATTACAATGGTGAAAGTGGGCAGGACACAATAAGGTGAATATAGCTCCACAAATAAGGGAAAAAATAAGGAGTGGATCAGTCCTACATCATAGGAATAGCATGACGGAATTATAAAATTGACCGGTTTCCCTCTTTAGCACACATTAATGGTATTTTTCTTCTTCATATGTATAAATCTATCATAACAGTTGTGTCCAAAATACAAGGAGTACAAGAAAAGAAAGAAAATAACAGCATTAATCCCCACTATGGTCACAGCTTGGTTAAAATCATTCCTCCATAGAAACATTATCAAATAGATAGCACCATAATACAAAGACAGTATGACGTTAAAAACCCCAAGCACAGACACACAAGTGCTAACACACACACATACACACACACACACAGCACAGACACACAAGTGCTAACACACACACACACACACACACACACACACACACAAGTGCTAACACACACACACACACACACACACACACACACACGCACACACCCGACCCACATTGTTTTCAAACACATGGTATATATGATAGAAACCTACACGTTTAACATACAAGTACAGGAAACGTTCACACTGACGCATGCTCACATGGTTTGATTTAACACACACACTCCAGGAATTCTTCATGTTAGAGACAATTAGCCCTATAGCATTTAATTTGTGCCTTTCTGTCTTACCTCTCCTCACTCTAGGCCTATTAGAACAGAGAGAGTTCACACTAGATTCTGATAACCAAAATGTTCCCTCTAACAGTCCTGCCTTGGAGGAGGGGATCTTACGCCTCTCTCCTCTTAACTTGGTTAAGAGGTAATGTAACTTGATCTTTACTTCTTAACAAAGATCCAATTTAGTCTCGGTTTGGGATACCCTCATACAAAGATTAACTACAGTAAAACTATTAGGGCTGTCAGAATGAATGTCAATATTCCAATTTGAATTGAAGGCAGACTTACTAGAACTACAATCGAATAACAAACTCCCATTCGAATGTAATTTTTTTTTTAATTAAATATTATTGATATGAGGTGAACTGAAAACATTACTGTCCCTTTTTCATGATTTTGGAAAAATGTGCCTGCAATACAAGCCAATAAATGGTTGTTGCAAAGCACAACCCAATGACTAATGAATCTTAGGGATGCTCGATATTGGCTTTTTTACCGATATACCGATATTGTCCAACTCTTAATTTCCGATATCAACCGATACCGATATATGCATGGTCCCCCCCCCCCCCCCCCCCCAAAAAACGGAATAATTTCAGGTAATTAACATTACATATCTCTTGTCGTGTAATTAACACAACATTATGCATACTTTTACAATAAATAAAATAATAATTTGTTCTTACTTGCTTGCCTGGGTAAATAAAGGTTAAATAAATGTAAAAAAAATATATATATATATATATATTTTCTTTTTTGAAAACCGATACCGATATTTTCCGATATCACATTTTTATGCCAATATCACCCATAATAGCAAATAGAATTGTAAACAATTTACACCTGCTTTGATGCTGTAATAATATGTAAAGTAAATCTTATCGCTAATATTCAAATTTCATTCGAGTTTGCCTCATTTCAGCCTATTCATATTCAAAGGGTATTCTTAGGGACAATTGACAGCCCTAAAAACTATAGTATTTTTGTGTTGTTGTTGTTGTTGTTGTTGTTGTTGTTGTTGTTGTTGTTGTTGTTGTTGTTGTTGTTGTTGTTGTTGTTGTTGTTGTTGTTGTTGTTGTTGTTGTTGTTGTTGTTGTTGTTTTGTATACATTATTATATTAGAAATACTGTAGTAATTCACCATAGTATTACTATAGTGGAATATTATAGAAATTGATTATGGGCGGCTGGGTAGCGCAGCGGTCAATGCGCTCGTCACCAACGCAAGAGACACCGGGTTCGACTCCGGCTGTCGGCGTTGCCTCCGGCTTCGGCCAGCCGTCATACTAACTCAATTGGCAGAGTTAGCGGGTGGAAGTCGATGGGTGGTAATCTGGACGTTGTGGACAGCGACTCCTACAGGTCGGTTGGGGGACGCCTGCACAGCAGAGACAGGAAATGGCGGGGGTAGTGTGAGCCTCCCACACGTGACGTTACACCTCGCCAATGAGAGTCCGCGCTGGCAGGTGAAAAGATGTGACAGGCTGCCTCCTCGTGTATCGGAGGGGACACGTGATGCAAGGCTTCTATCCTCCCTACAACCGGCCAGTGGGGGGCATATGCGAGCAACGTTCAAGACAGGGGAGGGGATAATTGGCACAGCGGGTTATTGGGATGGGAGAAAAATTGAAAAAGGAGAAAAAAGTGCATTAAAAAAAAATAGAAATTGATGGTTATTTTTTGTGAATGTTCCTAACTGACTGAAGCTAGGCTTGCCTAGTCTTGTTCAGAACTCATTCACTATAGTATTTATATAGTAATTTGAGAATGAACCCAGGAATGCTAGTTTTACTATAATTGATATTTGTACGGGCGGCTTCAAGAGGTTTTGTCTCACAATGGAATCCAGACTCATGAAAATAATATTGCTACTATTCGCACGTTTTATTAAATTGTTCCACTTTTAATAAAAAAAAAACACATTTTATTATTATTTATATTTTACTGTCCTGTATTGTCAATGTCATGTATGACAATGTAGGCGGCACGGTGGTGTAGTGGTTAACACTGTCGCCTCACAGCAAGAAGGTCCAGGGTTCGATTCCCGCTTGGGGACCAGGTTTCCATGATGCCAGTTACCCAGGTGGGGTATCTCCCAGGCCTTTCTGTGTGGAGTTTGCATGTTCTCCCCGTGCTCGCAAGGGTCCCCCCCCCCCCCCCCCCCGATAAGAGAAACCCAATGGAAAAACATGCAAAACAACAGATCGCTAACGCTGTCGCGTCCCTGACGAAGACGGGCAGGAGCCCTCGTCTGCTCCCGGCTGCCCTTGGGGGGAAGGACGACGGGATGGGTTAAGCGCAGAGGAGTATCGCATTGGCGATCCTACAGACAATGCATGCGTGTGTGTGCCGCCAATTAAAGACCTCTGCGACAGGTCCTGCATTATTATTATTATATTATTATGCCTTTGAAGAATTTTATGAATTAAAACCTCTTTATTGCCACTAAGTCGGTCTACTAATTGGGGTCTTCCTGACCCATGGGTTAGATGTAAAGTAGGGGGGGTCTTCTGAATGTCTGCCATTGTATACCAGAATATCTAAAACCCAGAACATCACGTTATATATATATATATATATATATATATATATATATATAGCTTAGTCATTCTGTCAATGTGCTAACTGGTAAACGATAATATTAAAATTATCTCTGGGGACGACATAGTATCCTCCCACGGACCCCTGTAAGAGTAACCACTAATAAATCAGTCCAGAATAAACTGGGTTTATGAAGATAAAGATCACATATCTTACGGTCTAAAATTGTCTACTGGTCTCAATGGAGGGTCCCTATGGAGGGAGGGGCCCCTATGTGGTGGTGTTCCAGAGGCCTGTTCCACCCTGCTATGAGACACATGTGGGAGGAACAGTATGGGGAGATAGCGGGGGACGTCTTATTGCTTGATAGTGATGGTCGGTCTAAGTGACTTGGTCTCCATAGAGCAGGAGCCAAGCTCGGATCAAACACACACCACCTTAGTATACACAGTAAAAGCAGTCGGAGTTCTTTGCCAAGGAACACACACTCCAGCACATGCACACACACGCACGCACGCCATATATATATAGCTTAGTCATTCTGTCAGTGTGATAACTGGTAAACAACGATAATATTAAAATTATCTCTGTATAGGAAACTGCAGGTATAAACCTAACGTTTAACTGTCATAATCATCTCATCACAAGCCACACCTCTGTCTCAAACCTTCAAAAGGTCAGTGAGAGAACAGGGGGTGACACCATACACCAAGTCAAACCAGTCAAGTCTGCCTGAAGCCTAGTAGTAAGCCTGTCTGAAGCCTAGTAAGGCTGCCTGAAGCCTATACGTTTGTCTGAAACCTAGTAAGCCTGCCTGGAGCCTAGTAAGCCTTTCTGAAATCTAGTAAGCCTGTTTGAAACCTAGTAAGCCTGCCTGGAGCCTAGTAAGCCTGTCTGAAGCCTAGTAAGCCTGTCTGAAGCCTAGTAAGCCTGCCTGGAGCCTAGTAAGCCTGTCTGAAGCCTAGTAAGCCTGTCTGAAGCCTAGTAAGCCTGCCTGGAGCCTAGTAAGCCTTTCTGAAATCTAGTAAGCCTGTTTGAAGCCTAGTAAGCCTATCTGAAGCCTAGTAAGCCTATCTGAAGCCTAGTAAGCCTGTCTGTAGCCTAGTGGGTTGTGTGTCTCCAGGGGGCGCGTGTACATAGAGCACTGTTAAAACAGCTCCCATTGGCACAGATATCCCACCTTTTATAACAGGCAGGAAGCAGACTATCACTGTAATAAATACATACAGTACATACATAGAAGATGAAACCAGGTGCTCATATTCACCGTGCCAGTAATATCCGACATGAGCAGGTTTTACTAAGAGGACTACATGGGACAACCATGACCACTGCCACAAGAGACCTGTTTTTTTTTTTGTATCATGCATGCGCACGCACACACACACACACAGGTGTTCCCACAGTGGCCAGGGGTAACACAATTACATGCATCCTCTTTTTAACAGAGTGTAAGGTGGATAAAAAGCAATAGACCTCCTCACCCCTTTTCAACTTGGACAAATCACCTTCTGGTCTGATTGCCTTGTTTTCATTCACCACCCCGGTGACCACTGCAGTGGTTGCTGATTGGACAGAGTCATCACGTGACCTCCCACCTGGCGACGAGCAGGATTACGGAGCTAACGACATCAAAAGATACATCAGACCAACAGATGATTGGACAAACACATATAACACTGAGCACGATGACCTTTGTGACGTCAACACGCCGACAACCAATCACGTCACTTGTCTCAACCACAAAACCTTGATATCTAGGGAACAGTTTGGACTCAATTGTATTTTCCTTTCAGTTATTGCACTAGCAAACATTGCAACAGGAAATATGTTATTGTTGTCACTGTTGTTCTCACTTTGAAACCCATCTACATCCTCACTGGGAGTGGCACACAACGGCATCGACAACATCAGTGGACTTCAGGATCAGATCCATCAATAATATCATATAGGACCAATACTGTATGTTTTCAAACTCAAAACAAGCCCAGATATAATAGAATCAACACCAGAGACAAACATCCAATAGTAGCCTAAGACTGAATATACTGATAACACTAGACAGGCCTTGATCTCAACCATTAACACAAGTCTACAGTTGTCAATAATACTAGATTCTAACAGTTCCTGAGAAGTTATACTGGACATTGTTAATACTTCTGTAGTAAATAGAGTTACAGACTGTATCTGCTGGATATAATATGGTTGATATGATCTGGATGTGATGAATGACACGGCAATGACAAGTGAAACTTGTTTTTTATAATCCGTTTTTTGTTTGTAATAATCTTTTAATTATACTTTTGTTTGTTATAATCTATTTACAATATACTCTTTTCCTAATCAGTCTTTTAGTTTGTATTAAACTCTTAAAGTGTACTAATCTAATCAATCAGGTATTTTTTTGTATTTATAATCATGCTCAAGTTTTAAGGAGGCATTGCGTTTTTAAATCATCTCTTTTCTATACTATACCATTGTTATACTATTAAACTGTTCTCTCTTTTTGAAAACAATCATTTTGATTTTAATAATCTTTCAAAGTGCTCTCTTTTTTAAATCAATCATTTTGTGTTTAATAATCTTCCATAGATTTTATTTCATAAAATCAATGTTTAAACCATCAAATCTTCTTTCTTTACTTATTGTAATGAGTAAAGCGGTGAGGTAACGTAACTCCCATCATCCCACCACTATACCGCTTGAAGATGATGAGTTGTATGTATACAGTGGAGGTCTATGAGTTGGTGAGTGAAAGCTTTCAAAGTTAAATAAGTCATAAGTCAATTATTATAAATCATAATAATAATTTAAAGGTAGAATATGTAATCCCGTCAAACAGCGACCTCCAGGCAAAAGAGCCCCACTTGGTATTGTACTTTATTTTGGTCTGAGTTTTTGTAATTTGTTTCTCAGTTTAGGCCACCATTATCCTCTCCCCCCTCCCCATTTTATTGTAAAGCTCCTTGGGTATGTGAAAGGCGCTATATAAATCCAAGCCATTATTATTATTATGAGGTGTGGATTGAAATTTTGTAACAAAGATGTTTTCCACATTGCGGAGTGCCAAGCGCCCATTTTGCCTAGAGGTCTCTGTTTGACGACATTGCAGATTCTACCTTTAAGATATTTCTTCCCCCAAGAGATCTCAAAACGACATATCTAAAAAACTTAAGATCAGCACAAGCTTAATCCTGTGATGTTGGCTCTTAAAATGTCTCCACAGACAACTTCACATGCAATTAGTAGTGATCTTAAATCTCAGTTATTGTGATTATTTATATATACAGAACGTTCATACTGATACTATTGTTGGTAAAGATATACAAAGCTCTGATCAATCAGGTGGAAGAAAACACCACTTGGTTTTGATAGGATTTTAAAGACCAAACCAAAAATGAAGTCATTTCTCCCATCCCAATGTCGTTATGCCAATTCCCAATCCCCTTCCTGGTCGCTGCGCACTTACCCCCCACAGTCGGTCTGGGAGAGTGGAGGCTATCACGTGCTTCCTCCTCCGACACACGTCCAGCCAATCAACCGCTTCTTTTCACCTGGCAGCGCGGATTCTCATTGAGAGGGCGTAGCGTGTGGAAGGATCACACTATCCCACTCAAGTCCTATCCGCGCTTAGCAGGCGCCCCGACCGAACTGTAGGAGTCGCTGTTTACAACGACCCGGACCCACCCCGCCAGCTTCTCCCACCCTCTAATACTGCCAATTGTATTAGTGTGAACGGCCAGCCAAGCTGGTGACAACCCCGGAGCTGTGAGCTGGATTCGAACAGGCAAATCTAGCCGCTCCGGGGTTTGGTGACGAACGCAATCTCCGTTACGCCACCTGACCGCCCCCTCCCCGTACTATTTTACCATTATTGTAAAATGTTCCTGTCCATCATCTTTTGCTGATTCCCCACGTTAGATAATGTGATAACGTTTATAATCCATTTGTAGATTCTATGAGTCAAAAACACGGAAAATGAAGTGACGTTTGAGTTGGTTAAACGTGGCTCTTTCGTTTAGTATTGGAGCGATACTTAAGTTTTAGCTTTTTACATCCCTTTGTATCGGCCTGATATCGTATCGGTGCATGTCCCTTGCGATGACAAACATTCCTCTGTGATCTACCGTAAAAATCACTGATGTCAATTCAAGCTCAGTGAATTATTTAGAATTTCTGGATGATAAAACGGTGCTGGTAATACTAAGTGACAACAAGAATAAAAACACATTTACATCACTCTATTGTACGTGGCACCGATTGATAACAGTTTAACAGTCTATCACATGCAGTAACATAGAATAGAATTGTTAGGACAATAATGTCTGTTGGAATTCAGTCATAAGTCTAAACTTCGTTTTTCTTTTTGTATTTATAAATCACACTTTCTTTTAAAGTTGTAATGAGTCTGAACTTAAAGGGATAGTCAGTCATTGAAACATTGTGATCTAAGGCCATGATTTGGAGTCAGATAGGAAGCTTGTGAAATGGCTGGTGATGATGGCGGTTCGTGGCGTTTTGAAAAGTTAACAGTAACAGTTCAGTAATAGTTTAGTACCAGTAAGGTTTTAGTCCATCTAACCATCACAGTGTCCCAAGACACACACACACACACACACACACACACACACACACACACACACACACACACACACACACACACACACACACACACACACACACACACACACACACACACACACACACACACACACACACACACACACACACACACACACACACACACACACACACACACACACACACACCCTGTTTCTAAATGATTGCTAACCTTGGCAGTACACAGTACAAGATCATTAACATGTTATTATACTCTACGGCTACGCCTTCAAAGACACACACACCACACAAAGACACTAGCGTTGAAAAATTCATCATACAAAAGTATTACTGTTTTGTTTGAGCTTTTTCTGGAGGAAGCAGAGGTCACACCTCCACAGGTATCAACACGCCTCCTCCTCTTAAACCCTCCTCCTCTTCTTCAGTCCACACGGCGAGGTGAAGCAGAGGTCACACCTCCACAGGTATCAACACGCCTCCTCCTCTTAAACCCTCCTCCTCCTCTTCAGTCCACATGGCGAGGTGAAGGAGAGGTCACAGTCTGACTGACAGGCCGGAAGGCCAATTATATATTACAAAAGAAAAGGTGAGAGAGAGAGAGAGAGAGAGAGAGAGAGAGAGAGAGAGAGAGAGAGAGAGAGAGAGAGAGAGAGAGAGAGAGAGAGAGAGAGAGAGAGAGAGAGAGAGAGAGAGAGAGAGAGGAGAGAGAGAGAGAGAGAGAGAGAGAGAGAGAGAGAGAGAGAGAGAGAGAGAGAGGAGAGAGAGAGAGAGAGAGAGAGAGAGAGAGAGAGAGAGAGAGAGAGAGAGAGAGAGAGAGAGAGAGAGAGAGAGAGAGAGAGAGAGAGAGAGAGAGAGAGAGAGAGAGAGAGAGAGAGAGAGAGAGAGAGAGAGAGAGAGAGAGAGAGAGGAGAGAGGGGGGGGGTGGATAAAGAGATGGGTGGAGAGAAAAGGGTGGTATGGATGGTTGGATGGATGGATGGATAGATGGAAGGATGGATGGATGATAAAAGAGTGGTATGGATGGTTGGTTGGATGGATGGATGGATAGATGGAAGGATAGATGGATGGATGGATGGATGATAAAAGGGTGGTATGGGTGGTTGGATGGATGACTCCTATGGTTCTTGTTTGATATAGAACTCTCCAGAAGGACCGTTGGTCTCAGTCTCAGCCACACCCCTCTCTGAGGATAGCTCTGCCCCCTCCACATTTTCCTCTTTACATTCAGCACCTGGGTGGAGTTGGAGAGGAGAGGAGAGAGAGGTGGAGAGGAGAGGAGAGAGAGAGGTAGAGAGGAGGGAGAGGAGGAGAGGAGAGAGAGGAGGGAGAGGAGGAGAGAGGAGGAGGAGGAGAGGAGGAGAGGAGAGAGAGGAGAGAGGAGGGTAGAGAGGAGGGAGAGGAGGAGAGGAGGAGGAGAGAGAGGTAGAGAGGAGGGAGAGGAGGAGAGGAGAGAGAGGAGGGAGAGGAGGTAGAGAGGAGGGAGAGGAGAGAGAGAGAGAGAGGAGGGAGAGGAGAGGAGAGAGAGAGGTAGAGAGGAGGGAGAGGAGGAGAGGAGAGAGAGGAGGGAGAGGAGGTAGAGAGGAGGGAGAGGAGGAGAGGAGAGGAGAGAGAGAGGTAGAGAGGAGGGAGAGGAGGAGAGGAGAGGAGAGAGAGAGGTAGAGAGGAGGGAGAGGTAGGGGAGGAGAAGGAGAGAGAGGAGAGGGTAGAAAGAGAGAGGTGGATTTTATTTATTTGTTTATTTTTACCCAGGGACAGTGCACATTAATCAACTTCTTCAGTTTCCACATCAATGTAAATGTGGCAGAATTTTCTAATGAGCTAGTTTTCATCTGTAGTCCCTGCCTGCATGTCTTTATGGTGTGGGAGGAAACCAGAGTACCCAGAGGAAACTCACGCGAACACAGGGAGAACATGCAAACTCCACACAGAAAGGACCCCTGCTGGGGTTCGAACCCAGGACCTTCTTGCTGTGAGGTAGCAGTGCTAACCACTGTGCCATCACGCCACCCTCTATTCACCGTGGATGAATAGAGGTAAAGGCTGGGAACACCTGAGCAACAATATTATCACAACTTGCAATACTATATAATTCATACTGTGACGTGGAAATGTATACATGTGTGTGTGTGTGGGTGTGTGTGTGTGTGTACCTGCGGGTGTGTGTATGTGTACATAATGGTTGTCTCAGTATTAGGGCTGGTCTCTATGTATGTATGTATGTATGTATGTATGTATGTATGTATGTATGTATGTATGTATGTATGTATGTATGTATGTATGTATGTATGTATGTATGTATGTATGTATGTATGTATGTATGTATGTATGTATGTATGTATGTATGTATGTATGTATGTATGTGTGTGTGTGTGTGTGTGTGTGTGTGTGTGTGTGTGTGTGTGTGTACCTGTGGTTGTCTCAGTATTAGGGCTGGTCTCTATGTGTGTGTGTGTGTGTGTGTGTGTG
>NC_140178.1:99048083-99086350 GCF_963971535.1 Notolepis coatsorum
AGAGAGAGAGAGAGAGAGAGAGAGAGAGAGAGAGAGAGAGAGAGAGAGGGGGGGGGGTGGATAAAGAGATGGGTGGAGAGAAAAGGGTGGTATGGATGGTTGGATGGATGGATGGATAGATGGAAGGATGGATGGATGATAAAAGAGTGGTATGGATGGTTGGATGGATGGATGGATAGATGGAAGGATAGATGGATGGATGGATGGATGATAAAAGGGTGGTATGGGTGGTTGGATGGATGACTCCTATGGTTCTTGTTTGATATAGAACTCTCCAGAAGGACCGTTGGTCTCAGTCTCAGCCACACCCCTCTCTGAGGATAGCTCTGCCCCCTCCACATTTTCCTCTTTACATTCAGCACCTGGGTGGAGTTGGAGAGGAGAGGAGAGAGAGGTGGAGAGGAGAGGAGAGAGAGAGGTAGAGAGGAGGGAGAGGAGGAGAGGAGAGAGAGGAGGGAGAGGAGGGAGAGAGATGGAGAGGAGGAGAGGAGAGGAGAGAGAGAGGTAGAGAGGAGGGAGAGGAGGAGAGGAGAGAGAGAGGTAGAGAGGAGGGAGAGGAGGAGAGGAGAGAGAGGAGGGAGAGGAGGTAGAGAGGAGGGAGAGGAGAGAGAGAGAGAGAGGAGGGAGAGGAGAGGAGAGAGAGAGGTAGAGGAGGAGAGGAGAGAGAGGAGGGAGAGGAGGTAGAGAGGAGGGAGAGGAGGAGAGGAGAGGAGAGAGAGAGGTAGAGAGGAGGGAGAGGAGGAGAGGAGAGGAGAGAGAGAGGTAGAGAGGAGGGAGAGGTAGGGGAGGAGAAGGAGAGAGAGGAGAGGGTAGAAAGAGAGAGGTGGATTTTATTTATTTGTTTATTTTTACCCAGGGACAGTGCACATTAATCAACTTCTTCAGTTTCCACATCAATGTAAATGTGGCAGAATTTTCTAATGAGCTAGTTTTCATCTGTAGTCCCTGCCTGCATGTCTTTATGGTGTGGGAGGAAACCAGAGTACCCAGAGGAAACTCACGCGAACACAGGGAGAACATGCAAACTCCACACAGAAAGGACCCCTGCTGGGGTTCGAACCCAGGACCTTCTTGCTGTGAGGTAGCAGTGCTAACCACTGTGCCATCACGCCACCCTCTATTCACCGTGGATGAATAGAGGTAAAGGCTGGGAACACCTGAGCAACAATATTATCACAACTTGCAATACTATATAATTCATACTGTGACGTGGAAATGTATACATGTGTGTGTGTGTGGGTGTGTGTGTGTGTGTACCTGCGGGTGTGTGTATGTGTACATAATGGTTGTCTCAGTATTAGGGCTGGTCTCTATGTATGTATGTATGTATGTATGTATGTATGTATGTATGTATGTATGTATGTATGTATGTATGTATGTATGTATGTATGTATGTATGTATGTATGTATGTATGTATGTATGTATGTATGTATGTATGTATGTATGTGTGTGTGTGTGTATTTCAGATTCAGATTCAGACAACTTTATTGGTCCCGCGTGGGGCAATTCATATTTGCAGCTTCACCAACAAGCAACAAAGACAAACAAACAACAAAACATCTCAACGACAGCACGGCAAATAAAAAGAGAAACACTCCATGTGATACAATCCAGCAATAAAAGTAAAAGTAAAAACAGACAACCAAGTGCAAAAGGCTACTTAAAATGACTACTGTCTGTGTTTAAAAGTCTGATAGCCGAGGGGACAAAAGATTTGGCGTAGCGGTTGGTCCTACTTGGTGGGACGTCATAACGGCGGCCAGAAGGCAACAGTGAAAACCGCTGAGACAGAGCATGGAGAGGTTGATTTGTGATGCTCGTCCCCTTCTTGACCACCTGGTCCGTCCAGAGAGAGCATAGGTCTCTCTGTTTTACTCCAATTATTTTGGAGCACACTTTCACAATATACTGTAGGCTGTTCCTATCTTTAATGGACAGGCCACTGAACCAGCAGATAAAAGAAAAAGTTAGGAGGCTTTCAATAAAATAACTATAAAAAGTGCATGTATGTATGTATGTATGTATGTATGTATGTATGTATGTATGTATGTATGTATGTATGTATGTATGTATGTATGTATGTATGTGTGTGTGTGTGTGTGTGTGTACCTGTGGTTGTCTCAGTATTAGGGCTGGTCTCTATGTGTGTGTGTGTGTGTGTGTGTGTGTGTGTGTGTGTGTGTGTCTTAGTATTAGTGTTTGTCTATATACAGTATTGGAGAATTATCCGACGTTTTTCCCATTATGTTCATTATTATTATTATCATTATTATCATAAGTAACATTTATTGCATGCGTTAGTTATTGTCTGGTGCCGCCTAGTGGACGCACTTTGGAACGCGTATTGTGACTCTGGACAGGTAAGCTGTCTCTGCGCCGGCGCGTCGCGCTATTTAAGTGACACTCTTGACCATAGGCTGTAAGGTGAAAAGCCCTGTGGGCGAACTGACTGGCCAACGGTACGTTGCAGTGTATGCGCCGTTAATATCCGCAATTATCCTTTCATTCATATATCTAGTTACTAATTAATGCCGTTTATTTCCTTTCCTTTGTATAGGTAAATAATCTGACGTTTGAATGTTCGTTGCTGACTAAACGCTGACTACACGTTGACTACTGACTAAATGCTATCGACTACTGGCAGTTGCTAAATGCTACTATCCAATGCCAAACGCCGACAGTTACTAACTGTAACCTGACCATCAACAAACTGTTATCCGTGTCGACTCTGCTGGACATTACCAAATGCGATATCGACCTCTATACTGACATTATCCACTAACGCTTGAATGTAAGCTGCTACTAACTACCAACTACAAGCTAACTGCTTGCTTAATTGACCACCTGGTGATTATGGCAACTCAGTAATAACGGAATGTTTGGACATGGAGTCCCAATAAATGAACATTCTTACAAAGTCCGAATTGTTTCTTTGGTTCAATTTATAAGTCGTTCGCCCACACCCTTCCAATGGGGACATTTAGTTGACTCATTGACTGAGACCGCTAGATAATTGGACAAGTATATATATATGTGTGTGTGTGTGTGTGTGTGTGTGTGTGTGTGTATGTGTGTGTGTGTGTGTGTGTGTGTGTGTGTGTGTGTGTGTGTGTGTGTACCTGTGGTTGTCTCAGTCTTAGGGCTGGTCTCCATGTGTGTGTGTGTGTGTGTGTGTGTGTGTGTGTGTGTGTGTGTGTGTGTGTGTGTGTGTGTGTGTGTGTGTGTGTGTGTGTGTGTGTGTGTGTGTGTGTGTGTGTGTGTACCTGTGGTTGTCTCAGTGTTAGGGCTGGTCTCCATGTGTGTGTGTGTGTGTGTGTGTGTGTGTGTGTGTGTGTGTGTGTGTGTGTGTGTGTGTGTGTGTGTGTGTGTACCTGTGGTTGTCTCAGTATTAGGGCTGGGTCTCCGTGTGTGTGTGTGTGTGTGTGTGTGTGTGTGTGTGTGTGTGTGTGTGTGTGTGTGTGTGTGCGTGTGTGTGTGTGTGTGTGTGTGTGTGTGTGTGTGTGTGTGTGTGTGTGTACCTGTGGTTGTCTCAGTATTAGGGCTGGTCTCTGGGTCTGTAGAGGGAGGTTGGGTTGCTGATGCTGGCGTAGGGGGTGATGGGTAATCAGGCGGGGTCATGTTCTCGTCTCCCGATAGGCTCCTGGGCACGCCTGTTACCATGACGCCAGACAGACTGACAGGCCGTTTGCCAATGGGAAGCTTCCTCTCTGATGAAAGAGAAAAACGGGTGTTGGATGAACAGACCTGCAGATACGACCTGACTATACAAAATGAAGCTGTTCTCTTTAATGTGTGTAGATGTTGCAGTACTATTGATCTGCTTCGTAATTATAATGAGGTACTAAAGTTACAAACAACATATTATTTTCCACCTCTAGAAAAACCTTCTAGAATCTATGTGACGAGGCCCAACTATAAATGGTAAGGATGGGCATCGATTTTTTCGAATATTCGTTAAAATATAGAAACTACAATATAGTTTTGTCTCCCTTGTTTTTACCGACACCTACACTGTGTAGTGTATTGAGAGGGGACCCTATTAACTGTTACACCGCTGAACGGCATGCTGAGTACAGGTAGCTCGCCAGGTACCATAACGGTCTGTTAACAGCTGGGAGAACAGAAAAGAAAGAGAGACCGGAGATATTACATGGTAGCAACGTTCTGTACGTTTGCCATGTTGTTTCACACAAACGTTCACACATTTCAAGCATCAGTGATGTGACTTTCAGAATGAATGCTTTACGTTAGCTTGGTCTGCTAGCGTTAGCCATTAGCAATGACAGCAGCCAGCAGTTTGATTATCTCACGTTTGCTATTAAGTAAAAACAATATAATACCTTAATGTGGGGGGTTTTAGTTTAGTATTCCAATAGTTCCCAGTGACTATGAAATAGACATTTTGTGAGTTTTTGTAAGGTTTTCCAGATTGAGGGTTTACTCTAAATGAAATAAATAAAAAAGATGTAAATAGAAAGATAGATAGATAATCATTATTTTATATTATTAATATGCATAATTCAATAGCTGTCTCATCTTGGATGGGCAGGTGAAATACCTTGAATGTACATTACATTAATCATTAATATACATATGATGAATTATGCATAATAATAATATACATAAATAATTCCAGTCATTATGTATTAACGCATATGAAGATGTGGCTATTAATTATGAAGAGGTCCTCTATACACAGGGAGAGAGGGAGTGAAGGAGGAATGGAGGGAGGGAGTGGAGGAGAGAGGGAGTGAAGGAGGGAGGGATGGAGGGAGTGAAGGAGGAAGGGGGGAGTGAGTGGAGGAGAAAGGGAGTGAAGGAGGGAGGGAGGGAGGGAGTGGAGGAGAAAGGGAGTGAAGGAGGAAGGGAGGGAGGGAGTGGAGGAGAAAGGGAGTGAAGGAGGGAGGGAGGGAGGGAGTGGAGGAGAGAGGGAGTGAAGGAGGAACAGATGGAGGGAGTGAAGGAGGAAGGGAGGGAGTGAGTGGAGGAGAAAGGGAGTGAAGGAGGGAGGGATGGAGGGAGTGAAGGAGGGAGGGAGGGTGTGAGTGGAGGAGAAAGGGAGTGAAGGAGGAAGGGAGGGAGTGAGTGGAGGAGAAAGGGAGTGAAGGAGGGAGGGATGGAGGGAGTGAAGGAGGGAGGGAGGGTGTGAGTGGAGGAGAAAGGGAGTGAAGGAGGAAGGGAGGGAGGGAGTGGAGGAGAAAGGGAGTGAAGGAGGGAGGGCTGTCCATCTATGTTTTGATTTTCCAATTTTTGTAAGTAACACAGAGAAGAACAGAGATGTCCCGAATCATGCAATAGAACCGGCAGATCACTTCTTCGTTCTCCGCAAGGACCGGACGGCAGAAGAGTCACTAAAGACGAAAGGAGGCGGCATTGCCTTCATGATAAACAAGGAGTGGTGCGACATAGGCAACGCTAAGGAATTGTCTAACCACTGCTCCCCAGACCTGGGCCCTCATTTATCAAGTTTCCTCAGAAAATGTTCTATTTCCACACGTAAGCACAGAATTTAGAATGTGTGCACGCACAAAAAAAACAGGATTTTATCACACGTGCGTACACAGGTCCTACGCACACCTGTCATGATAAATATCACCTTGGCTCTGCGCCGAGGCTCGTGCACACTTTCACGTATTTGCATACCAGAAACGCCCCGATTAACCATATACGGTAATGGAATACACCCATGAAATGTGGAAAAATGGACTAAGCCGAGGGAAGCGTGTCATGAGACAGGCTGACAGACGTGTACACTTACGGTGATGTCGGATATGATATCTATTAACCATTGCTGCCTGGGCAGCGCAAACACTAATAAATACCGCGCTGGAATATGACTGCCTTTTCCCGTGTTGTTTGATTAATACCCAGGGATTAAAGTTCTCCTCAATTTTATTCCAAATCGCGACGGATTTTCCGTCAATTTTCTACCTGCTGCATATGATTTCTAGAGGCATACTACAATCTATTTTGATGTCAGTATTGGGTAGCCTATATAAACAATAATACGAGAGCATATACAAGAACAATGAATCTCACTGCATGTATGATGTAGCCTGCCTTTCAATACATGAACTTGAATTCCATCATGTTTGTGTGCGGGACTCACAAGGCTGTTGTCACAATGGGTGGTACCGGTACAGTAATAATAACAGTCCACACAATATCACGATCCATGCCATAGCCTATGTTCTATTAGGACATGATCTGTGACGACAAATGTTCTAGAATGTTTGATTAAGATATCATACTCTGACAGCATGCCTATGAGCAACAAAAACGCGAACTTGAATCCCATCATATACATAGTCTGTCCACTATCTGGTGTCATTGCAATGCGTTTTCTATTCTTTCTTATACAGTAAAAAGGGGGAAGAACACTATATTCATATGACTTGTATTCTGCTTACAGCTTCGAAATTCCACTTGTTTCGTTTAACGTAAAGCCTTTTAAATATAATCAAAACGTTCCCGTGTTTCTGCGGTCTGCGCAAAATAATAACGAGTTGAGCTTTATGATTTATGATGAATTGAAAATGGGGGACCCTGATGTAAACAAGACGAAAGTCTTTCTCTGGTCTGCATCCCCAATTAACAATTGTATGTACTGAGCTGTACTGTACTGTACCCATTCTGCAATCTGTTAATAAACTTTTCAATCAATCAATCAATCAAGCTACGCGGAGCGCAGTCAGTCAGTAGCCTACACCCCGTATATTCCGATAACGCTATATAAACCATGCTGCATTCATTCTGAGAGAAAGATCTATTATTCCAAATGCTATTTATAGGGTTTTGACCATAATTACACTACTGTTGCTATTTTACAATGAACTATAATGAACTACGGTTCGTACAGAACATGCCAGTGTTATTATGCACAGAAGCTCATTTCCTTGTTGTAATAATATATTCTACCACTGGGCGCCAGGTACGCATGGTCTGACCTGTGCGTAGACGTAAGCACGGAGTCAAGTTCAAGTTGAAATTGATGAATCCCACTCTTTGCTTAGAAATGATCGTACGCACAGGGTAAGCACAAATCTGTGCGTAGAACACATTGATGAATGAGGGCCCTGGAGTTTATCACGATCAAATGTCGACCCTTCTTTCTCCCGAGAGAGTTAACGTCCATCATCCTCATCGGAGTGTACATCCCACCACACGCGAACACTGGGACCGCACTTTCAAAGTTACACGACGAGGTAAATAAACTCCAGATAGCTAGCGTTGACGCTGCCATTTTGGTTCTGGGCGATTTCAACAGCGCGCGTCTTAAAAAGGTGTTGCCGAATTTCTATCAGCATGTGACCTGTCCCACCAGAGGCGAGAACATATTAGACCATGTATACTCGCAATTTAAGAATGGGTACAAGTCACAGGCTCTTAGCCCTTTCGGTAAGTCCGATCACGCCGCCATTTTTCTTTTGCCAAAGTATAAACAAAGTCTCAAGCGAACGCCTGTAGTATCGCGAGAGGTTAAGCGTTGGACTGTGACGTCAGAGGAGACACTTCAGGCTGCGCTGGAATGCACAGATTGGAATGTATTCCGTGACAACACAGCCAACCTTAACGAATACACTGAAACGGTGCTTGACTTTGTCTGTACTCTGGTAGAAGAAACAATCCCCTCTACCACAATTAGAATCTACCCAAATCAAAAGCCCTGGGTAGATAAATCCGTCCGTGAGGCTCTGAAAGTGTGCACATCAGCCTACAACACCGGGCTGGTGACAGGCAACATGGAAGAACACAAGACGGCAAGATACAACGTCAGGAGAGCAGTAATAGAGGCAAAACGGCGTTACAGGGACAAAGTTGAACTTCAGTTTGAACAGGCTGACTCTAGAGGTATGTGGCAGGGCCTCAGAACAATGACAGATTACAAAGGCACCTCCCTCAAACTGAACAGTGACATCTCCTTAGCAAATGATCTCAATACCTTCTATGCGAGGTTTGAGGCTGTGAATAACAACACCAGCCTACAAACCACGGCAATGGGGGGGGGGGGGGGGGGGGGTCTGCTGATGGAGACTCAGTGTTCAGAGCATGAGGTGAGGCGGACATTTAAAAAAGTGAATATCAGGAAGGCAGCAGGACCGGACGGCATCCCCGGCCGCGTCCTAAAAGTCTGTGCCGACCAACTGGCCCCGGTATTCACTGACATCTTTAACCTGTCCTTGGAACAGGCTGTCATCCCCACCTGTCTGAAGAAGTCCATCATCATCCCTGTACCCAAAAAATCTACGCCCGCTTGCCTCAACGACTACCGCCCTGTAGCCCTCACCTCCATAGCCATGAAGTGCTTTGAGAAGCTAGTGAAGGGCTACATCTGTTCCTCCCTCCCCATCAACCTGGACCCCCTGCAATTTGCATATCGCCCCAACAGGTCCACGGAGGACGCCATAGCCCATGTGCTGCACACAGCAGCATCACACCTGGACAAGAGGCAGGGGAACTATGTGAGAATGCTGTTCATCGACTACAGCTCAGCATTCAATACCATAGTCCCCTCCAAACTCATAGCCAAGCTCAGGGACCTGGGCTTGAACTATGACCTCTGCCAGTGGGTCTTGGACTTCCTGACGGGCAGACCCCAGGTGGTAAGAGCAGGCAACTGCACCTCCTCATCCATCACTCTCAACATAGGGGCCCTCCAGGGCTGTGTTCTGAGCCCCCTCCTCTACTCCCTGTACACACATGACTGCGTGGCACAGCGGAACAACAACACAATCATCAAATTTGCTGATGACACAGTAGTGGTGGGCCTGATCTCTGCCAACAACGAGAGGGCCTACCTGGAAGAGGTAGAGAATCTGTCACAGTGGTGTCAGGAGAACTGCCTCTCCCTGAACGTCAGCTAAACAAAAGAGATGATTGTGGACTACAGGAGGTCGGGGGTCAAGGACTACAGCCCCCTCAGCATCGACGGGGCACCGGTTGAGAGAGTGAACAGTTTCAAGTACCTCGGAGCCCACATATCCGAGGACTTGACATGGACCACACACATTGACAGTGTTGTGAAGAAGGCACGACAACACCTCTACTTCCTCAGGCGCCTAAGGAAGTTCCAAGTCAGTCAGAAGATCCTTAGGAACTTCTACTCATGTACAATAGAGAGCATCCTGACTGGCAACATCACCTCCTGGTTTGGGAACAGCACTGCACAAGACCGTAGCAGACTACAAAGAGTGACACGTTCAGCCGAACGCACAATTGGGGGGGGGGCTTCCCACCCTCCAGAACATTTACAACAAGCGGTGCAGGGGGAAGGCTAAGAGAATCATCAAGGACTCCAGCCACCCGAACAACTGCCTCTTTGAACTGCTGCGGTCAGGCAAGCGATACCGGAGTCTTAAGGCGAGCACAGAAAGACTCAGAAGAAGCTTCTATCCCCAGGCCATCAGGCTGCTCAACGAACAATAAACACTATGCAACAACCATCAAATGCACACACACGCACACACTCACTTAAACAAACAACACACTGCAGCACCCACTCTCCACACTTTAGATCACACTAACACACTTTATATTTATTGATAAAGGATTTGCACTACAACTCGCACACCTACTGTAAATTTGCACTACAACTCGCACACCGACTGTAAATTGTACCTAAATTGTACCTCATCCCATTTCTGCTTTGCACTATATAGTATTGTATATTAGTACACTGCATAGTATATTGTATGTATATGGTAACTCAGTTACGTCTATTCTGCATCGAACATTGTACATATGTCTATACTGAACACTGTGACCTCATTTTTTACTTCTAATTTACATGCCATACTATGTTATTTTATTTCATACTTATCTTGTCTTGCACAGTCTCTGGAGCGTAACAGTACGAAGCATTTTGTATAAAAGTATTCTGTACTTCTGTATGACAACTATTAAAGAAACTTGAAACTTGAGAGGGCGGGACGCTCAGTACCAATCAGTCATTCCAATGGGACTAAAGATGGCCGACCAGCTTGAAGACCAGCTGACATGTGCGTTCCCACCAAGGAGGGTAAATGGAGGAGATCTCACTGCTGTCATTTCGCCTCATAGCCAGTGATAAATCTCGGTGTAACACAGTTCAAATGTGTCCCCATTTCCATTTGATTTGGTCCATAAACAAACACTCTACCAGCGCAATCTGAGCATGTGCAGAACACCAACCTCCCATTGGGTGACTTACTTGTCACTTAGCCTCCAATATACCAGCCTTGATCCCCACCAAAGAGATTAACTCTTTCACTGCCACACGAGTCACACGACAAAGGGGTTAACCCTTTCACTACCACACTACAGAAGGTTAACCATTTACTATCACACTACAGACGGTTAAAGCTAGAGTAGAGCGCTCCCTATCGACACAGTACAGCCGCTACCGCACCATTAACTCCACCTGTTTTCTACCCAGAAGCCAACACTGCTTCTTCATTTGAGATTCAGTGGTGGTTGGAAGACTGAACTTTACGCATGACTGCCACATTAGTGGAAAGAGTGATGATGATACAAAATAAATCAGGGGCCTCTAGGTGGCGGTAAACACATGAGAATAATCAAATCAAATGTTGTAGAAGAAGATCAACTGACTCAAATGGCGTCTCTATGCTTCCCTTTCTTCACAACTGAGACCAGGAAACAGGGTTCATGTTGATTCAATGGACCTGTCTCAAACCCTGCCCTCTTTTCTTGATCCTCCAATCACAACTGTCGCTTACCTCGGACAAACCAAGTTTGTCCGAGGTAAGCGACAGCTGTGATTGGAGGATCAAGAAAAGGGGCAGGGTTTGAGACAGGTCCATTACATTCAATGGCCACTCCCACTTTTTTCAATATGCTAAATGGCCACGCCCAGAGAGAGAGAGTGAGAGAGAGGTTAATGCGTCTTTGAGAGAGAGACAGAGAAAGAAGAAGGGATGACCCACTTTTCTTCTGTCCTTTATACTGCTGTGATTTCTTTCTCTGCTTGGAGACACCGGATGACGGCTCTCTGGAGCCTGTAAACACACACACACACACACACACACACACACACACACACACACACACACACACACACACACACCCCTCATGTTTACATATCAGCACCACATTGTTGATTTTCAACCATGCAGAACATTTAGTACCGTTTCCTCTGTAATAGTCTAGTTATATTGTGCTCATTTCTTTTGATTAAATGGATAACTTTAAATGTACTATAGATAATATTTTGCACTAGACCACCAGCATGTCATTTATACAATCCATTTCTGCACGCAACATGTAAACAACAACATTAATTTTGGACCAGCAGAAATTCATTATTCAATAATTGTTCGTGGGGGAAAAGCAATTATTCCGCACCTTTCTAAAGGCGCTGCGGATAAAAAAAAAATATTACTCTACATACATTTTTTATCTATAGCACCTTTAAGTCGTCAAAATAAATTAAATAAATAAAGACCCAGACCGACTCCCATAGCTTTGACATCCAGCCACGATAGCTGGTGTGTTTACATTCCTGGATCACTCTGACATGCAAACCAGGAGACTAATGAGTGACCAGACCTTCCCCCTGAATGTCTTATTTCATTGCACACAGCTTCCAAACAGACTTTTCAATCCAACCAAGTTGTGTAAACAATGTAGTGATTGTGGACACGTTGTTGTTTCCCATGCAGCGGAACAACAAGTATTAAGTAACGTTACACAGGTCGAGCTACGCTATGCTTGCTAATCATGCTTGGTAGCAGTAGCGCTAACAGAGACGGTCTGAAGCAGCGTCTGCCAAAACAAACGTATTGTTACATCAGAGAACAGAGTTATTCACGGAATGGATCAGCGGTCAACGTTATTGAAGACTCCTCTGTGACCAATAAGTACTTTTTCATCCGTCTCTTTTCCTGAGACCCAGAAGAGGGTATAGTGAGGTGTAGTGGTTACGTCATTGTTGTTTCGCGCGCGGTCCACCCCACTTGAAATTGCAATTGCAATGTATTTTCAATGGACACATTTATAAATCGTCTCGTTTAAAACAAATAAAGCATGAACATTGGCACGGTGTACCTTTCTGTGTGTATTCATCCACAATCTATAGCTCAACATGAAAACATTTGCAATTCATCGTAAAAGTAGCAAAATAACAACGTTTATGTTTTCGTTCACTGAGGAACTACACTTCACTTTGGCGCTGCGGACTGACGTCACCACAGCGTAGACTCCTGGCTGTATTAGGCGACAGCACTGAACGACGTGCAGGTGTTCTACTGGTAAGTGTAGTTCTTTTTTAACGACAAATTAAAAACCTTTAATAACTAACTTTATTTCAACCAAAAATGCTTAAACAATAATGTCAGTGATAGAAGGGAACTCATTTTGTGCAAAAATGGAACGCTTCATGAGGCAGAATTATTACAATAGCCGATAATACAATGCAATCAAAACATTTTATTTGAAATTCGCAATGATAAATCCCTATACGGTTGGACCTCGCGGGAAACTAAAGTGACGTCCACCTCCCTGTGTGTAGATCAGAGTAGTCTTGTCACAATACCAGCACATCAGGAAAAGTAATGGAATATAATATTAGAACAGAACATGGGACATGCTTTATACAATAATTTTTTTATTAATAAAATAATACAATACTTTGATGCTGTTGAAACTTAAATGATCAAAAATTATCAAATTATTCTGTTACAGCTGCTGAGCTATATAGTTAATCTCCATGTGTTATTATGTGTATTGTGTTTTTATCTCCACTCCACGCTAGTTCTTTGAATGAAATAGGCTCACGAATCAGGATTGTTAAAGCTAATTAGACCGTATCAAAAAGAGTAGCCTTTAGCTAATGTACACACGCAACACTCATGCACGCACACACACACGAGAGGGAAAATGGCTTATAGCAGACTTAATGATTTTAGAATATTTTAGCTAATGAAGTGATTACTTAAAATCATTGAACGTACAGAGAGAGAGAGAGAGGGAGAGAGAGAGAGAGAGATAGAGAGAGAGAGAGAGAGAGAGATAGAGAGAGAGAGAGAGAGAGAGAGAGAGAGAGAGAGAGAGAGAGAGAGAGAGAGAGAGAGAGAGAGAGAGAGAGAGAGAGAGAGAGAGAGAGGGGGGGGGGTATTGGGCTCAGCCCCTCCCATGCCTCACTATCGGAGGCTCCAGGATTAACTGTTTTGGGACCAGCTTGGTTGACATTAGCGGGTAACATTAGTTTAGTTCATTGAACTGAACTGAATTGATCAACTTGACATAATCTTTAATATTTGTGCTCCTAAATATTTGTTCCAATATGCACACATTTATTTGACACATAAATGCAAGTGAAATGCTGTTGTTTAGGCAGAATCACGAACAGACGATGTGGAAAAGCTTTGGTACAGCTCTGTCATGGTTTCATTCATATCTCACAAATAGATCTCAGTTTGTCAGCGTCAGCGGCTTATCCTCCCCCCGGCCCCAGTCAACCATGGTGTCCCCCAGGGCTCCGTGCTGGGTCCCCTACTATTCACCATTTACATGCTCCCCCTCGGTCAGATTATACGTCACCACGGACTCAACTTTCACTGTTATGCTGATGATACTCAGCTCTATATCAGCACCTCACCATCCTCCCAGCTCCCCCCACAGTCTGTAGTCAACTGCCTCCACGCCATAAAAACCTGGATGTCAACCAAATTACTGAAACTCAACAGCAAAAAGACAGAGCTCATGGTTGTGGCCCCCAAGGCACTGCTCTCGAAGATTGGAGATCTCCTCCTCCGCGTTGACGGCTGTTCCATCTCCCCGTCTCTCGAAGTCCGTAACCTGGGCGTCACCCTTGACTCCACACTTTCATTTCACTCCCACATCAAATCCGTCACCAAGTCTGCCTTCTACCACCTCAAAAACATCTCCCGTCTCCGACCCTCACTCTCAGACTCTGTGGCTGAGACCCTGATCCACTCATTCATCACCTCCCGGTTGGACTACTGTAATGGAGTCCTGTTCGGGGTACCCAGCAAAGCCCTGGACAGGCTCCAGTATGTTCAGAACTCAGCTGCCAGGGTTCTCACTCACACCAAGCCCTGGCAGCACATCACCCCCACCCTCATCCACCTCCACTGGCTTCCAGTCAAGTTCCGCATCACCTTCAAACTCCTGCTCCTCACCTACAAATCCCTCCATGCCCTCGCCCCCCGATACCTGTCTGATCTCCTCCACCAGTACACTCCATCCCGGAACCTACAATCCTCTGATCTAGGTCTCCTCTCCATCCCTCGCACCAGGTTACAGACTTTTGGAGACAGAGCCTTCAGCGTGGCGTCCCCTACCCTCTGGAACTCTCTCCCCCCCGAAATCCGCAACGCCCCAACCCTGGACACCTTCAAATCCGCTCTAAAAACACACCTCTTCACCAAGGCTTTTCCCCATCAGTTAGTTTAGATTAGATTAGGTCCATTATCCCTTACCTTCCATCATCCCCCCTTTCCCCCCCCCCCTATTTTCCTTGCCCTATTTTTTGTCCTGATTGTGAAGCGACCTTGGGTTCTATGAAAGGCGCTATATACATTTGATCTATTATTATTATTATTATTATTGGTGTGTGTTCAGTCGACACTGTTGACACACCCATTAAACAAAGCGTGTGCTCTCAAACATACACACACACACACACACCATTTTTAATGACTGGGTATCACAATACTTTTCTAGGATCAGTGTATCGTGCGACCCTAGATCAGAGGCTCTTCTCACCCAAGCATTCGTTGTCTTGGAGAGTCTCCAAGGTAATTTAAAACGTATGGTTATTCTATAACCCTAGTTACATGATACTGGCTGAGCGTCTCGCTCTGCTACTGAGATAACCTCTTATCTCCTCGCACCTAGCGTGCACGCAAAACAAAAACAAATGCACCCACTTGCACGTGACCGCGCCACCCCCATGCGTCCCTATATGACGCCGGAAGTGGTCACGCCTGACCCTTCCCAGTTCGATTTCCATAAGCGGAAACCCTCCAAGGGACCTCAGGGCGCTAAGAGCGAGACGCTCAGCCAGTATCATGTAACTAGGGTTATAGAATAACCATATGTTACATTTCAACTGGCCTCGCGTCTCGCTCTGCTACCGAGATAAAGGGCAGAGCGGACGCGCCTGCCCGACAAATGTACCCCCTGAGGGCCCGTAAGCCCCAGCCAGGGAGGAGGGGCGTCCCGTCCACCCGCCCGTCCTAACGAAGGGGGGGAGGCAGTCAACTCCACCAAAGTGCGAAAAGGGGGAAACAGGCACCCCTGAACGCACAGCACAGGCGGGACCACGTGTGACACAGCACCCCGCGGTCCACACCCACACACCCAGGGAGCGAAATTAACTTTTTGACTCACCGGCCAGTGGCGAGTAGATGGGAAGAGTCTACCCACCAAGCATATTTCTTACCTGCCAACATTTTTTTGATTAAAAAAATATATATATATATTTTATATAAAAAAAAATATTTAAATAAAATATATATTATATAATCATACTTGTATTATCTGCGAGACATCGCCACCACGCAATAAGTCAAAATGCTTGCTATCTGCAAACAGCTCCACTGTCTGTGTGTATACTTGAGTAGCCTCCAGCTCCAGCAAGGATTCTCCGGCCCTGCAGCTAGACCCTATATTCAGCTAGACCCTACATTCAGCATGCAAGGATTCTCCGGCGATGCAGCTGGACCCTATTTATAACGTTACGGTTCTTTTGTCAAATCACATTCAACATGCCCTCAGCTAGAATATGCATTCAATCAATGTTATAAGACATTGATATCAGGAGCTATCTGTAGCTACTGCTAGCCCGGTAGATAACGTTAAGACAATTTAGTTTACTGGGACAGATAGATCTAACGTGAGCTAGCTAAGCTAGCTAACGAGGGAACGGAGGTATTATGCACTCGAGTCGACTATTGCTGGAGCATTTGTTGATATCAGCAGCTATCAGTAGCTAGCCAGCTAGATACCGTTAGACAATGCCTCGTCATGTATTAAACTAAAAGTGAATAGTTGACTGGGTCATTGTTTAAACAGTAACGGTAGCTCATGGAGGTCCGCTCTTCTAGAGCAGACTGCCTGTGTTGACATGAGCACTGCGAGCAGAAGCCCTTAGCCAATAGTATCCCGCTGCAGGGCTGGGCGGATATGACTCGTTGCCACGTTTTTTTTCAAAATAAGAGTATCATACGAACCTAATTGTTGCTAACTGCCGGAGCCATCGATATTATGACTGGAGATGCGCTTGGGGCGGAAATGAGATCCGCACAGATTTTCAAAATAAGAGTATCGTTATGAACTTGATTGATTACACGCCACACGGCGGGCAGCCCTCTAAGTGTCAAGCGCCAAAGGTAAAAACTGAGCGCCCCTGGCGGGCGGCGGGCTTTAGTTTCGGTCCCTGCACACACCCCTGCTAGCCCACCTAATGGCGGGATGCAGGAGAGGTCCCAGACCTCAGGACCGCCTGGGAGACAGAACCCCCAGTCATGTCCATGAGGTAAAACCTAACGAAAGGACCCGGGGAGGACCAGGAGGCCGCAGCACAGATGTCCTCCACCGAGGCCCCCCCTAACAGGGCAGCAGAGGCCGCCACTCAACAAGTGGAGTGTGCCCTGACGCCCCCGGGGGGGACCTGTCCAGCCAACGTGTAGCAAAGGGCAATGCCCTCGCACAATCAATGTGACAGACGCTGCTTGGATAGCGCCTTACCAGCGCGAGGGCCACCGTAACAAACAAACAGTTGATCGGAAGCCCTGAGATCCTGCGTCTGACTAAGGTAAACCCTCAGTGCACAGACAGGACACAACAGGTGAAGGCTCGCCTCCAACCCACTAGCGTGAGGAGGCGGATGAAACGCCTGAACCACAATATCCCTGGAGCGAAAAGAGCTCCGGATATTCTTTGGCACGAAGACTGGATTAGGCCTCAGAGTCGCACCGCTATCGGCCCGAATAGACAGGCACTTAGGCCGCACCGAGAGAGCACACAGCTCACCCACCTCTTAACGGAGGTGATGGCCAAAAGGAACGCGGTCTTAAAGGACAGCCGATCCAATGGCGCCTACTCAAGAGGCTCAAACGGGGCCTCCGACAACCGGCCCAGGACCAGTTGGAGGTCCCAACTCGGAGACAGAGAACGTTCCACAGGCTTGAGACGCAGAGCGCCAAGTAGGAAACGTTTCACGAGAGGGTGGCTGAACATCGTACCGCCCTCAAAACCCACGTGACAAGAGGATATAGCCGCAGCGTATACCCTCACTGTCGAGGCCGACAGCCTATTCAGGATAGACTGGAAGAAGGAAAGAACAGACCACTCTTGAAAAGCATGCCACTTACCTGCGTAAACCGCGGTAGATGGTGTTAACCACAGTAGGGTTAAGACACGTCCCCTCCAGACTCACCCTTTCAGCAGCCAAACCATCAACGGCTGCCCCAGAACAGGGGGCAGACACAGCGTTCCGATTGCGCTTCACTGGAAGCACGTGGCCCGCAGCCAAAGGGAACAAATCAGAGCCCTGTGTCCCGTAGCGTAGCGGGGGGGAGTGTGACGACCCTCCCCCACACTGTGTTGTCTTCCTCTGCTCTGGCTGGCAGAGCAGAGCTGGGGAAGGCTTGTCAGCTAATTGGTGCACACCTGAGCCGGTGTGTCCCAGGCACAGGATATCAGAGAGAGGCTGCCTCTGATCTCTGGCAAACTCCCCATTTGTTTTTGGTTCTTTGTTTGTCTGGTTGCTGTTTGTTGATTATTTGGTTCTTTGGTCATTTGGCTGTTACTTTTGGTTCATTTGTTTTGGTTGCTTTTCTTTGCTTTTACACCTACACATTCATGCTGCACATACACTCATTCACACACTGCTGACACACTGATACTCATATATATTGGCTGCTCCTTTAAATTACTGATAATAAATTCTTTGTTATTTCTTAAATTGTGCCTGTGTCTCCCTATTCTTGTTGCGAGCTTGAGCCAGTTCGTAACAGGAGTAACCGGAGAGCGTGCTAGACACAGCTAGACGGCGAAGTTTTTTTAGGGCATGCTCATCTAATGTAGCCGATCCCTCGGCCGCCGAGGCTGTCAGCCTTGTGATCACCTGTTTTCTTTGTGCCCAGGGTATCTCAGGCGGGGAAAACATGGCCGCCAGTCGGGGGCCTTGCCGCAGCCTCTGGCGAGGCCGTGCTCTCACCTCTGGCTGCGTGGTGTGGGCCGGTGTGGGGCCCAGGTCAAATACCGCCTGCGCCCCTGCGGACAGACCAAAAAGTCCCTCTGCGGAGAGGGGAGCCCTGAGGAGGGGAAGTCTTCTCTCCTCCTCAAGGGGAGACTGTTCCAACCAAAGATGTCTGTGAACAAGCGTTGACAGCATCCTAGCCCTCCCTGCGGTTATAGCTTGCGGCTGGGTCAAAAGCTGTATAACCTCAAAAACACGTGCAATGTTTTTGACGTCGGCTGGCCCTAAGGCCCCACCACCCGACACCATTTTGGACAGAAAAGCAGCCAAATGAGCAATGTTATTGGTTGCTGCTAAATTCCGTCCTGCGGCGGTATAAGCTTCATTAGCCCACTCAGCCACCTGCCGGGCCGACTCGCCCTCTGGCGTCGGCTTCCGGGTGGGATACCGTTCAACCATGCCAGGGCAAAGGACTGTTTAAAACCAGGAAACGGCTGTTCGAAACCAGGAAACAGCTGTTTGAAACCAGGAAACAGCTGTTTGAAACCAGGAAACGGCTGTTGAAATCAGGAAAAGGCTGTTGAAACCAGGAAACGGCTGTTTTAAACCAGGAAACGGCTGTTTGAAACCAGGAAAAGGCTGTTGAAATCAGGAAAAGGCTGTTGAAACCAGGAAACCAGGAAACGGCTGTTGAAACCAGGAAACGGCTGTTTGAAACCAGGAAAGGGCTGTTGAAACCAGGAAACGGCTGTTTGAAACCAGGAAACGGCTGTTTGAAACCAGGAAAGGGCTGTTGAAACCAGGAAACGGCTGTTGAAATCAGGAAAAGGCTGTTGAAACCAGGAAACCAGGAAACGGCTGTTGAAACCAGGAAACGGCTGTTTGAAACCAGGAAACGGCTGTTTGAAACCAGGAAACGGCTGTTTGAAACCAGGAAAAGGCTGTTGAAATCAGGAAACGGCTGTTTGAAACCAGGAAACGGCTGTTTGAAACCAGGAAACGGCTGTTTGAAACCAGGAAAACACATACAGTCTTTGGTGCTGTTGGACGGCCCGTGATGAACCTGAGAGAATAGGGAGGCAAGGTACTTGGATATTGGGTTTGGTCATGGATATAGAAGTGATGAACCTGAGAGAATAGGGAAGCAAGGAACTTGGATAGAGGGTTTGGTCATGGATATAGAATGAATGAATGAATGAATGAATGACCTTTATTTATATAGCACCCTTCACAGCACGAATGCACAGGGTGCTTTACACTACAGCTTAATATAAAAACACAATAAAAACAAAATCAGAAATAAATGACAACAACAACAAACAGCAGTTAAAAACAGTGAAACCAGATAGAAAAAGTAGAATAAAAGAATTTGGATAAAATCATGAGTCACTAATTAAAACAAAACTATAGAACAGTGAGGACAAGAAAAAGTGCCTATGCATGACCAAAAGCCTGTCTGAACAAATGTGTTTTTAATTGTTTTTTAAAAGAGTTCTCAGAGGGGGCAATTCGCAGGTCCAGGGGGAGAGCGTTCCAGAGCCTTGGTGCTGTCACCTGGAAGGCTCGATCACCCCTTGTTTTAAGCCTGGACCTGGGGACCACCAGGAGGTGCTGATCGGCAGATCTGAGTGAGCGGGTGTTGGTGTAGGGATGGATGAGTTCAGTGATGTAGATGGGGGCCTGACCGTGAAGTGCTCTGAAAGTGAAAGTGAGGACTTTGAAGTGAATTCTATAGTGTACCGGGAGCCAGTGCAGGGATACCAGAATGGGAGTGATGTGGCATGATTTTTTTGACCTTGTGAGTAGCCTGGCTGCAGCATTTTGGACCATTTGTAGTTTATCTGTGGATGATTTGGTGAGACAGGTGAAAAGTGAGTTGCAGTAGTCAAGCCTAGAAGTGATGAACCTGAGAGAATAGGGAAGCAAGGAACTTGGATAGAGGGTTTGGTCATGGATACCGAAGTGATGAACCTGAGAGAATAGGGAAGCAAGGGACTTGGATAGAGGGTTTGGTCATGGATACAGAAGTGATGAACCTGAGAGAATAGGGAAGCGGAGCAGATAGCGAGATAATTTCCCAGAAATAATCCATATTCTGATGAAGGTCTGTATGGACCGAAACATACATTTTCAATAGTCTTTCTCATCTAAATTGTCTTTATCGCAAGAGCAGTATTTTTAAGGTATTAACACTTTTAGATTTGTATAAAAGCATTACCTACTGGTACCCATTGGCAGTTGCCTCTATGGTTCTACATTGGTGGTGGAGGAGGCAATTTCCTCTCTATGTTGTAAAGCACTTTGAGTCTCTAGAAAAGCGCTTTATTGACCGTTTCTAACTTCTACCAAAAACCTTTCTGAATGGGCCCCAGTTTATTTCCCACAACATGTACAAACTGCTGACAGGAAGTGACCTGGGGGCAACATGGTTGCCCTAGCAACGGGAGTCTTCTGAAAAGGTCTATACGTGCAATGATTCATTCATTCAGGTTTGCCCTGAGTGGGAGATTCGAAGGGTCAAAGTGGGTATCAAACAGGAGGGAAGACTGTCAGGTTTTAAACTGTGGATACCAGACAGAGAAGGTAAAGACGACTTTGAACTGTTTTTTTTATCTACTTTTTCTCCTCCTATTTTTCTGTATTTTTCTCCCATCCCAATTTAGTCGTTATGCCAGTTCGCCCCTCCCCTTCCTGGTCGTTACACGCATTTGCCCCCTACTTGCCGGTCTAGGGAGCCCTGAAGTTTATCAGATGCTTCCTCCGATACATAGGAGACAGCCAGCAGCCTCTTTTCACCTGACAGCGCGGACTCTCATTGGTGAAGTGTAACGCGTGGGAGGATCACACTACCTTCACCAGTTCCTTCCCTTGCTGTGCAGGCGCCCTGACCGACCTGTAGGAGTCGCTGTTTACAACGACCAGGATACCACCCACCGGCTTCCCACCCGCTGACACTGCCAATTGTGTCAGTATGACGACCGGCCAAGCCGGAGGCACCGCTGACAGCCAGATTCGATACCAGTGTCTCTGCGGTGGTAGACAGACGCTTAGTCCGCTGCGCTACCCGGCCGCCCACGACTTTGAACTGTTGAACAGTAATCCAGAACAATTTTATTGCACTGTAAAAGAAAACTGTGATTTTATATGTCAGCACTTTATGTGGTAATTTCATGTATATTCTATTCTACAACTTATTGCACTGCACTATTGCACTATTTTACTCTGTTTATTCTATCTTACTCTTTCTATTGTTGTCTATTTTTTAAACTGAATCAAACCATAAACAAGGTGGCCTGTTGAGATGTTAGATCCTAATGTGAAAAACTGTGATTTTATATGTCTGCACGCACTTTATGTGCTCATTTTATGCCTGTCTTTTTTTCAGTTGTGAAGCACTTTGAGCTGCAGTTTCTGTGTGAAAGGTGCTATACAAATAAAGTTGTATTATTATTCATGTGTGAGTGTGTGTGTGTGTGTGTGTGTGTGTGTGTGTGTGTGTGTGTGTGTGTGTGTGTGTGTGTGTGTGTGTGTGTGTGTGTGTGACGTGTACCTGCAGACACAGCAGGGGGCTGTAGCTGGTAGCCCGTCACCTGACACCAGCCGACGGGGTAAAGATCTGGCGACTCACAGTCCACCCACTGGTCATACTCGTCCTCCCAGCCGTCGAAGTGTATCCGTAGCAACCGGTGGACGATGCGGGTAACCGTGCCGACGCAGATCAGACGAGGCTCCATCAGGTCCACCGCCTCCAGCTTCATCCCTGGTCTGAACCCGTGGTTAGGGACTTCCTGTACGGAGAAAGATACACACACACACACACACACATGTACATACGTGCAAGCAATTGCATGCACACACACAGAAACACACACATGTTCAAATACACACTCATACATGCACATACGCATGCACACATACAAACACACACACACACAATACTTTATTCATATCATCGTATACATACATAGGATTCAGATATGAACTGGTTTGATGTTTTTTTTTTATATTTTTTTGTATCTACTTCATCCCATTTTTTCTATTTTTCTCCCGTCCCAAATTTCGTATTGTCCAATTCTACCCTCCCCTGTCTCGAACGTTGTTCCACAAGCCAGCTGCAATGTGGACGAAGCCTTGCATCACGTGTCCCCTCCGGTACTCGAGGAGGCAGCCGTCGCATCATTTCACCTGCACAGCGCGATCTCTCAGCGGCGAGGAGTAACGCGTGGGAGGGACACGCCACCCTCGTTGCTTCCTGATTCTACTGCGCAGGCGCACCAACCGACCTGTAGGAGTCGCTGTCCACAACGTCCGATCCCCACCCACCAGCTTCCCACCCCCTAATACTGCCAATTGTATTAGTATGAACGACCAGCCAAGCTGGTAGCCATGCCGAGAGCTGGGCTCGAACCCAGCATCTCCTGTGTTAGTGGCGAGCGCCTTGCCCACTGCGCCACCTAGCCGCCCTTAAAAGTTTGATGTTTTTTTTAATGTTTTGTTTTAAGGTCATCTATGGCTACAGAGGTCCAATCTCCTCATTACAGCAGAGATTAAAATAAAGCAGCTGCTTGGCCACCAATCATACATCTAACTACAAGTCTATAGACATGACCAAGGCTACCAGATATTAGCACCATTAGCACAGAGAGAGAAGGAGGGGGAGAGAGAGTGAGAGAAGACAGACAGAGAGGAGAGAGAGGAGGGGGAGAGAGAGAAAGAGAGAGGAAGATGATGACTGTGTGTTTTACCTTATTAAAGAGGGTAACAGGAGCAGCTACAGAGCCAGTCTCTCTCAGATAGTCGAACCATCTGAAGGGCAGGTTGGTGTAGCCTACAGTATGAAGAACACACATCAACACCACTACACATGTCTGTGCTGGATTACCTTAGTGACTAACTATGTTACCATAGTGACTTAGAGCGTTACCATAGTGACCTACAGCATTACAATAGTGACCTACAGCCAGGCCCGGATTAACGACCAGGCCGCTGGGGCCGCGGCCCGTGGGCCTCGAGCTACGAGGGGCCTCCAATTTTTTTTTTTTTTTTTTAGATCGATGTCATACTGTGACACTGAAATTAAAAAAATATTTCATCAACAAAAATATTTAGTCAACACAAATATTTCATCAACTAAAATATACAGTACGTCACACCCCGTGCCTCTCCCTGCCGTCTGCAAGTGGCTAATCTTGAGTTTCCGACCCCCCATTAAGCTAACCATGGATAAATCCAAAAAAAGGAAAGTCTGAGGAAAATAGAGGGTTTAATTCAGCGTGGACAGATTAATTTGCTTTCACGACTAACAATGCACGCTTACCTGTAGCCTATGCTATGTGGTGCGAAATTTGCGAACAACGAAAAATTTACTTTTTATTTTATAGATTTTCCACAAATAAGGGAAGGACTCAAATAGAGCTGCATAGTTCAGGGTTTTATTTCAAAGTAGGTCTACAGATGCCAGTGTTTTTGATCCTTTTCTGTGTTTTATTTCAAAGTAGGTCTACACATGGTAGTCTTTTTTTAAAGTGGACTACTTTTTATTTTATAAATGTTCCACAAATAAGGGAAGGACTCAAATATACCTGAATAGTTCAGGGTTTTATTTCAAAGTCGGTACAGACACCAGGTTTTGTCTCCTCTTCTGTGTTTTATTTCAAAGTCGGTCTACACAGTCAGTATTTTTTCTCCTCTTCATAAGAGTTTGAGGTTTTCCTTTGTTATAATATGTAAAAACTAGGGATGTCCGATATTATCGGCCGATATCGGCATTAAAATGTGATATCGGAAAATATCGGTATCGGTTTTCAAAAAAAAAAATTAAAAAAAAATTACATTTCTATAACCTTTATTTACCCAGGCAAGCAAGTAAGAACAAATTCTGATTTTATTTATTGTCAAAAGTATGCATAATGTTGTGTTAATTCCACAACAAGAGATATGTAATGGTAATTACCTGAAATTATTCAGTTTTTGGGGGGGGGGAACCCTGGCCTGCATATATCGGTATCGGTTGATATCGGTATTGGAAATTAAGAGTTGGACAATATCGGTATATCGGTATCGGTAAAAAAGCCAATATCGAGCATCCCTAGTAAAAACAGCAATAAAAAGTCAAAACTTTTCTTTTTGTATAATAAATCGCAAATTACTTTGGGTATGCAATTGTCAGGCGTTTTATGCTAAATGTGGGGTATGCTTGGGGATATATAAAACGTTATACACTGTGTTATCTTCATTTTAAGGGTAAATAGCTTGTGCGGCTCCCTGAGCATTTTATTTTGTGGGAAAAGTGGCTCTTTTGATAGTAAAGGTTGCTGACCCCTGGCCTAGACGTATAGGGATGACAGATGGGAGGTAGGCTAGATCACAAGTGAGAGGTAGGCTAGATGACAGATGAGAGGTAGGCTAGATCAGGGGTTCCCAAACTTTTCAGGCCGCGACCCAAAAATAACGGGGTCAGAGAGCCGCGACCCCCACTATTATAGGAGGTAAAAAAAAAAAAAAATATATATATATTTTTAATTTTTTTATAAATGGAAATGTATGGTTGAAACATGCACACGTTCAAACGCACACACACTAATAAGCATTGGAGGCTTTTAACCAGGGCCGGACTGGGGAAATCATTCAGGCCAGGAAATATAGTGCAAAATATAGCCCCAGTCAGGCCACTTTTTAAGCAGGGGGTCTGGGGGTCCCCCACCAGGACATTTCTTGTTACAAAGACTTCATTTCCTGCATTCTGGTGCAGGCATTTTATTATTTGTACCCTTTAAATGCCAGTGTTTGTGATGGCATCACAAATTATTGTTAAAAAACAGGCTAGCATAAATGATTAGCAACAACACTGATTTTGATGGATTTTCAGTTTTTTGTAATGTCAGATTGAAAATAATACAATCTTTTATTCAACTTCAGCCCTGATCATAACACCACATATTCATTTTATAATTCTAACCCTTTAAATGCCAGTGTGTGTGATGGCATATATTTGCAATATATCAAATGCAAAGTAGATTTTTCTGGGGGGGATTATTACAGGCTAGCATGTGTCAATGATTAGCAACAACAGTTTTTTGTAAGGGTCCCGCCTCCACCAATCACATGCGGCTCCTTTTGTGTGTGTGTGAGCAAGAGAGAGAGAGAGAGAGAGAGAGAGAAGAGAGAGATAGTTCTCAAACTTGTGTGAGTTGCAGTGATCTCCTGGTTGTTCCCCACCTAGGTTATCTAACTATTGCGCTGCTGCAACTAGAAACACTGTCCTGGCCTGCTTCTATGTTCAGTGGCCTGACTGCAAAAAAAACAAAAACAAAAAAAAACGTTTTTTTTGTATCATCTGGCAACCGATGAGAGGTAGGCTAGATGACAGATGGGAGGTAGGTTAGATGACAGATGAGAGGTAGGCTAAATGACAGATGGGAGGTAGGCTAGATGACAGATGAGAGGCAGGCTAGATGACAGATGAGAGGCAGGCTAAATGACAGATGGGAGGTAGGCTAGATGACAGATGGGAGGTAGGCTAGATGACAGATTGGAGGTAGGCTAAATGACAGATGGGAGGTAGGCTAGATGACAGATGAGAGGTAGGCTAAATGACAGATGAGAGGTAGGTTAGATGACAGATGGGAGGTAGGCTAAATGACAGATGGGAGGTAGGCTAAATGACAGATGGGAGGTAGGCTAGATGACAGATGAGAGGTAGGCTAGATGACAGATGAGAGGCAGGCTAAATGACAGATGGGAGGTAGGCTAGATGACAGATGAGAGGTAGGCTAAATGACAGATGAGAGGTAGGCTAGATGACAGATGGGAGGTAGGCTAGATGACAGATGGGAGGTAGGCTAAATGACAGATGAGAGGTAGGTTAGATGACAGATGGGAGGTAGGCTAAATGACAGATGAGAGGTAGGTTAGATGACAGATGGGAGGTAGGTTAGATGACAGATGGGAGGTAGGCTAAATGACAGATGAGAGGTAGGCTAGATGACAGATGGGAGGTAGGCTAGATGACAGATGGGAGGTAGGCTAAATGACAGATGAGAGGTAGGCTAGATGACAGATGGGAGGTAGGTTAGATGACAGATGAGAGGTAGGCTAGATGACAGATGGGAGGTAGGCTAGATGACAGATGGGAGGTAGGTTAGATGACAGATGAGAGGTAGGCTAGATGACAGATGGGAGGTAGGTTAGATGACAGATGGGAGGTAGGTTAGATGACAGATGAGAGGTAGGTTAGATGACAGATGGGAGGTAGGCTAAATGACAGATGAGAGGTAGGTTAGATGACAGATGAGAGGTAGGTTAGATGACAGATGGGAGGTAGGTTAGATGACAGATGGGAGGTAGGCTAGATGACAGATGAGAGGTAGGTTAGATGACAGATGAGAGGCAGGCTAGATGACAGATTGGAGGTAGGCTAGATGACAGATGAGAGGTAGGTTAGATGACAGATGGGAGGTAGGCTAGATGACAGATGGGAGGTAGGTTAGATGACAGATGAGAGGCAGGCTAGATGACAGATTGGAGGTAGGCTAGATGACAGATGGGAGGTAGGCTAGATGACAGATGGGAGGTAGGCTAGATGACAGATGAGAGGTAGGTTAGATGACAGATGGGAGGTAGGCTAGATGACAGATGGGAGGTAGGCTAGATGACAGATGAGAGGTAGGTTAGATGACAGATGAGAGGTAGGCTAGATGACAGATGGGAGGTAGTGTAGATGACAGGTGAGAGGTAGGTTAGATGACAGATGGGAGGTAGGCTAGATGACAGATGAGAGGTAGGCTAGATGACAGATGAGAGGTAGGTTAGATGACAGATGAGAGGTAGGCTAGATGACAGATGAGAGGTAGGCTAGATGACAGATGGGAGGTAGGCTAGATGACAGGTGAGAGGTAGGTTAGATGACAGATGAGAGGTAGGCTAGATGACAGATGGGAGGTAGGCTAGATGACAGATGAGAGGTAGGTTAGATGACAGATGGGAGGTAGGCTAGATGACAGATGAGAGGCAGGCTAGGTCACCATAAAAACAGACACAGACAAGTACCTCTGGGAGGCGTGAGTTCAATGCTGTTGATCTCAGAGAAGCCAGCAGGGAAGATAGAGGGAGAGGTGGAGTGATAGCAGAACCAATCAGAACCGTCTGCTGCCTCTGAACCATCGATGCCAATCATCAGGTAGCCGTCCGCCAGGACCTAGAGAGAATACAGGATAGTGTAGAACTAAACCTGTTAGAACCTAGAGAGAATACAGGATAGTGTAGAACTAAACCTGTTAGAACCTAGAGAGAATACAGGATAGTGTAGAACTAAACCTGTTAGAACCTAGAGAGAATACAGGATAGTGTAGAACTAAACCTGTTAGAACCTAGAGAGAACACAGGATAGTGTAGAACTAAACCTGTTAGAACCTAGAGAGAATACAGGATAGTGTAGAACTAAACCTGTTAGAACCTAGAGAGAATACAGGATAGTGTAGAACTAAACCTGTTAGAACCTAGAGAGAACACAGGATAGTGTAGAACTAAACCTGTTAGAACCTAGAGAGAACACAGGATAGTGTAGAACTAAACCTGTTAGAACCTAGAGAGAACACAGGATAGTGTAGAACTAAACCTGTTAGAACCTAGAGAGAACACAGGATAGTGTAGAACTAAACCTGTTAGAACCTAGAGAGAATACAGGATAGTGTAGAACTAAACCTGTTAGAACCTAGAGAGAATACAGGATAGTGTAGAACTAAACCTGTTAGAACCTAGAGGGAATACAGGATAGTGTAGAACTAAACCTGTTAGAACCTAGAGAGAATACAGGATAGTGTAGAACTAAACCTGTTAGAACCTAGAGAGAATACAGGATAGTGTAGAACTAAACCTGTTAGAACCTAGAGAGAATACAGGATAGTGTAGAACTAAACCTGTTAGAACCTAGAGAGAATACAGGATAGTGTGTAGAACTAAACCTGTTAGAACCTAGAGAGAATACAGGATAGTGTAGAACTAAACCTGTTAGAACCTAGAGAGAACACAGGATAGTGTAGAACTAAACCTGTTAGAACCTAGAGAGAATACAGGATAGTGTAGAACTAAACCTGTTAGAACCTAGAGAGAACACAGGATAGTGTAGAACTAAACCTGTTAGAACCTAGAGAGAACACAGGATAGTGTAGAACTAAACCTGTTAGAACCTAGAGAGAACACAGGATAGTGTAGAACTAAACCTGTTAGAACCTAGAGAGAACACAGGATAGTGTAGAACTAAACCTGTTAGAACCTAGAGAGAACACAGGATAGTGTAGAACTAAACCTGCTAGAACCTAGAGAGAATACAGGATAGTGTAGAACTAAACCTGTTAGAACCTAGAGAGAATACAGGATAGTGTAGAACTAAACAGGATAGTAGGGCTGGGCGATTAATCTAAATAAAATGTAAATTATGATTTTGGTTTCCCATGATCATGAAAACAAGATCATCGAAATAAAACGATGATTGTGCTGCATGCCGCGTTGCTCTCATTTGGTTGTAAATACAGCGCACCCTTCCTTGACGGCGCTGCGCTCCGAGAAGAAAGTTTAATGAAATGAAGTTGTTGTCATACGATGTTCTCAAATCAAATGAGTAATTGTGTTTAATAATCGTGATTTCAATATCAATCAAAATAATCGTGATTATGATTTTTGCCATAATCACGCAGCCTTATCTCCACAGCCGTACCCTACCTTCCTGACAGTAGCCACACAGATGGCAGACAGGTTTAGAGGGTCGATGGCCTCCAGCTTCATTCCATCTTTAAACCATGACCCACTCTGGTCGACCTCTTTGACCTGGCATGACATGGAACATGTTTCATTAAAATATGAATTAACATCAAATCAAAAGATAAAACAGCTTGGTTAGTTATATTAACCTCTGAGATAATAGGACACAACTAAATTAGTTGAGACAGACAGACAGACAGACAGACAGACAGACAGACAGACAGACAGACAGACAGACAGACAGACAGACAGGCAGACAGACAGACAGACAGACAGACGGACAGGCGGACAGGCGGACAGACAGACAGACAGACAGACAGACAGACAGACAGACAGACAGACAGACAGACAGACAGACAGACAGACAGACAGACAGACAGACAGGCAGACAGGCGGACAGACAGACAGACAGACAGACAGACAGACAGACAGACAGACAGACAGACAGACAGACAGACAGACAGACAGACAGACAGACAGACAGACAGACAGACAGACAGACAGACAGACAGACAGACAGACAGACAGACAGAAACTCAACCTTGGTAAACACTTGTCCAGGTGCATCCATCTGTCCCTCCAGCTTTTTAGAAACATCTGGAAAAGGGAACATATATGAGGTATCATTCTCATTACATTAAAACATCAGATCAAAGACTAGAAAGAGAATGAGATACCATTCTCATTACATTAAAACACCACATAGGAGACTAGAAAATAGAATGTGAACAACTATCATTGGGTACTTTATATATTAAGTTGGCAAACGTTCAAACACACTAGACCTTGAAAACACTCGCAGGTGTTTTAACACAGTGCCATTGTGACTATGCGTGTTGCTCTTGGTATAATAGTGTCCCCAAGGTCCTTCAAAATAAACATCGCAAAACAAACTAGTTAGGAGCATTGTAAGGCTACCAGCCCGTACACACCTAGAGCCTGGGGTGGCAGAATCAAACAGATTCAGCTGTGTCAGGTACATAGGGCTGAGTATGGAGAAGTCCCTAGATATTTTAGTAACTATTTTAACAGAGTCAGGGACACACACACGCATTATACGAGAGGGAGCAGCACAGACATAGTGTCAGCTCAATTGAATAGTGGAATGGGAAAGAGGTCATTTTTACACACTGCGGCAGTACTGTGGAATAGCACACCTGGAGAGCTAAAAACCATATCTAATGCACACAGATGCAAGATAGGAGTAAAAAGATGGCTTAACACTTTGAATGCCCAACCCGAGTTTTCTCGGGTTTACCCCCCGCGGGTTGAATGCCCATAACGAGAATATATATATTTTTTTTTATTAGCGATCTGAATTCATATTTCATCAACCAAGTCTACCGTTGGTAAATCAGCCACCCCAGGCGCTCAGATGTGAAAAAAGCGCCCCCTATCGTCTCCCAGATGGTAATTCACCCTTTTGGATTGGACTCAATGAAAATGCATGGGGGAAAAAAACCCGGACTCCACATTTTACTTCTCACGCATGTAACCGGGGCCGATCAGCTTCATGTTGGACCCTCAGCACAGCGTGTATACGCTGTTTTACAGTATACGCGTGGGATCAATAAAATTATCGATTTTTGGAATGGTCGATCAGGAATTGGAATAATCCATTTGGATACCATCTGATCTCAGGTAAGGAATCTATTTTACCAGTATTAGGATAATCAGACCTTTTTTCACGGAGATATAAGCTTTCCCCCTATATGTGATATGGCTGTTTTGACTGCAAGTGATCAGGAAATAAGAGAATCGATTTACAGCTTGCGGCACCAGCGTGCATACGTACACATACTGTATACTATCGATAATCTAGCGTTTATTTGAAAACTATTCATAAATAGGCCAAACAATGACAACGTTCTAGAATATTACAGTACATCAGTGTTTATCATGGATTTTTTTTTTTTTTTTTGAAAACGAGGGCTTTTCAAAATGCTATAAAACGGAAATGAACCGATAAAAAAACAATCCGCTTCGAAAATGTTGACTGGAAATGGGTCATTGATAATGCGACGGGCAGATTAGACACATAATTTAATAATTTAATTTAATATAATTTAAAACATAGATTAGGCGATATTAACGTTAACATTGAAGCGGATGGTGGGCATTCAAGCACTAAATGTGCGCCCCCTGCTGGGCATTCAAAGGAGAGTAGTAATGCACCAGATAGAGTAGGGCAAAGGGTCTTTTATTGTAGAAATTTAAATAGAGTTTGTAGTCTGGCCTTTTTATAATGAGGATATAGTATATAGTAATATGGTAGGATGTTGTATCATTATTAGATAGAGTTGGTAGTTTGAGGTTTATAAATTCGTTTTGATTTTGTACATATTTTCAATCAATCAATCAATCAATCAATCAATCAATCAATTGATTGTTTAATGCTTTGTGTTTTATGTATGAGTTCTGTTCCAATGTGGTTTTGTATGTCTGCCAACAGGGACCTCGATGGAAATACGTTTTTTTAAGGACTTTAACAAGTTTAATTCCCTGACAACCTGTGAACTTTTAAATTAAGTTTTGTCTAATAAAATAAAATAAAATAGTTGAGGTAAGCTTCATATATTCTGCCAGACACTTAGACTCAGAATGGGAAACATCTAAAACAAGATAACTCAAGAGCTCCTTGTGGCTTTTTTCATGTATTGATTAATTTGATAATAGGTGTGATAGACTAATAGCTGACTAACGAGAGTGTTTGAGACAGACTAATAGACTAATGAGAGTGTTTGAGACAGACTAATAGCTGACTAACTAGAGTGTTTGAGACAGACTAATAGCTGACTAACTAGAGTGTTTGAGACAGACTAATAGCTGACTAACCAGAGTGTTTGAGACAGACTAATAGCTGACTAACCAGAGTGTTGGAGACAGACTAATAGCTGACTAACCAGAGTGTTTGAGACAGACTAATAGCTGACTAACCAGAGTGTTTGAGACAGACTAATAGCTGACTAACCAGAGTGTTTGAGACAGACTAATAGCTGACTAACCAGAGTGTTTGAGACAGACTAATAGAGAGGTGTAGTCTGACGTCACTTTGGACCGCCCGCAAGGTCCACCCGTATAGGGATTTATCATTGGGAAAATGGATTATCGGCTATTGTAACAATTCTGCCTCATGAACATTGGAAAGCTTTCCATTTTTGCACAAAATGAGTTCCCTTATATCACTAACATTATTGTTTAAGCATTTTTGGTTGAAATACAATTCTGCGATTTCTTTTTTTTTACGATTAATTGCGAATATTTGCATGTTGAGCTATAGATTGTGGATGAATACGTTTTCAAGATGGTGGACCGGCCAGGAAACAGCAATAACGTAACCACTACACCTCCCTATTGCCGACTAACCGGAGCGTTTGAAGCGATGTCCTATAGAACGGGACCAGCCTATGCTGTGGATCAGTGGACTGTACATGTGGCACCAGAAGTCATCTGTTCCATCCTCGCATTCTTCGTACACTAGCCGCAGCCGCCCTCCAATCACCTGCCAGAACACACACACACACACACACACACACACACACACACACACACACACACACACACTTGATCTTAGTCTTCGGAGTTCTTTGGAGTTGGTTCAATGACAATGAAAAGCCTGGTCTCCATTAGCTATGTTCAGCCTGGCTGAGGCTAGCCATTGGTCTGCCATGGTATGGTATGCTTGGGTTTGTGTCTCTATTAACTGTGTTCAGCCTGGCTGAGGCTAGCCATGGTCTAGCATGGTATGGTATGATTGGGTTTGAACAGATCTGGCCAGGTTGTGAAAGGTGTCTGTCTCAGCCAGGGTCCAGCCAGGTCTGGCCAGATTATAAAGACAATGGAGACGCTCACTGTGTGCCAGACAGGCCACAGCACGGCTAAACCCTGGCCAGTGGAGACAAGGCCACAGCACGGCTAAACCCTGGCTAGTGGAGACAAGGCCACAGCACGGCTAAACCCTGGCTAGTGGAGACAAGGCCACAGCACGGCTAAACCCTGGCCAGTGGAGACAAGGCCACAGCACGGCTAAACCCTGGCTAGTGGAGACAAGGCCACAGCACGGCTAAACCCTGGCCAGTGGAGACAAGGCCACAGCACGGCTAAACCCTGGCCAGTGGAGACAAGGCCACAGCACGGCTAAACCCTGGCCAGTGGAGACAAGGCCACAGCACGGCTAAACCCTGGCCAGTGGAGACAAGGCCACAGCACGGCTAAACCCTGGCTAGTGGAGACAAGGCCACAGCACGGCTAAACCCTGGCCAGTGGAGACAAGGCCACAGCACGGCTAAACCCTGGCCAGTGGAGACAAGGCCACAGCACGGCTAAACCCTGGCTAGTGGAGACAAGGCCACAGCACGGCTAAACCCTGGCCAGTGGAGACAAGGCCACAGCACGGCTAAACCCTGGCCAGTGGAGACAAGGCCACAGCACGGCTAAACCCTGGCCAGTGGAGACAAGGCCACAGCACGGCTAAACCCTGGCCAGTGGAGACAAGGCCACAGCACGGCTAAACCCTGGCCAGTGGAGACAAGGCCACCAAGGCTGTGACCAAGTACACTAGCTCCAAGTAAACTATGCTGTTCACTGAAGATTAACCCAAAGGCTTTTTTAAGAGCCATCCACTCTGTCGTGAGAGAGTTATTCCTATTATTCTCATGATCGCGCTGTTCATCAAAGTGGTTATTGAGTGCCGGGTATTTCCTTTTTTAAATTCTCTATTTAAAAATGTCCTACATTTCGTTTGTACAGATATTATCATGGTAGGGGTGTCTGTCGGCAGATGGAATTGTATATCTTACTTATTGATTAATAAATGACTAGCAACTGTAATCATAGTTTGGATGGCTAAGTTGCAAATTATATATCAGTCAAAATCCTGTGATTTTTAGGTTGTTGACGAGTAGCTAGATTGGATAGAATTCTAGCTTGTACATCACAATTATACAGTAAATGAATATATCACCTGCTCTATTATAACCTTGATCAATCATACATTATTGGTCTTTATAATGCACATGGATAATGTTTATTTTAGCATTTTCAAAGTGGAAATGCTATTCGAAAAATAATACATTCCAGGCTCATATAATTATAATGAAAAAGATGAACCACCCCATACCTATGTTAAATACATTATTACAACAACAATACACTTTTATAACATTGTTGACATCAAACGCCAGCAATCTGAAGTCTAAAATATGACTTCAGCAATACTGATCATCGCTGGTCCCCTCTCCCTCCATGTTTCGCAGGATATGCAGCCTCCTTTTCTTGACTCCTTCTGTATCACAAACAGTACTGTATTTGCAAATCTGGTATGTCATAAATGTATAGATGTAGCAGTACTGACTATCTGTATGTCATGTATGTCATATATGTCTATATGAATTGAAAATGGGGGACCCTGATGGAAACAAGACAAACGTCTTTCTCAGGTCTGCATCCCCTTAACAATTGTATGTATTGAGCCGTACTGTATTGTACCCATTCTGCAATCTGTTAAATAAAGTTTTCATTCATTCATTCACACAGCACGGCTAAACCCTGTCCAGTGGAGACAAGGCCACAGCACGGCTAAACCCTGGCCAGTGGAGACAAGGCCACAGCACGGCTAAACCCTGGCCAGTGGAGACAAGGCCACAGCACGGCTAAACCCTGGCCAGTGGAGACAAGGCCACAGCACGGCTAAACCCTGGCCAGTGGAGACAAGGCCACAGCACGGCTAAACCCTGGCCAGTGGAGACAAGGCCACAGCACGGCTAAACCCTGGCCAGTGGAAAAAAGCCATTAAAGACAGACTTTATGGAGGCCATAGAACACTTTTTAAACATTACACCATATTTTATTGATTTATTCCTACAAATTTGCACTACCTCTTCTACCTAATTTTAGCATTTACATTTTCTTAGCATTTTGTACATTTTAGTTTTGTATATTGTATATTTTGTATAGTGTTTGGTCTTTTACTCTTTTACTTTTCACTGTATGAAGCACAATCTCAGGAGGGTCATACAGAACCAAGCATTTCACTATAATGTACATGTACCTTATATGAGACAAAATAAAACAAAACTTGAACTTGAAGTTGGGGTCAAACTGTCATAATGATTAAGTTATGTAAAAGTAAAAGCAACGCGTCAAGGTTTCCAGATGAGTCGCGGGGGCGCTAACGCGTTAACGGTACAACAAGCCACAAGCGGCACTTCCTCAGTGTTTTCAATACATTTCCCATGAGTGTCTTTGCTCTGTTGCATCCGTGTGCTTTCTTGTCTTGCACCAGACCATTTGAATGAATGAATGAATGATCATTACTAGGGCTGACCCCTATTAGTCGAATATATATAAAAAATAAAAATAAAATTAAATTTTTTTTTATCATTCTTTCCAAAAGAAAAGAGGCCTAGAAGCATGGCTAACGCTAATGGCACGCATACCAGAAGCGAACTGCCTACGAAAATAGGCACAGAGGCACTGAAAGAGGATTTCACCCATCTAATGAACACACTAGACTAGACAAATATCAAGATGTATCCATCAGTGGACCAATTGCATGCTTTCTCAGAGGACAAGAAGCCTTCAGTCGACTCCTTCAGACATTAAGCACCCCCCACAGCCCAAATGGAATGATAAATAAAAAAAATAAAATAAAAAAATATTATACTTTTTCTTCCTTTTTTTTCGACCAATAGTCGACTAACGGCAAATTTTGCCCAATCATAGTCGACCATCCAAATCCTTAGTCGGGGACAGCCCTAATCATTACATTTTACACTCAAAGCGCTCCCCACTATGTAGGATGGAAATTGCCTCCTTCACCACCACTGTGTAGCACCCAACCTTGAGCTATGCAGGCTCAATGGCTGCCATACACTGGCACCCGGCACACATCACACTACACAATGGCTGAACGGCTCAGGAGACAGGGATTGATATCAGCCAATAATAATAATAATAATAATAATAATAATAATAATAATAATAATAATAATAATAATAATAATAATAATAATAATAATAATAATAATAATAATAATAATAATAATAATAATAATAATAATATAATGCAGGACCTGCTCAGAGGTCTTTAATTGGCATTGGCTATTATCCACAACACACACACACCGGAACACACACGCATGCATTGTCTGTAGGATCGCTGATGCGATTAGTCTCTGCGATTAACCCATCCCGTCGTCCTTCCCCCCAAGGGCAGCCGGGAGCAGACAGGCGTCAACGTGAGCCGCGCCAGGGGACCAATCCAAGTGCTCCTGTCCGTCTTCGTCAAGGACGCCACAGCGTTAGCGATCTGTTGTTGTGCATGTTATTCCATTGGGTTTATCTTATCGGGGGGGAAACCCTTGCGAGCACGGGGAGAACATGCAAACTCCACACAGAAAGGCCTGGGAGATACCCCACCTGGGTACCTGGCATCATGGAAACCTGGTCCCCAAGCGGGAATCGAACCCTGGACCTTCTTGCTGTGAGGCGACAGTGTTAACCACTACACCACCGTGCCGCAATTAAGAGGGAGGATGATTAGGTGGCCTTGAAGTCAGAGACTTGATTGGGAATTTGGCCAGGAACGTCGGGGGAACCCCCTACTCTTTGCGATACACTGTAGGTCGTTCTTTAACGACCAAATTCAGTCAGGACCTCGGTTTAGCGTCTCATCTGAAGGACGGCACTCGCAGCTGTACGGTGTCCCTATCACCGAAACAGGGGCATTGTTACAGACATCCGAGGCCGTAGCGGCGAAAATGAGCGGTGTGTTGAAGCACGTGCTCCAGACCTTGATTATTAATAGAAGAATTACACATCCCTTTAAGTTCCATTATCCACTGTCCATGGAGCATCTAGAATCTTGTCGAGAGACTTATTATTATTCACAAGTTGAAACTGAGCTGTACAGTATGATAGAAATAACATAATGAATTCTGTTTTAGGGTGGATTAATCCTTCAAGAGTTTTTGAAGCTTAATTGTACTGAAAAGGTTCTATATTAATAAAGGTTGACTGACTCACTTCCTTGTCGCTAACCTCACCTGTTGGACCAAGGCGACCCGCGTCCGACACAGGTGTGTTTTATCCACAACCTCCACTCTCATCAGCTTCTTAAAGGGATACTGCAAACTCTCCTGAACCTGGAGAGAGGAGAGGGGAAGAGAGAGGAGGAGAGGAGAGGAGAGGAGAGGAGAGGAGAGGGGAAGAGAGGAGAGGAGAGGGGAAGAGAGGAGAGGAGAGCGGAAGAGAGGAGAGGAGAGGAGAGAGGAAGAGAGGAGAGGAGAATAGAGGGGAAGAGAGGGGAAGAGAGGAGAGGAGAGGAGAGGAGAGGAGAGGAGAGGAGAGGGGAAGAGAGGAGAGGAGAGGAGGAGAGGAGAGGAGAGGAGAGGAGAGGAGAGGAGAGGAGAGGAGAGGAGAGGAGAGGAGAGGAGAGGAGAGGAGAGGGGAAGAGAGGAGAGGGGAAGAGAGAGGAATAGAGGAGAGGAGAGGAGAGGGGAAGAGAGGAGAGGAGAGGGGAAGAGAGGAGAGGAGAGGGGAAGAGAGGAGAGGGGAAGAGAGGAGAGGGGAAGAGAGGAGAGGGGATGAGAGGGGAATAGAGGAGAGGAGAGGGGAAGAGAGGAGAGGAGAAGAGAGAGGAATAGAGGAGAGGAGAGGAGAGGGGAAGAGAGGAGAGGAGAGGGGATGAGAGGGGAAGAGAGGAGAGGATAGGGGAAGAGAGGAGAGGGGAAGAGAGAGGAATAGAGGAGAGGAGAGGAGAGGGGAAGAGAGGAGAGGAGAGGGGGAGAGAGGAGAGGGGAAGAGAGGAGAGGGGATGAGAGGGGAAGAGAGGAGAGGAGAGGGGAAGAGAGGAGAGGAGAGGAGAAGAGAGGAGAGGGGAAGAGAGGAGAGGAGAGGAGAAGAGAATAAAAGAGAAGAGAAGAGAATAAAAGAGAAGAGAAGAGAATAAAAGAGAAGAGAAGAGAAGGAGATTTAAATTATTATTGCGGATATAATAATCTGGATATTTTAATGAGCCTTTTGCATACAATTGTGTGTGAGTGAGTGAGTGAGTGAGTGAGTGAGTGAGGGAGTGAGTGAGTGAGTGATGAGTGAGTGAGAGACCTTGGTGGCAAAGTCAGGTGGTAGTGTCTTGGAGCCAGTCAGTCTTTTGACTAGAAAGCTCTTCCAGTTCGTACACCTGTGGAGGATAGCTGGGAGAGAGAGAGAGAGAGAGAGAGAGAGAGAGAGAGAGAGACACCTGACATGTTTACGCCGTAATATTTGATGTTTTATTTTACGATGATATTTTGTATGTACTTATATCTGTTTGTAATCCATGTTTATGTTTAATATTGC
>NC_140178.1:99086550-99319050 GCF_963971535.1 Notolepis coatsorum
AGTGGTTTGCCCCCAGCAGCACACCAGCCTACAGGGTGGATGTCAGGAACACAGAGGTTGCACCAGAAGTCTCTGTCTGGGTCGCTGTCGAAGCCTTCGTACCTCAGCAAGGCCTTGAAACCTGAAACCAAATAATAGTAGCTACTGAGTCATTTTCAGTGGTTTATTGACAAATGTGACCCGGCGCGGTCTCGGTCGGATTGTGCCGGCAGAGAAGATTCTTCAGAAAAGCCAAAACGTAGCGCGATTCAGAAATAGGTCGAAATAGAGATATTGCCATTTTTGAGTGCTTTGAAATGTTCTCTATCTGTTTCCTTATTTGCAAAACTGAATATGACTTGCAAATGTGTTAATTATTGTTAAGATTGTCCGACAGTATTATTCCGACGCAGTAGAAAGAACCACATTTGTGTCGGAGGGGTGTGTGGTTAAATACTCAGGTCTCCAGTGTCGGAGGGTGTGTGGTTAAATACTCAGGTCTCCAGTGTGGGAGGGGTGTGTGGTTAAATACTCAGGTCTCCAGTGTGGGAGGGGTGTGTGTGGTTAAATACTCAGGTCTCCAGTGTGGGAGGGGTGTGTGGTTAAATACTCAGGTCTCAAGTGTCGGAGGGGTGTGTGGTTAAATACTCAGGTCTCAAGTGTCGGAGGGGTGTGTGGTTAAATACTCAGGTCTCAAGTGTCGAGGGGGGTGTGGTTAAATACTCAGGTCTCAAGTGTCGGAGACGGGGGGAGACGCGCAGAAAACTACAAGACCATTTTGAAGATCCCTCAAAAGCTTCCTTTATCCCTTGCTGTGCTGTTCTGTAAAGAAAGTAATTTCCCCACGCAAACAATAAAGTTCTTCTTATCTTATCTAATATTATCTTATCTAATATTGTCTTATCTTAAGTAATATTGTCTTATCTTGTGTTATCTAATATTGTCTTATCTTATCTAATATTGTCTTATCTTGTCTAATCTAATATTGTCTTATCTTGTCTAATCTAATATTGTCTTATCTTTTCTAATCTAATATTGTCTTATCTAGTCTAATCTAATATTGTTTTATCTTTTCTAATCTAATATTGTCTCATCTTGTCTGCAGGAGTACTGCAGGGTAAACTGCTACTAGGCAACGTCATCACTCTGTCAGTAGCAGATCTATAGATAGTCTATGTTTATCCTCAGGCAACCAGAACACATTTAGGTCTGGCTTCCATCAACGACAGCAGACTGAATGTATATTGTTTATGTTATTTGGCTGCAGGCGTCTGTCAGCCAGCATGGCCAGGAGTATTCACATTATACAGAGTTTAAACACTTTAAGAGACAAAAAAAACGGTAAATATCAGCTACTGCAAAGTACAGACTATGACCTGACAGTGTGTCTGTGTGTTATGTGTGTCTGTGTGTTATGTGACACAGGGTGTCTGTGTGTTATGTGTGTCTGTGTGGTTATGTGTGTCTGTGTGTTATGTGACACAGGTGTGTCTGTGTGTTATGTGACACAGTGTGTCTGTGTGTTATGTGTGTCTGTGTGTTATGTGTGTCTGTGTGTTATGTGACACAGTGTGTCTGTGTGTTTTGTGACTGTGTGTCTGTGTGTTATGTGTGTCTGTGTGTTATGTGACACAGTGTGTCTGTGTGTTATGTGACAGTGTGTGTCTGTGTGTTATGTGACACAGTGTGTCTGTGTGTTATGTGTGTCTGTGTGTTATGTGTGTCTGTATGTTATGTGTGTCTGTGTGTTATGTGACACAGTGTGTCTGTGTGTTATGTGTGTCTGTGTGTTATGTGTGTCTGTATGTTATGTGTGTCTGTGTGTTATGTGACACAGTGTGTCTGTGTGTTATGTGACACAGTGTGTCTGTGTGTTATGTGTGTCTGTGTGTTATGTGACACAGTGTGTCTGTGTGTTATGTGACACAGTGTGTCTGTGTGTTATGTGACTGTGTGTTATGTGACAGTGTGTCTGTGTGTTATGTGTGTCTGTGTGTTATGTGTGTCTGTGTGTTATGTGTGTCTGTATGTTATGTGTGTCTGTGTGTTATGTGTGTCTGTATGTTATGTGTGTCTGTGTGTCTGTGTGTTATGTGACACAGTGTGTCTGTGTGTTATGTGACAGTGTGTCTGTGTGTTATGTGACAGTGTGTCTGTGTGTTATGTGTGTCTGTGTGTTATGTGACACAGTGTGTCTGTGTGTTATGTGTGTCTGTGTGTTATGTGACACAGTGTGTCTGTGTGTTATGTGTGTCTGTGTGTTATGTGACACAGTGTGTCTGTGTGTTATGTGTGTCTGTGTGTTATGTGTGTCTGTATGTTATGTGTGTCTGTGTGTTATGTGACACAGTGTGTCTGTGTGTTATGTGACAGTGTGTCTGTGTGTTATGTGTGTCTGTGTGTTATGTGTGTCTGTATGTTATGTGTGTCTGTGTGTTATGTGACACAGTGTGTCTGTGTGTTATGTGACAGTGTGTCTGTGTGTTATGTGTGTCTGTGTGTTATGTGTGTCTGTGTGTTATGTGTGTTATGTGTGTCTGTGTGTTATGTGTGTTATGTGTGTCTGTGTGTTATGTGACACAGTGTGTTATGTGAATACCTTTTTTGTGAGCATACAAATGTGTGTGTCTGTATATGTGTTTGTGTCTATCTCTGTGTGTGTGTGTGTGTGTGTGTGTGTGTGTGTGTGTGTGTGTGTGTGTGTGTGTGTGTGTGTGTGTGTGTGTGTGTGTGTGTGTGTGTGTGTGTGTGTGTGTGTGTGTGTGTGTGTGTTTTACCAGACAGTTTAATGATGCCAGCTATCCAGTAGACCTTCATAGACAGACCACTGTCTGTGTTGGGAACCTCCACTCTGACCCCCTCACTGACGTCTCCCCACGACCTGCTCATTGGCACCTGGCAGCAGCAGCAACAACATAATCACCAACAACAACATCAACATCAACATCATCATCATCAACAACAACAACATAATCACCAACAACAACAACATCAACACCATCAACAACAACAACATAATCACCTACAACAACATCAACATAATCATCAACAATAACATCACCAACAACAACATAATCACCATCAACAACAACATCAACATAATCACCAACAACATCATCATTATCATCAACAACAGCATCATCATTATCATCAACAACAACATCATCATTATCATCAACAACAGCAACATCAACATAATCACCAACATCATCAGTATCATCAACAACAACATCATCATCAACAACAGCAACATCAACATAATCACCAACATCATCATCAACAGCAACATCAACATAATCACCAACATCATCAGTATCATCAACAACAACATCATCATTATCATCAACAACAGCAACATCAACATAATCACCAACATCATCATTATCAGCAACAACAGCAACATCAACATAATCACCAACATCATCAGTATCATCAACAACAACAACAACAACAACAACAACAACAACAACAACAACAGAATCACCAACAACAACAACATTATTATCAACAACAACATCATCATTATCATCAACAACAACATCATCATTATCATCATCAACATCATCATTATCATCATCATCAACAACAATATCATTATCATCAACAACAACATCATCCTTATCATCAACAACATAATTACTAACAACAACATCATCATCATTATCATCATCAACATCAACAAAATCACCAACAACACAACATCATCATTATCATCAACAACAACAACATCATTATCATCAAAATAATCATCAACAACAACAACATCATCATTATCTGTTTCAGCGCCAATCACGAAAAAAGTCGGGTTATCTCGCCGGTGGTTGAGCGCCAATCACGAGAAAAGTCGGGTTTTAATCGTTATTTCTTTTATTCGCTATATCCATTCATTATTCATCCATCCAGCCTGATGTTATCATTGGGAATGGCTCGGAGATCGCAAACGGCCAATACCGCCGCCTAACGCCTTGCGGCCGGTATTGCACATCATTGTAATCCCTCTGGCTTGGGCTGTGCATCGATCTAAGAAGTCCGGTCCGGGTTTTCCTTCTTGGGCATGAGTAACGTTATAACACACGGATTGGGGACTCTGGAGCACCGTGTATTCATGTGTTTTGGTGGATAAACATTGGACAGACGACCGCGATCAATATTTGCAGTGGCGATCAGGAATTGGATTATTCTTTTTGCAGTACATCAGAGACGAGGTAAGGACTATATGTTACCAATCTTGTGTTGATCCGATGATTTTTTCCGCCACCATCGCAGCATGTGTTTGTAATGTACTGTGTAATATAAGCCGTTGGTGGCGCTCGAAGCATATAACCCCCCCCCCCCCCTTTCGTGCGTGCATGATGAAACATAATACCGATAATCTAGCGTTTATTTCAGAATGATTCATAAATCAGGCGAGAAATGGCACGATTTCTAAGGAAATGCATTGAAGCACTGTTTTGCTGGAGTTTCTTAGGATTAGACAGGATCACTCTAAAACGATACTCATATTCACCACGGTATAAAATGGAAATGTATGTATGAAAAATCGTTCTGTTTTTTGCATGTTGACCGGAAGAAACTCACTGACAATCTACGTGTTTATTAGATCCATAGCTATAATATTTAATATAGTTTTTAGCCCTGCAAACACTGCCATGTATCCCTATTCTAAGCGCTGGCCTTCTTACCATACGGTAAACAGCAACCTCTAGGCGCTGATTGAGTTATCATCAACAACAACAACAACAACAACAACAACAACAACAACAACAACAACAACAACAACATAATCATCAACAACAACATCATCATTATCATCAACAACAAAAATATCATTATCGTCAAAAACAAATAATCACCACCAAGTGAGTGAGTGAGTGTCTTTTGTCCCTACATGTTTGAAACAGCTGACTGGAGCTCCTGTCACTTCTCCGTCTCCTAGGTAACGGCCCCAGTCAAACGCCTCTACAGGAACTACTGGAAACAAACAACAATGTGCAAACAAACAAACAACAAACAAAAAATATTGTGTGTGTCACCCTCTACAGGCCCTGAGATCCTCCGTCACAGGCCCCTCCTACGTAAGGATGAGGGGCGGAGTCACAGTGACAGGCAGCACAAAGCTCTTCTTTTATGTTGAATTATTATCAGTACAATTTGGGACATTCTATTCTTCATATACATCATGGGAAGCAATGTCAAGCCTCATCATTTCTACCATCTCTACCATCTCTATCATCTCTACCATCTCCACCATCTCTATCATCTCTACCATCTCTATCATCTCTACCATCGCCATCATTTCTACCATCTCCATCATCTCTACCATCTCCACCATCTCTACCATCTCTACCATCTCTACCATCTCTATCCTCTCTACCATCTCTATCATCTCTACCATCTCCATCATCTCTATCATCTCTACCATCTCCATCATCTCTATCATCTCCATCATCTCTATCATCTCTACCATCTCCATCATCTCTACCATCTCCATCATCTCTACCATCTCTACCATCTCTACCATCTCCACCATCTCTACCATCTCTACCATCTCCTCTACCATCTCCATCATCTCCACCATCTCTACCATCTCTACCATTTCCACCATCTCTATCATCTCCATCATCTCTATCATCTCTACCATCTCTATCATCTCCATCATCTCCATCATCTCTACCATCTCCACCATCTCCACCATCTCCATCATCTCTACCATCTCCATCATCTCTACCATCTCCATCATCTCTACCATCTCTACCATCTCTATCATCTCTACCATCTCCACCATCTCCACCATCTCCATCATCTCTACCATCTCCACCATCTCCATCATCTCCATCATCTCTACCATCTCTACCATCTCCATCATCTCTACCATCTCCACCATCTCCATCATCTCTACCATCTCCATCATCTCTGCCATCTCTACCATCTCCATCATCTCTACCATCTCTACCATCTCCACCATCTCCATCATCTCCACCATCTCCATCATCTCTACCATCTCTATCATCTCTATCATCTCTACCATCTCCACCATCTCCACCATCTCCATCATCTCTACCATCTCCATCATCTCTACCATCTCTACCATCTCCATCATCTCTACCATCTCTACCATCTCTATCATCTCTACCATCTCCACCATCTCCACCATCTCTATCATCTCTACCATCTCTACCATCTCTACCATCTCCATCATCTCTACCATCTCTACCATCTCCATCATCTCTACCATCTCTACCATCTCTATCATCTCTACCATCTCCACCATCTCCACCATCTCTATCATCTCTACCATCTCTACCATCTCCATCATCTCTACCATCTCTACCATCTCCATCATCTCTACCATCTCTACCATCTCCATCATCTCTACCATCTCTACCATCTCTATCATCTCTACCATCTCCACCATCTCCACCATCTCCATCATCTCTACCATCTCTACCATCTCTACCATCTCTACCATCTCCATCATCTCTACCATCTCTATCATCTCTACCATCTCCACCATCTCCACCATCTCCATCATCTCCACCATCTCTACCATCTCTACCATCTCCATCATCTCTACCATCTCCATCATCCCTACCATCTCTACCATCTCTATCATCTCTACCATCTCTACCATCTCTATCATCTCTACCATCTCTACCATCTCTATCATCTCCACCATCTCTACCATCTCTATCATCTCTATCATCTCTATCATCTCTACCATCTCCGTCATCTCTACCATCTCTATCATCTCTACCATCTCTATCATCTCTATCATCTCTACCATCTCTATCATCTCTACCATCTCTACCATCTCTACCATCTCTATCATCTCTACCATCTCTACCATCTCTACCATCTCTACCATCTCTACCATCTCCATCATCTCTACCATCTCTACCATCTCTACCATCTCTATCATCTCTACCATCTCTATCATCTCTATCATCTCCATCATGGCTACCATCTCTACCATCTCTATCATCTCTACCATCTCTATCATCTCAATCATCTCCACCATCTCTACCATCTCTACCATCTCTACCATCTCTACCATCTCCACCATCTCTATCATCTCCATCATCTCTATCATCTCCATCATCTCCATTATCTCCATCATCTCTATCCTCTCCATCATCTCTATCATCTCTATCATCTCTATTATCTCCATCATCTCTATCCTCTCCATCATCTCTATCCTCTCCATCATCTCTACCATCTCCATCAGCTCTATCTCCATCATCTCCATAAGCTCTACCATCCCTACCATCTCTATCACCCCTCCCAATTCTATCATTCAGTCTTAGTGGTTTCCTAGCAACACAAAATACATTCCACTGAAACGCTCTCTAAAATCCCTATTTAAAACCCGTTCCCAGGACCTACTAGTCTTCTTGATGTTGGTCTGTTGGTTAGCTTGGTACTGGGCGTAGGCTGCTAGCTTAGCCATCAAAGGCTGCTTCTGGAGAACCTTGGCCTTCTTGGTGGGAGGCTTTCCCTTTAAGACAGTGAGAGAGAGACAGGTTAGACATTGTCTTTTAATGAAAGACAGACAGAAATATTAGATTAGATTACATTTATTGTCATTGCAAGTACACGTACAGAGTACAATGAAATGGCATCTACCAGAATGCAACATAGCAGTAAAGTGCAAGCTAATGTATTTCCACTATTATTATATACAGTGGTACAGGAAATGAGACAGGTTCATTCTTATTGTAATTCATTGTTATTGTAATTTAATTAAAGAGGTTTTTGGTTTACATCATTATGTGCGCACACAGTACTAGTAATAGTACTAGTCGTAGCAGTAGTAGTAATAACAGTAGTAGTAGTAGTAGTAGTAGTAGTAGTAGTAGTAGTAGTAGTAGTAGTAGTAGTAGCAGTAGCAGTAGTAGTAGTAATCGTAGCAGTTAGTAGTAGTAGTAGTAATAGTAGCAGTAGTAGTAGTAAAATAGTAGTAGTAGTAATAATAGTAGTGGCAGTAGTAGTAGTAGTAGTAGTAGTAGTAGTAGTAGTAGTAGTAGTAGTAGTAGTAGTAGTAGTAGTAGTAGTAATAATAATAATAATAGTAGCAGTAGTAGTAGTAGTAATAATAATAATAGTAGCAGTAGTAGTAGTAGTAGTAGTAGTAGTAGTAGAGCAGACGCAGGATCTGACTAGTGTTGTCACGATACTGGAATTTCGAACTTCGATACGATACCTTGAAAAGTATCGATATTCAATACCATTTTTCGATACCACGGGGGAAAAGGTTCAATCTTAAAATGTAAAAAAAAATGATTTCTTTTATTTATTTTTGTATTATTAGCTTTTGTTGCTGGTTGATTCTCTTCAGCTTCTCTCTGGTACTATAAGAGAAGATAAATATAACACTTTTAAAACCCTTTGTTTATCTTTAGATCACACATTTAAAAATAACTGTTCATCTCCCTTCAATCATTTTTATTGCAGAACATGGTATTTTCTCAAGCAGACAGATGTAAACACTGTAATCTGTGTTGCATGTACCTGACAAACTGAACTGTTTGTATTACAGTCATATTCCGACTTAACTGAATGCACATGTGTGTGTGGACTACTGTACTATTACAGGTATTGAAATGAACAATGCAACTTCCTTATACAAAAAAAATAAGTATTTAAAAAAAAGAATTATGAATAATTAAATATCGATATTTCGGGAAATGAGTATTGAAACCGTTTTAAATATTCAGAATCAATATGTAACGATTTTTCTATATTTTTGACAACACTAGATCTGACCACCCCCTCCTTCTAGATCTGACCACCCCCTCCTTACAGCAAAGATCCAGCTGAAGTTAAAATGATTGAAGCACAGGGAAGGAAGGGTCAAATTCAACACACAGCCTTTTCAGGATATAGGTACATCTGAACTCTACAAAGTGGCACTACACAACCGGTATCAAGCGTTAGAAATAGAAACTCTAAATGAAGTGGAGGAGATATGGAAGGGTCTGAAAACCATGTGGAAAGACACATGTGAGAAAGTGGTAGGGAGAAGGAAGACAGCCAACAAACCCTGGCTATCCGGGGATTCAGACAGAAAAGCGATCGAGCGGAAGGAAGAAAAAAGAGGCAGTAAATGGAAGTAAAACCAGAGCCACCTAGGCAGTAGCACAGAAAGAATATGCAGCAGCAAACAAGGAAGTGAAAAGAAGTGTAAGCAGAGACAAGAAGAAATACATTGAAGATTTAGCACAACAGGCAGAGGAAGCAGCGGGAAAGAACAACCTGAATGACCTATACCTAACTACCAAAAAGCTCAACAGGCAGCCTCCTCAACTGGAAGCAGATATCCCACCAGCCCCAAATCTGTTGGAGATAAACTGCAACCCCACCACCAAGACAGAAATCAGAAAAGCCATTAAGGCCTTAAGAGGAGGGAAAGCAGAGGGACCAGACATGATCCCAACAGAAGCTCTTAAGGCTGACATTGAAACCTCCACCAACATGCTCCACCACCTTATGCAAACCATCTGGGAGAAAGAAAATGTCCCATCTGACTAGAAAGATGGCCACATCGTGAAAACCCCCAAGAAAGGAGATCTCAGGGAATGTAAACACTACAGAGGAATAATGCTCCTTTCAACACCTGGGAAGGTGCTCAACCACATCCTGCTGGAAAGGCTCCAGGAGTGGGTCGATGAGAAACTGAGGGAAAACCAGGCTGGCTTCAGGAACAACCGATCCTGTGGAGACCAAATCGCCACCTTTAGGATTGTCAACGAACATTCCATTGAATGGAACTCTTCTGTCTATGTGAATTTCATAGATTGAGAAAGCCTTTGACAGTGTGGATAGGGAAATGCTGTGGAAACTGATGGCCCACTATGGGAGCCCAGAAAAGATCATCAACATCATAAGGAACACCTACCAAGAGATGAGATGCCAAGTCCTCCATGAAGGATGTATATCAGAAGCTTTCGAGGTCCTGACTGGTGTGCAGCAGGGGTGCCTGCTCTCACCCTTTCTTTTCCTCCTCTGCATAGACTGGGTGATGAAAGAAACAACCAGCAACAGAATAACCGGCATACAATGGAGCTTGACAGAGCAGCTAGAAGATCTGGATTTCGCTGATGACCTGGCACTACTGGCTCACACACATCAACAGATGCAGGAAAAATCTGGAAAACTGGAAGAAACTGCTGCTCTGCTCAGGCTCAAAATAAACTCATCCAAAACCAAAGTAATGCATATCAACAGCAAGAACAACACACCCATAACCATGGAACAAAACCCATTAGAGGATGTAGACAGCTTCACATATCTTGGAAGCATAATTTCTGTGGAAAGGGGGAACGGAAGACGATGTCCAAGCCAGGATTGGAAAGGCAAGGACAACATTCAACATGCTAAACATTATCTGGAAGGCAAAAAAAATGTCACTCAAGACCAAGCTACAGATCTTCAACTCAAACGTAAAGACCTCTCTACTATATGGCTCAGAATTCTGGAAAACCACCACCACTATACTCAACAAGCTGCAGACCTTCACCAACCGGTGCCTCAGACGCCTCCTGGGAATATACTGGCCCAACACCATCTCTAACGCCAACCTGTGGGAACTCACCAAACAGGACACAATAGAAATTCAAATCCGGAGGAGGAAGTGGAAGTGGATAGGTCACACACTCAGAAGAAAGAAATCAATCACAAAGCGGGCGCTGACATGGAACCCACAGGGCAGGAGGAAGAGAGGCAGACCGAAAACCACCTGGAGAAGAACCACAGAACAGGAGATGAAGAAAGAAGGGCTGTCCTGGCAAGATCTGGAGCGGAGGGCACAAGACCGGAGAGGATGGAGGAGCTTCGTCGATGGCCTATGTTCCTTTGGGAATTTAAAGGCCTAAGTAAGTAAGTAGTAGTAGTAATAATAATAGTAGCAGTAGTAGTAGTAGTAGTAGTAGTAGTAGTAGTAGTAGTAGTAGTAGTAGTAGTAGTAGTAGTAGTAGTAATAATAATAGTAGCAGTAGTACAATAGTAGCAGTAGTAGTAATAATAATAATAATAGTAGTAGCAGTAGTAGTAGTAGCAGCAGTAGTAGTAGTACAATAGTAGTAGTAGTAGTAGTAGTAGTAGTAGTAGTAGTAGTAGTAGTAGTAGTAGTAGTAGTAGTAGTATAGTAGTAATAATAGTAGTGGCAGTAGTAGTAGTAGCAGCAGTAGTAGTAGTAGTACAATAGTAGTAGTATAGTAGTAATAATAGTAGCAGTAGTAGTAGTAGTAGTAGTAGTAGTAGTAATAATAATAATAGTAGCAGTAGTAGTAGTAGTAGTAGTAGTAGTAGTAGTAGTAGTAGTAGTAGTAGTAATAATAATAATAATAATAATAATAATAATAATAATAATAATAATAGTATCTAGTAGTAGTAGTAGTAGTAGTAGTAGTAGTAGTAGTAGTAGTAGTAGTAGTAGTAGTAGTAGTAGTAGTAGTAGTAATAATAATAGTATCAGTAGTAATAGTAGTAATAATAGTAGTGGCAGTAGTAGTAGTAGTAGTAGTAGTAGTAGTAGTAGTAGTAGTAATAATAATAATAGTATCAGTAGTAGTAGTACATTTAGTCATTTAGCTGACGCTTTTATCCAAAGCGACTTACAAGTTCTGTGCGACAAGACAGCAAGAAGGGTATAACTCTATCAGCTGAGTAACAATGTTCATCAAAGTGTTGCGTGTTACAGTGTAGGTTAGTTTATTAGGACAAGTGCATGACATTACGGTTAGTCGGGGTTAGATTTTTTTTTTTTTTTTTTTTTATCATTTCAGATAATGGTTGAAGAAGTGAGTCTTTAGTCGACGGCGAAAGATTGGACGGGATTCGGCTGTCCTAACTGGGATGGGTAGTTCATTCCACCATTGTGGGGCAAGGACTGAGAATAGGCGGCTTCTCTTTGATGACCCTCCGGGAGCTTGGATAGGAGTAGATCTGAGGCGGCCAGAAGACGCAGAGCGTAGGGGTCTTGAGGGTGTGTAGTTAGAGACCAGTAGTAGTAGTACTAGTAGTAGTAGTAGTAGTAGTAGTAGTAGTAGTAGTAGTAGTAGTAGTAGTAATAATAGTAGTGGCAGTAGTAGTAGTAATAATAATAATAGTAGCAGTAGCAGTAGTAGTAGTAGTAGTAGTAGTAGTAGTAGTAGTAGTAGTAGTAGTAGTAGTAATAATAATAGTATCAGTAGTAGTAGTAGTAGTAGTAGTAGTAGTAGTAGTAGTAGTAGTAGTAGTAATAATAATAATAGTATCAGTAGTAGTAGTAGTAGTAGTAATAATAATAATAGTATCAGTAGTAGTAGTAGTAGTAGTAGTAGTAGTAGTAGTAGTAGTAGTAGTAGTAGTAGTAGTAGTAGTAGTAGTAGTAGTAGTGATAATAATAATAATAATAATAATAATAATAATAATAATAATAATAATAATAATAATAATAATAATAATAATAATAATAATAATAATAATAATAATAATAATAATAATAATAATAATAATAATAATAGTAGTAGTAGTAGTAGTAGTAGTAGTAGTAGTAGTAGTAGTAGTAGTAGTAGTAGTAGTAGTAGTAGTAGTAGTAGTAGTAGTAGTAGTAGTAGTAATAATAATAATAATAATAATAATAATAGTATCAGTAGTAGTAGTAGTAGTAGTAGTAGTAGTAGTAGTAGTAGTAGTAGTAGTAGTAGTAGTAGTAGTAGTAGTAGTAGTAGTAGTAGTAGTAGTAGTAGTAGTAGTAGTAGTAGTAGTAGTAGTAGTAGTAGTAGTAGTAGTAGTAGTAGTAGTAGTAGTAGTAGTAGTAGTAGTAGTAGTAGTAGTAGTAGTAGTAGTAGTAGTAGTAGTAGTAGTAGTAGTAGTAATACTAGTAGTGGTATAGTAGTACTAGCATGATATATTGTACCTGTAACCTGGCGAGGATGCTGGCCTTCTTGGAGTTAGAAGAATAACTTCTAGAACACGAGACACTGCAGAACCTCTTCGTTTTACTGTAGAACGCATCTCTCACTCCAACCATACCACACATTTCACAGGTAGCTAGAGAGAGAGAGAGAGAGAGAGAGAGAGAGAGAGAGAGAGAGAGAGAGAGAGAGAGAGAGAGAGAGAGAGAGAGAGCATTAGTTTTACTGTAGAACTCATCCCTAACATCAACCATACCTCATATAGTGGTGTGAAGGTATCAGGATCATCCTCCACTAAAGAAATTCTTAGTCGACTAATAGTCATAGATTTTTTATTTGATTAGTCAGTTAGGGATATTCACTATTGTAGGCTGGCATTCTGGGTCTGACAATTTTTTTTGTGTATTTCTTAACACCACTTTTTATTTTAAAGTGCCCATTATTCTCTCTTTCTTGTGTTTGACTCTTTTCATTTGGGATTTTTAAAGTGTTACTTAATTTGTCTCTTGTGTTGAATTATTGGAAATACAGGTCAAATGTATTTATGTATGTATGTTTTTGTTTTGTTCTATGTGGACCCCAGGAAGAATAGCTGCTTTGCCTAGGTGACAGCTAATGGGGATCAGAATAAACAATAAACAAATACAACACACAATGAATGTGTTCATTGTAACCTATGTTTTGTGGTAATAATATATACATTTTATCATTACATTCAAATTTTATTAAAATGTTCCTCATTTCAACCTATTCAGTCGAATGGTGTTCTTAGGAAGTGGTTCTCAAACGTTTTCATGTCAAGGAACCAAGATTTATGCTTAACAGACTAGGGTCCCCCATCTGAGAAGATCTCGTCCCAGGGACCCCCAACCTGAGAAGATGTTTGTTGTTAGATAGGATTTAGTTGAGAATCCCATAAGTGTCTGTATGTGTGGAGACAACAGGAGCGTTAAAATGATCAGAATAATCATTTTGATACATTCTTTCATTGTGCTAATAAGACATTATTAGCATTAATATTAAATATTACAATTCTGAAATCTTCTGGGGACCCTCTCAAGGACCCCTGGGGGATCCCATTTGAAAACCAAATGTTCTTGGGGGACAACTGACAGCCCTACTATGAAATAGAATCCCCCTCATTTATCAATTTTTCTTAGAAAGTATTCTATTTTCATACGTAAGCACAGAATTTAGAATGTGTGCACGCACAGAAATATTGGGATTTATCAACCGTGCGTACACAGGTCCTATGCTCCTCCGTGTTGATAAATACCTCTTTGTTCTACCGTCAATGCTCTTGCATGATTATCCATATATGGTCATGAAACACCCCCCATGGGATGTGAAATAATGGACTGACCCGAGCGGAACTCTGAGAAACTTCACGGGAGATTGTTCACTGAGGCACTGTCGAACCAAGAAGACACAACCGGTGTTATGGGATAAATAAAAGGCCGACTTGTACACGGTGATGTCAGATATCAACGGCTCCCTAAGACCATTGCTGCAATTCTGCCTGGACAGCTCAAAATACTAATAAAGACCGTTCGTTGACCACTGTTTGGCGTTGGTGGTGTCATTATAACCGTGCTGTAATATGAATGCCTTTATTAGTTGTGTTCGATTGGCTATAATATGATTTTTAGAGGCATCTATTTTGTTGTCGGTATTAGGCTAATACCGACAACAAAATAGATGCCTCTAAAAATCATATACTATTAGGTAGCCTATATGAATTACATATAATAGCAGCCATAGCCTACATTATGCAACAGTAACTTGCGCATATATAATAGCACAATGCACAGCCCTGCGAAACCTACACAGTAAACTAACTTGATCATTAATCTAGCTGTTGTATCTTTACGCTTTATTAAATAATATGTTTTCATTGCATTAATCCTGGGGGGGGGGCCAGATGATTTAAAAAAAAATAATAAAAGTAGTTTTTTTATGCAGTCAGGCCACTGAACTTAGAAGCAGGCCAGACCAGTGCTTCTAGTTGCAGCAGCGCAATAGTTAGATAACCTAGGTGGGGAACAACCAGGAGATCACTGCAACTCACACAAGTTGGAGAACTATCTCTCTCTCTTGCTCTCACACACACACACACAAAGGGTGTGATTGGTGGAGGCGGGACCCTTACAAAAAACTAAAAATCCATCAAAATCAGTGTTGTTGCTAATCATTGACACATGCTAGCCTGTAATAATCCCCCCCAGAAAAATCTACTTTGCATTTGATATATTGCAAATATATGCCTCACACACACTGGCATTTAAAGGGTTAGAATTATAAAATGAATATGTGGTGTTATGATCAGGGCTGAAGTTGAATAAAAGATTGTATTTTTTTCAATCTGACATTACAAAAAAACAGAAAATCCATCAAAATCAGTGTTGTTGCTAATCATACATATGCTAGCCTGTTTTTTAACAATAATTTGTGATGCCATCACAAACACTGGCATTTAAAGGGTACAAATTAAAAGATTCCTGCACCAGAATGCAGGAAATGAAGTCTTTGTAACAAAAAGATTCCTGGTGGGGGACCCCCAGACCCCCTGCTTAAAAAGTGACCTGACTGGGGCTATATTTCCTGGCCTGAATGATTTCCCCAGTCCGGCCCTGGTTAAAAGCCTCCAATGCTTATTAGTGTGTGTGCGTTTGAACGTTTGCATGTTTCAACGATACATTTCCATTTATAAATTATTATACGGTATATACATTATTTTTTATACATTTTTTATTTTATTAATCTCTGACACCGTTATTTCGGGGGTCACGGCCTGCAAACTTTGGGAACCCCTGGGCCCTCATTTATCAATGGTGCGTACGCACAGATATGTGCGTAACCCGTGCGTACGATCATTTCTAAGCAAAGTGTGGGACTTATCAATTTGAACGTGTGCTTGACTTTGTGCGTATATATACACACAGCTCGGACCATGTGTACCTGGCGCCCAGCGGTAGAATATGGAGACTGCATACGCGGAAATAAGCTTTTGTGCATTAGTTTGACTGACGTGTTCGGTATGACCCCCCGTAATTCATTATAGTTAATTGTAAAATAGCGACAGTAGTGTAATTATTGTCAAAACCCTATAAATAGCATTTGGAATAGGTCTTTCTTTCCGAATGAATGCAGCATGGTTTATATATAGCGTTATCCGAATACTACGGGGTGTACTGACTGCACTCCACGTAACTCAACTCGTTATTATTTTGCGCATAGATTGCAGAAATACGGGAACGTTTTGATTATATTTAAAAGGCTTTGCCATTGTTAAACAAAATAAGTGGAATTTCGAAGCTGTAAGCAGAATACAAGTCATATGAACACCCACGATATAGTGTTCTTCCCCCTTCCTACTGTATAAGAAAGAATTAAAAACGCATTGCAACGAGAACAGAGGTTATTTGTTGAGTTTATGTGTATTACAAAACCCTTGCAATAAATGTGTCTTAAATGAATGAAACACATACATGATACAGGTAGCATATATCATGTGGGTGATATGACTTGTATTCTGCTTACAACTTGAAATTCCACTTATTTCTTTTTACAATGTCAAAGCCTTTTAAATATAATCAAAACGTTCCCGTATTTCTGCAATCTATGTGCAAAATAATAACGAGTTGAGTTCTAACAAAGAACGTATTACATGCTGGGTAGGCTGATAGAGTAAACTGTAAATAAAATAGCCTATAACATTATAAAGGATAGGCTATAATAGCAGGGGTTCCCAACCTTTATTCCCCAGAGCCCCACGATTCCTTGGAGACATATAGGAATATGATATGATATAAGGTATACTGGTCAGTCAGCGAGGAGATAGCCATTAAATGCCATTTGAGAATATAGGCTATTAAGGCAAAATTACGGCCTATAGCCTATACATATTATTTAATGTTTTCATAAGCGTAAAAATACAACAGCTAGATTAACGATCAAGTTAGTTTACTGTATGCAGGCTTCGCAGGGCTGTGCCATGTGTTATTATATATGCGCAAGTTACTGTTGCATAATGTAGGCTATGGCTGCTATTATATCTCATTTATAAGGCTACCAATACCGACAACAAAATAGATTGTATGCCTCTACAAATCATATTATACCCGGTAGCCAATCGAACGAAACGAATAAAGGCATTCATATTCAAGCATGGTTATAATGACACACCAACGCCAAACAGTGGTCAATGGTCTTTATTAGTATTTTGAGCTGTCCAGGCAGAATTGCAGCAATGGTCTTAGGGAGTCATTGATATCTGACATCACCGTGTACAAGTCCGCCAGCCTGTCGCCTATTTATCCCATACGTTAACACGCGTTGTGTCTTCTTGGTTTGACAGCGCGTTGAATTAGTTGCTTAGACCTCCGTGAACAATCTCGCTCATGAAGTTTCTCAGAGTTTGCTCGGGTTAGTCCATTATTTCACATCCCATGGGGGTGTTTCATTACCATATATGGATAATCATGCACGAGCATTGACGGTAAGAACAAATGGTATTTATCAACACGGAGTGTGCGTACGACCAGTGATGCAGTGGTGGTACCACTCGGTACCACGCCGTCCTAGCAGTTCGCTGAGCAGAAGTGCGTGCACGAATGTGCACGCGCGAGCACACAAAAATGCGTTCACAACTTTCACTCTACTGTCGCGCCGTGCGCCAAGTACCCGGCACTTATCACCTAGTCTTTGCATAGCATAACAAAGAAAGAGAAGTGCAAGACCAAAATACAAGCCCTGTGGGGGGTTTGCTTGAGCTGGTCTGTGCACACGCGAGGGAACATGTATGCGCGTGCGCGCGGGAGCGAGCGTGCGCGTGGGAGCGAGCGTGCACGTGGCGTCCAGGCAGTTCTGATATTACGACTGCACCCCTGCGTACGACCCGTGTACGCACGTGTGATAAATCCCGATTTTTCTGTACGTACACAGATTCTAAATTCTGTGCTTAAAGGATAACTCCACTTTTTTTTTAAATTAGCTTATTTAACATCTTCCCTGGAGTTAGACAAGAAGATGCATACCTTTTTTGTCTCTGTGCGTGCATTTTAGCTTTGGGAATAGACGCTCCGTTAGCATAGCTTAGCTTCATCACTGGAAGTGGGGGAGGACAGTAGCCTTACAGTGCCTTACAGTGTATTGCAAGGTCTGACATTGACCAAACTTGATATGCATGACCTTGGTGGGCTCTAGGTCAACTCCTGAAAAGGGGGTCAATGTCAGACTTTGCAATCAAAAGTTAGGGGGCTAATAACCCTTGCCATAATTTCAGTGCGCCCCTAACTTTTGATTGCAAGGTCTGACATTGACCCCCTTTTCAGGAGTTGACCTAGAGCCCACCAAGGTCATGCATATCAAGTTTGGTCAATGTCAGACCTTGCAATACACTGTAAGGCACTGTAAGGCTACTGTCCTCCCCCACTTCCAGTGATGAAGCTAAGCTATGCTAACGGAGCGTCTATTCCCAAAGCTAAAATGCACGCACAGAGACAAAAAAGGTATGCATCTTCTTGTCTAACTCCAGGGAAGATGTTAAATAAGCTAATTTAAAAAAAAAAGTGGAGTTATCCTTTAAGAACGAAAATAGAACACTTTCTAAGAATTGTTGATAAATGAGGGCCGGTCTATTGTATTTATTATGTTTGTATGCTCAATATCATTACAAATGAAAGTGAAAGTTGAAAGTGCCCTAGGGTTGGGTACCAAACTCTGTACTTTTAAGGGTACCAACCGAATTACATCAGTACTACCGAGTACCAATTCCTGCTAGATTGATCTGTACCAAATTTCGGTACCTTCACATGTTTAGTATAAGAATATAATATATTAGACAAGAGGGAGCCTTTTCCACAAATATATATATATTACTGTCCCGTCTCTTGGGAAAGACCAGACGAGGTCAGAGGAGTTTGATAGTATTTACTGAGGATGGCCAGATAATGTTGATATTTAAACATTTAAAAACATAATACATGATCATGCGATTTATTTTGTGTGGTGTGTTACAACAATAAATAACTAAATGTTGAAATTGAGAAGTTTGGTCTTGTTTTTTTTTACAACTGAAATTAAATGTGTTGTTATTACAGAGAGAGTTAAGTACCGTTGGGTACCGATACCGAATTCTAGGTAGGAACGGGTACCGGTATCGGTTCAAATGTGAACGGTACCCAACCCTATTGGCCTCAATGATTTTTCTAGTTGAAATAAAGATGAATGAATGAATGAATGAATGAATGAATGAATGAATGAATGAATGAATGAATGAATGAATGAATGAATGAAAGATTTTTTTTCCGAACAAGTATAAAAACTAAAATATATCTGTTAATTTGACATATACAAAAGATAATAAAAATCCTAGTTTACCCTGTTTGAAAAAGGAGTAGTAGGCTGTATGGTGAAGGCTGTATCGTTTCATCCCGTTCCCACCTCGGTGAATTACACAATTTTCACTCTGGGTGAAAGTTCGATTGGTGTAGATTTAGGAACTAAAAGTTCTCCATTGACAAAATAGCCCATTTTGCGCAATCATAATTTTCTAAACAATGTTATATGCATCTCACGTCCGTTCAGAAAGAACGTGTACAAGATTTTACACAGACACGTGGGATAGATATAGAAACTATCTCTATACCGAACACTGTGACCTCATTTTCTTCTTCTAAATTACATGCTATACTATGTTATTTGATACTATCTTGTCTAGCACAGTCTCTGGAGCGTAACAGTAAGAAGCATTTTGTATGAAAGTATTCTGTACTTCTGTATGACAACTATTAAAGAAACTTGAAACTTGAACTGCGTTGAACGGTGGCTTAATTGTTTAGAGATCGATTTGTGTCATAAATGTCATGATATATACCGTATTTGTATATCTGTATGTCGTGTATGTCATAAATGTCATGATGAATTGAGAATGGGGGACCCTGATTAGATTAAATTGTACTTTATTGTCATTATATTTGCATACAACGAGATTTGGGACTCAAACCTAAGGTGCAGTAATAAAATCACAAGTAATAAAAGAGAAACATAAAATCCTATACAGAAACATTAAATGCTATACAATAAGACAATGTTAGTCATGTACAATATACAAAATAACAACAATATACAGAATAGCAATACAAAAATAACAATCACAGTGTCAGACGGTAGTGGGTGGGTATTGCACTGTGGATATTGCACATCAGGATGTTGCAGTGTGGGAGGAGGGGGAAAGCTGAATTACCCTAGACCAGCCTACCTTTGATGGTCTTAGCAAATATGTGTGCCACCTGTATGGCCAGGCCAGCCATCAGCTAATGATGGCTGAATGATGCCAGATATAAAGCATTCTGCATGGCATCGGCTTTACCAGAACTCTCTATGCCCCCGACAAGTGGCGCAGTGTACCAATGCTGCAAAAGGGCCAATTACCAAGCAGCTATAATGAGACATTCATTGAAATCTATAATGTGTGCCCCTTTACCTGTTGGCAATGGGTGGCATGTCGAGGATGGGGAGTTAACAGTGACTATGACGGATGACTACAAATCCGGCCTCTGATAGTGTGTTGCAGGTAGTCCACTAAGGTTGCAAACAAGGACAATTTGAGACAGGAAGATGTTCATGTGTGTCTGCAAAACTGCCATGTACAGATCTTTGTCAATGCCAAAACTGTGCAAATGGAAACCGAAGATAGGGCTACATGGGATGATGACTCAGATGATAGTGGTGAGGATGATTAACATCAGTCTTGCCTGGGAAGTGTGGTGGTGGATGAGGGTGTGGATGTATAGGGCGAGGGGATTAGGATTATACAGTAGTAGTGTGATTTGTTTGTATTTGTTGGGATCAGTTTGACACTGATCTCTCCACACACCTCACTGTTTACTCATTTTACTCTGTATTGTATATTGTATATTGAATATTCCTCTTTACTTACTTACTTTTACTGTATGAAGCACACTCTCAGGGGCTCATACAGAAACAAGCATTTCATCGTAAAGTACCTGTATTTCATTGTGATAAATAATAAACAAACTTGAAACTTTAAACTTGTGTTAGTTATGTATGTGACGAATAAACCTCCGGCGGTCAGTCCTTCATACCAGCGGCCATCAGGCTTCACAACAGTGGGCAGGGACTGCTGCCAGACATCCAACTACAACTACTAGGAACCTAAAAAGGACAATAACACTACCTTATGCATACTGCACCTTATGTGAATACTGTATATTTCAGTTCTGTATCGTATGGCTCTCGCTCGGCGTCACTCACGCACTGCACCTCGCTTGTGCACGCGCACTGAATACAATTCCACAAATGTACCTTTATCCCAATATTCGTCTGACCACACCCCTCATCAGCTTACCTTCATAAGCAGGTGTGTGGCCACCCGCTCGCCTCCTTCTTCGCTTTCACCACAAGGAAGTGCCTTGGAGAGATCCCCACTTGACGTGTTGCTAGTTGAAGAGAGTCGAGACGTGTTTACATTGTGCTTATATTTTTCTTCTCTCATAACTATTCAAAAGGAAAATCTAAGTCATAATGTCTACCTCGGAGAGTAGACCCACTCTTCACCAGCGGTTCTCCATTCCCGCCTCTGTCGTGCGCGCTGGTGCGGGGCTGCTGCCACTTTCATGGTTACCAGCCCAGCCCAGGAGACAGCCGATGGGTAGTTTGCCTCTCCGAGGAGCCGGTGCATCGGTGCCGCCGGATCCCGACTCTGGTTCCGGGGAATCGTCCGTTCGTGAGCGGCCGGTTCCTTTGGTTCCGGAGGATTTGCGACGCAAACTTTTCGCGTCTGCCCGTTCACGTCGCAAGATGGTGTCCTGCAGGCGCCAACGGCCTGGGTTTGGGGAATTGCTGGAGCCCAGCGAGGATGCGTCGGTCTCTGCATGCCCGATGGAAACTGAGGATTACATGGAAGAGTCGGACGGATTCTTGTTTGAAGGCCCTGTGGAGGCGAGTATCCCTCCTGTCCAGGTAACACTGGAGGGGGGAGAAATGTCTCCTTGGGGCGCCTTGTTCGAGGATGTCGGGGAACCACCTCGGCCTCATCGGCAGGATGCCCTGCTATCAGCCACATCAGACTGTGGCTCCTCAACCGGTCGAAGCCTGCTGCATGTGAGGGATGCGGGTTCGGTGGAGGAAAGTCAGCAGGGGGAACTGCGGGCTTTGTTCCCCGAGCTCATGGCGGTAGCTGCCGCTGCAAACGGCGTGCCGCTGCTGCAGCCATTGCCTGCTCCTGCCCCCGATGATCTCATAGGTCATCTCTGGCAGCGTCGCCCGGTGAGAGGGGTGGACGTTGTCTACCCATTTTTCCCCTCGATGGGGGCCTATGTTCGTCGGGGCCAGGTGGTGTCTCACATCATGGGACTTACCCCCGCCTACGTACCAGTTACGCAGGTGGCGGGGTTGGTCAAAGGTATGAGAGAGGGCGTGCCACGGCTTGATAGGCCGATGGCCGCTCTCCTCTGTCCGGATGTGGTGTGGGAGCCGTTATGCAAGCCGGTTCTCCAAGGAAAATCGGCTAGGCGATTGGCATATTGGGGTGACCAGTCATTTATCGCTGGTACACAGTTGCTGGCTGCTGCTTCCAACATCGCGCAGCTGGTTAGATTTGTATCGGGGATAATGATGGGCGGCACGGATCTGACCGAGGTGCAACGCGATCAGATCACCCAGGCGGCAGGAGCTGTACTGCATCTTACCCAGGTGCAGGCCATAGCCTCTGGGAAAGTGCGCGCCCTGGCTACCATGAACCAGTGCCACCTTTGGCTGGAGCAGGCTCGAGTGCCAGAGAAGAAGAGAGCCCCTCTTCTGACCTCAACGTGCAGAGAGATGGCAGAGGAGAGATCCGTTCTCCAACCCCATTTTCCGCCTCCCGTCCTCGCCGGTGGAGTCAGAAGGCTTCCACGACGTCGAGCTCCCTCCGCCGTGCCTACCACTGCCTCCGCCGCCACTGCTGGCCCGTCCAAGAAGGCCAGGAGGAGAGACGGTGGTTCTGCTGCCGCCGGTCCATCCACAACCGGAGGAGACGGTAGGGAACGACGAGACCAGCAGCCGATTACCTACCGTCCCTCCGGGGCTTCTCGGGGTGGCAAAACCCGAGCGGCTCGAGGCAGCAGACGCCGCTGAGACGTGACTTTCCCCCTGTGGTCGCCTCTATACCCTCCCCGGCCCTCATGATAATTGTGCCTAGAATAAATAAAAAAGTCCCCTTAAAGGGGGACTATATTATTTGGCCAAACAAACTGTGTGTTTCTTCAACAATACATATAATGAGGTTGCGAAATGTGAATCTGCATTGTTTACATTGAGGGATGAGTTACGTTCGTGTTATGAGATTAAGCAAGGTCTGCAACCATACACTCAGTCATAGAAAGGTTCTATCTTAGCCTGACGCTCCACATGCAGGTAGAAGCTGGTTGTATGATCTGTTGCTTAAGCAAAGTAATGTTGATCCGCAACACTGTTGTGTTGGTTGCAGTAATACTCATATACACACATTCCACGGCCTAGCCGTTATACTCTCTGTCAGTGTTTTTTCTATGTACAACATAGAAGGCGGGTGTAGGATTCACACACACACGACTTGGTTTTGTTATAAATCCTGTTCACAGTCTGTGGGTAGCGGGCATTGTATTAGCTTACGCTATACATTAGCGTTCTACCAAAGGTCTCAAAATGCTACAGTTGTTATTGTGTGTAGGGAAAAGGGTTTTTTGTGAGGGGGTGCCGAATAAACCCCTCCTTCCCACTTGATTGGTCAAGGGGATTTTTTCTCATTTCCTGTTGAGCCAGTCAGGGCCGAGCCGCCCAACGACTTGGCGGGGGAGGGGGGGGGGGGGATGGGTTGTCCTGACACGGCTCCTATTACAAACAGGAGTCGTGTGCGGGGTTTCCCCCTGTCATAGCATATACGTTGCTATGACGACGGCTTCCGTGAGTTAGATCTTTACGTAAGGTCTGTGGTGTTAAAGTGTCGGGTTAGAGCGTAGGGCTTACGGGTCTGCTACGCTCGATTTATGTGTAAGACTTGAGTCAGTTGGTCACTTGACTCACAGTTGACATGTCTTTTTCATACTACGACTCATGTGGGAAGGCTTTCTGGGACATTTCGGTCTATGCCAGGGGTGGGCAATTATTTTTCCCGGGGGGCCGAATGAGCAACTGAAAATATGTTGGAGGGCCGGGCCAAAATTCCAAACTCAATTATGCATAATATACATTTGATTTCTATATAAAAAGCAGTAAATGGCATTGTTTTGACCCCTGGTAAGAGTGTATGTTATTATTTGGCAACTAAAAGGTGAGGTTAGCTTTCAAAAATATCATTTATTCAAATAGAATTTATTTCCAAAATGATGAACAAAATGTGAAACATTAATAACAAAGGGCATGTATGAAAAAGTGCTATACAAATAAAGTTATTATTTTGAGTTTCATATACTATTGAAACAAGGATTTTCTTAGCTTTCTAAAGACATCACATCATCTTATAGCCAAAATAAACAAGACATTTCACTAAACTGTGTAAAGAAAAGTGTCCCAGTAGCCTTTTTTACTTTACATGCCTATATTAAACATTTAATGTTTTCAGAACTGTGCAAAAAAAAGAAAAAGAAAAGATCAATTGTCCCATTTCACTTGTTATATTTCCACATTTTAGTGTTCTTCAGCTCTTTTTTTTTTCATTCAGTGTGATAAATCCAGTCTCTGTTGAGCTTTAACAAGTCCATCAAAGTCAGGTTGCATGTCTGAGGTGGAGATGCGAAGCACAGCTGCCAGATGTTCATCAGTGAGAGAGGATCTGTACCTGGACTTGGTAAACGTCATGACTGAGAATGTCTGTTCACATATAGGTAGATCCAAAGAGAACCAACATCTTCTGAGCATGTCTCCTCATGTTTGGAAAGTTCTCCTCCTTGAGAGCAGAGTAGAACTCTAGCAGTGATGCTGACTTAAAGTGCTCTTTCAGTAGTGAATCAGACTGCAGGTCAATGAGTTCAAGCTGAACATCAGTGGGTGCACTATTAACACTGCAGGTAACACTACAGGTAAAGGGAGAGGAAACCAGCTTCATTTCATCCTCAACCTTTTTGAAATCTTGAAAACGCCTTGAAAATTCATCATGCAGTGCTCCTAACATGGATGAGTACCTGTGCCGGTAATCAGCTGATGGTTTGACTTCTTTCAGGGTTTTCATGTGTTTGAGATTGTTGCTGCCTAGTTGCCTTGAAATTAATTGCAACTTTGTCATGAAGGCTTTCACATGGCTATGCATTTCATGAGCAAAAATGCCCTTGCCCTGCAGTGGTGTGTTCAGTAGGGATGGGTACTGTTCACATTTGAACCGATACGGTACCGGTACCTGTGAATCGATACCGGTACCCAACGGTACCCTTTTTCTGTACTTTAGTCTCTAAAAATTTAATCTACCTACCTCAGTTGTGAAAAAAGAAATCCAAACTTCAAATAACCACACTTTCGACCGTTTTCGGCTTGCCCCGACTGCTTTGTTGTTGAATCAAGTCAAATCCTAAGTACGCGTATATTGTGCGTGTGAACGTTGACATGAAAAGAAAAAAGTAAAAAAATACAAATAAAAAATATTACATTTTTTTTTAAAATTATTATTATCATGTAATCTTTCGCGGGCCGGTCAGAATCATCCCGCTGGCCGTCTGGTCTATGCCCTCTAAATAAGGGGTGACTGGATGTAAAAATGTAAACAGTTTTTACTCCCGGCTGTGCAGCTTGGGTTTATGCTGTTGATGCTTCTTTCTTTGTTATTAGAAAGAGTTGGGGTTAGGATGCATCTCACCCCTCTTGTCGTTCCCCTGGGCGCTTTGGGGATTCAATGAAAGGTCTAAATAGCCTATTATTGATGTGGATATGCCCGACGCACACATAGTGCTAGCTCGGGATGTTCTGTTGGACATCAAGCAACTGACTGGCGCGCCTTGGTTGCTTGGGGTTAAAACAGCGTTTTTATAAAGCAACTGGGATGGGGGTTTTTTCCTCTTCCGACAACCTGTGTTGGTTGTCGACGGATTCTCGTTCATATCGGGGGATGATGACGGAATGGATCTGAACATACGTAGAAGGGTCTCACGCCCTGGGGGTGGGCCACCGGGCGTGGTTCGCACCGAACGTCTGGGTGGCGCCTTCTTTTCATGTTTAAGATCAACACGCATATCTGCCCCTTCTCCTGGAGTTGGCATGTCGGCGTGGTTAGGGCACGGGACTGGTTCTGATCACGCTGGTCCGGATCAGTTGAACCCGTTGTCCGCCGGGGATGCAGATCTGCTGTTCTGGTACCCTGAGGGACTTGGGCTTTTTCCAGGGGGAGAAATGCCAGGTCGGTCCGGGTGTCACAGGGTTAGGCGCTATGGAGACCCTTGTTGGGTACGTTGTATTCTACACTGTCGTAATGGCTTACGGCCGTGCCAACCTGTACACGCCCGATCTCGTCGGATCTCGGCCGCTACGCAGGTTGGTCTTGGTTAGTACTTGGTTGGGAGACCTCCTGGGAATACCAAGTACGGGGTGCTTGGGGCTGGTTCTCCATTTCTTTCGCTCTTCTCTTACGCATGGCGAAGAGGGGCCTGTTGGGGTGGTCTTTGACCTCCTCGGGGGACCCTGTGCTCCCCGTATCGCCGGGCCCGGTCCGAAGTAATGTTTCGTCGACCCGTAGGCCCGGGATAACCCTGTTGGAAACTGAAACACTGGTACTGCGGTAGTGCCGCAGGTACGGTTTGGAGTTTTTTCTTGAGGGTTTATGGGACCAACCACCGCATAGGGTAACGACTGGGTGGTTGGTTCTCTGGTGTGTTGGTGCAGTGTCAACTCCCGGGTTGCCCGGTTGAGTGTGCCCCTGCACGTTCATGACGTCTGCCAATCGTGTCAGCCTTTCGCTTTAAGGGAGGCTTTGTCATGGTGGTCAACAACGCCAGCATACGCCCCTTCTGCCCGGGCGGCTGTTTCAGCTGACCCCTCTGGCGCCTGTCTCGTCCGCAGTCTCCAGGCTCGGGTTAACAGCCTGTTGCCTGGTTTTCCCCGGTGCGCTGCCTGCTTCCGTGGTAAGCCTTTGATTCTTACGGCCATGCTGACTGCCTGTCCTGCAGGGTCAGTGTGCCAGGCGGTGTGCTATTTGGGGGACAGGGCCCGCTCTGGTAAGGGGCCTTTGTCCGAATACGCTGGCGATGTGGGGGGCGGTGTCACTGAGTGACCACCTGGTGGGGTCTTGATGCTGGCATCATGGACTTCTCCGGGCCCCCGTTTTCCAGGGGGTCCAGTCCCTTTGGTGGGTCTGGGTCTTCCTTCGCGCTCCGCTGCTACGGCCATGCCACGGGGTTGAGTTTGCTCTTGACCCCGTGATTCTGGGGGCAGTAACGAGGTTGTTCCTTCCGTTCGTTCCCGGGTGGCATGCGGGTTGTGCGTGTGGGTAGTCGTGGGGTCAGGCCACGGTTTGCTCACCCTGTGCGTTGAGTTGCTTGAGTGCCTCTTCGCACGGTCGGGTCCGTCGCTCTCCCGTGATCCCCCAATAGGGGGGGTGCCCTCCATTAGGGGGGGTCGGGGGGGCTCGGTCCTCCCTGATCTGATGGTTGTGGGGGGCCTCAGCGGGGTGTATTTGTCGGCCGATGGCTCTCGCTCGGCCTCCCTTGTGCGTGAGTGACGCCGAGCGAGAGCCATACGATACAGAACGTTAGGTTATTATGGCTATAACCAAGTTCTGTTAGTAATGGTGACGCTCGGCGTCCGACGCCGCTGCAGCCCTTGATCTCACCTTGTGGTGAAAGCTTGGGAAGGAGGCGAGCGGTTGGCCACACACCTGCTTATGAAGGTAAGCTGATGAGGGGTGTGGTCAGACGAATATTGGGATAAAGGTACATTTGTGGAATTTTATTCAGTGCGCGTGCACAAGCGAGGTGCAGTGCGTGAGTGACGCCGAGCGTCACCATTACTAACAGAACTTGGTTATAGCCATAACCTAACGTTAGTTAGTTAGTTAGTTAGTTAGTTAGTTAGTTAGTTAGTTAGTTAGTTAGTTAGTTAATTAATTATATTGACTTGTTATATTGTTTACACTGCTTGTTTTTACTACCTGTACCTCCCCTCCCCCATGCTGCTATGATGCCTGAATTTCCCCAATGGGACCAATAAAGGAATATCTTATCTTGATTGATTGAAAACTTTATTAACAGATTGCAGAATGGGTACAATACAGAACGGCTCGATACACACAATTGTTAAGGGGATGCAGACCAGAGAAAGACTTTCGTCTTGTTTACATCAGGGTCCCCCGTTTTCAATTCATCGTGACATTTATGACATACACGACATACAGATATCATGACATTTATGACACAAATCGATCTCTGAATAATGTTTGTATGTCTCCAGTCTCCACAATGGTATGAATCTGGCCTGGTAGGTTAAGCCACCGTTCAACGCAGTTTCTATATCTATCCCACCGTGTCTGTGTAAAATCTTGTACACATTCTTTCTGAACGGATGTGAGATGCATATAACATTGTTTAGAAACCTTTTTGCGAACTTTAGAAGGTGTTATCTGTCCATTTTAGTCCGTAACGTTAGAGTGTGAATGTAATTTCTTTGTTGACACCGGATCGACCAATAGCAGCTCTCTTTGTTGCGAGGACCTCGCAACAAAGAGAGCTGCTATTTATCGCGCGCAAGATACGTGACTCGCGCAACTCGCACCAATTGCGTCAAATTAAACTCTGCTGTGACAAAATATCCGTTCGCGAGGAAAGATCTAGTCCCAACTTTAAAATTATGATTGCGCAAAATGGGCTATTTTGTCAATGGAGAACTTTTTGTTCCTAAATCTACACCAATATATATTTCACCCAGAGTGAAAATTGTGTAATTCGCAGAGGTGGGAACGAGAATCGTTTTCTAGCCACTTCTCAGCCTTCACCATACGGCCTATAGGAAGAAGTATACACTTTTTTTAAATTCCTACCCCTTTTTAACTTTGGGAAACTTTAACTTTCTCATAAGATTGAATGAGAGAGAAAAAATAAAGTTCAAATCTGGTACACACGAGGCGATCAGGTGGCGTAGCGGAGATTGTGCTCGTCACCAATGCAAGAGGCTGTGGTCTCGACTCCCGGAGAGTCAGCATTGCCTTGGCTCGGGCTGATCGCTATACTAACTCGTTTGGCTGAGTTAGGGGGAGGGAAGCTGTGGGTGGGTCCTGGGCGTTGTGGACAGCGACCCCTACAGTTCGGTCGGGGCGCCTGCACAGCGAGGGTAGGATCTGGAGAGAGGTAGTGCGACCTTTCACACGTTACACTCTCCCGGTGAGAATCCGCGCGGCCAGGCTGGCTGCCGGCTGGCTGCACATGCGTCGGAGGAAAGCATGTGACTGACAGTCTCCGGCCTCCCGGACCAACAGTAGGGGGGGGGTGCGCAACAACCAGGAAGGGGGTTGGGAATTGGCATAACGACTAACAGTGGGATGGGAGAAAAATCGGAAAAAGGAGGGGGAAAAAGATAATAAAAAAATAAAAAATAAAAAATGAATCTGGTACACACACTCACACACACTAACCCATGCCTGTCTTGCCGTCTGGATAGGTGTACACCTGGCCGTTGGTCTTGATGAGCGGCAGGGAGGAGGAGGGAGGAGTCAGAGAGGGAAGCCCCCCTCCTCCCCCGTGGACCTCCTCCTCCTCGCTGTCCTCGGGGGAGGAGCCGCTCCCAGCGCCGCTGGACTCCTCGCTGCCACTGCTCCTGTCCTCCAGACCGTCCAGCGTCCCGAAGGAGTCGCGCCGCTTCCTGGCCGACGGCCGCTCCGCCTGGGAGGGGGGGGGGGGGGGGGCACACACACACACACATATATATACACACACACACACACACATACACCCAACCACACCCAACCACACACACACACACACACACATATATATACACACACACACACACACACACACACATATATATACACACACACACATACACCCACACACACACACACACACAGTATATTTTACATTTTTACATTTTAGCTGACGCTTTTATCCAAAGCGACTTACAAGTTCTGTACAACAAGTCATCAGGAAGGGTACAACTCTATCAGCTGAATAACAATGTTCATCAAAGTGTTGCGTGTTACAGTGTAGGTTAGTTTATTAGGACAAGTGCATGACAGTAAGGTTAGTTAGGGTTAGATTTTTTAATTTTTTATTTCAGATAATGATTGAAGAAGTGCGTCTTTAGTTGACGGTGAAAGATTGGACGTGTTTCGGCTGTCCTAACTGGGGTGGGTAATTCATTCCACCATTGTGGGGCAAAGACTGAGAATAGCCTGCTTCTCTTTGATGACCCTCCCGGAGCTTGGATAGGAGGAGTAGGTATATAGAGCATATGATGAATTGAAAATGGGGGACCCTGATGTAAACAAGACGAAAGTCTTTCTCTGGTCTGCATCCCCTTAACAATTGTATGTATTGAGCTGTACTGTACTGTACCCATTCTGCAATCTGTTAATAAACTTTTCAATCAATCAATCAATCAATCAATCAATCAATCAATCAGGTCTGAGGCGGCCAGAAGATGCAGAGCGTAGGGGGCATGAGGGTGCAGTTAGAGACCATTGACCGGAGGTAGGCGGGAGCCGTTCCCTTCGCCACACGATATGCCAGGTCAAGGACCTTGAAGCGAATTCGAGTATATGTTACTATTAGGAATGTCTGACCACCAAATGTGTCTCCTAACCACCAAACCTGCACCAAACCTACCCACAACGCATGATGTACATCTTGCCAGTTAGGATACAGACCCTCACCTGCACCTTGTGTATATTACTGTTTACTTTTCTCATATTTCTTATATTCAGATTTGATTTGACTGCCTAGTGGCTCAGGAGGTAGAGCGGTCATCTGGTAATCGGAAGGTTCTCGGTTCGATTCCCACTCCTCCCGGCAGCGTGTCGAAGTTTCCTTGAGCAAGTCACTTAATGGCTTCCGATGAACACACACACACACACAACGTAGGTCTTTCAGACAGATATAGGTTCATGTACAGATTGCAGACACATTAAACGGATATGTGAAAACGGATATGTTTTCACTGTTTTTCTTTTCTCATTTGACGTAAAAAAGTAAGTAGGGCGGCTCAGCGGCTGAGTAGCGCGGTGGACTAAGCACTCGCCTATCACCGCAGAGACTCTGGGATCGAACCCAGCTGTCAGCGGTACCTCCGGCTTCACAGTCGTCCCTACTAACACAATTTGCAGTGTTAGCGGGTGGGAACTGGGAAGCCGGCGGGGTGTGTGTCCTGGTCGTTGTAAACTGCGACTCCTACTGGTCGGTCGGGGCGCCTGTTCAGCAGGGAGGGGATCTGGGGGAAATAGTGTGAACCTCTGTTCCCCCAGTGAAACTCCTCGCTGTCAGGTGAAAAGAAGCAGCTGGCGACTCCACATGAAATCAAAGCAGCAGTGCTCACATATGTAGACGACGCGGACTGGTTTTGTTGTTTTGATCATGGACTCTTGTTCTGGTAACTATGTGTTCTGATTTGTGATTTTAATTCTGTATTATAATACTGTTCATTTTTATTCTATATTTTAGAAAAGCCTCAATGGACTGGTGTTGAAAACTAGCACTCGTGCTATAAACACGCAAACAACACATCTGGTCTGTCCACTGTGACTGGTCCAATGTAGCTGTGGTGTCCATTATAAATAAAAGTTTTCATTCATTCATGTATCGGAGGAGGCATGTGGTAGTTCTACAACACCCTCCCCAGGCCGACAGTGGGGCAATGCAGTGGGGCATAATAATGACTAAATCTGGATAAAATACAGAAAGCCCCCCCCCCCCCCCCACCCTAAAAAGTAAGTAGTAAAAAGCTCAAATAAGATGCCTTTTAAAGACAAGGGATCAATTATTCCTTTATTTAATCATTATTTTATTTATCATCAAGTACTTTTGAGCAAAAGGCCATGAATCAATTATTTAATAACAACAATCTGACAGATTTATTTTTTCCCCCCATCATTATATTCCTATATGATACAGCTGTGAAAGAGGGTGGAAACGTATCACAATAATCTGGCCTCAACACATTGCTATAATCTGTTCTCTACAGCTCAATGACATTAGAGCAGCATCTCTAGCCCACTCTCCTCAATGTGTTTAGCACTAAGCATACTATTAGCCTGCTATTAGCCTGAATGTGTGAAGCGGTATTTGTCAATCTTTTTCATGTCAAGGGCCCCCACATTGATACACATTAGGCTGCAGACTCCTATTTGATATGATATTGTCTCAGGGTCCCCCATCTGAGAAAATTTTTGTTGTTGGATATGATTTAGTCCAGAATTTAATGAAACTGTCTATAGTGTAGGTGGAGCGATAACAGTGTAGAGAGTAAATTATATTCTGTCACTCAAACTTCTAGTGAATGAAATTGTGAAATTAAACTGTTGCCCATTTTTCTGGGGCCCCCCTGGAAACTCCTCAAACAAAAGCCCCTGGCCCTGACGCCCCAGGACCCCACGGTGCAGACCACTGCTGTGTAGACTGTCCAACGCCAGTGATGTGATGATACTAAAACACACACAATGAGTCTAATCAAAGCTGGCACACAAACACACAATATGTACAGTATGTATATGTAAGCACACACATGCACGTTGCATCCACACAAACACACACACACTAGACTAGAGTGCAAAAAATACACTGTAATGTACCTTTGCTGTGTCTGTTTATTTGTCTCTCTCTCTCGCTCATACACACACATGCATGCACGCACACACACACACACACACAGAGGCAGCCGGACACAGTCAAGGTGACTTTCAGTGCAGTCACTCTCACATGATGTGCACCAAGTGCAGCCAAGTAGTGGAGCGAACAGTTAACAGCTAACAAACTAACACGTAGGCCTACAGTCCTGCCATTAAACCATAACGACATTATGTCATCACTTAGTATTTACAATGATCAACTCTCTGAGGGTTTATCTTTAATTATCCTCAACCATCATATTTTTAAGTCATTGGGGGGGGGGGTCTCTCTCCTCAACAATAACAACAACAACAACAACAACAACAACAACAACAACAACAACAACAACAACAGCCGTAAATGTGTGTCAGTCAAAATGACAGCTACCTGACTGTCGTAATCAACAATGACACTGATATAATATATATACAACAGGTTTGGTTTTGGTTTGCAACCTCCAACACCAGCACTTCCTCTGCAGTGCGGTGCAAGTGTGTGTGTGTGTGTGTGTGATAGAGAGAGAGAGAGAGAGAGAGAGAGAGAGAGAGAGAGAGAGAGAGAGAGAGAGAGAGAGAGAGAGAGAGAGAGAGAGAGAGAGAGAGAGAGAGAGAGAGAGAGAGAGAGAGGGGGGGGGGATCAACAGCTCACCTGGCGGGATGTCAGGGGATAAATATGAAAGTTAGTATTATGCCGACATCGTTGCGTGCAGCTGTGAATATAGCAGGCGGTGTACCCGCTTCAGGTAAACCTTTAACTACTCAGTCCATTCCACTGCAGTCCTTACAACCACAACAAAGGGTGAAATTAGGCTGTTTTGTATCCCTGGTAACACACACAGTCTACAGTCGCAACTCACCAGATCTCTCGTGTTCTCCATCAGCGCGTCATGCGGAACGAGACACGGATTCCGATGGAGCGGCAGAGAGGGCAGAAAAGAGAGGACACTATTCTGTTGAAATGCTAAAACGCAAAAAATAAAATAAAAAAATAAAGTCAAGCAGAGGACCCAGCAGCACATCAACAAAAATTATCATATTCCAAAGCGCGCAGGCGCGGTGCGCACACCCGCTGGTCCTCCATTGGCCGCTGCGTCTTCTTCGTGTTCGGAATTTACAGTATCTGTGGGGGTCCGCAGAGTACAGGGGTACATGACCGCCCTCTACTGTACTGCGGCAGGGGAGAGAGGGAGGGAGAGAGAGAGAGGAGGGGGGAGAGAGAGAGAGAGAGAGGGGGAGGGGAGAGAGAGAGGGAGGGGGAGAGAGAGGGGGGAGAGAGAGGGGGAGAGGAGAGAGAGAGGGAGAGAGAGAGAGGGGGGCAGGAGAGAGAGAGAGGAGGGGGAGAGAGAGAGAGGGGGGGAGAGAGAGGGAGGGGGGGGGAGAGAGAGGGGGGAGAAGAGAGAGGGGGGAAGACAGGGGAGAGAGAGAGAGGGAGTGAGAGAGGGGAGCAAATGTAGCGACAAAGAGTTCTATTGTAGCGAGTCCCACGTTTTGCCTGCCGTATACTGTTGCTCCAGACCCAAGAAGTGTGTGGGAAACCTTGCAGTAGCTGGTAGGACAGTTATTCCAGTAGCCAGTATGACAATAGATAGTAGGCAGTAGCACAGCAGACAGCTAGTTCAGTAGACTGTAGGCTAGACCAGTAGACGATGAGAGTAGAGACGACAGTAGATGAGGTAAACAAGATGAAAGTCTTTCTCTGGTCTGCATCCCCTTAACAATGGTGTGTATTGAGCCGTACTGTATTGTACCCATTCTGCAATCTGTTAAATAAAGTTTTCATTCATTCATTCACAGTAAGACAATAGTCCAGTAGGTAGTTGGACAATAGGCAGTAGGGCAGTAGACAATAGGCTAGGCAGCTACTGATGCATGTGGGTGGACTTCTTTCTGTAAGCTACACTGCCCCTAACTCATGTGGTTGAATCCCGCTAATTCAGGATAGGTCTGTATTGTTGCGGGTGCATTTATATGTTCCTTTGTTTGTTTGTTTGTTTGTTTGCACCTGATCGCCAAAGGCATCTATGGTCCCTGGGCAGAAGGCACAAACCCGTTAAACCTTCAATACAATATATAGACACCTGAATATGTCTAACAATAATTCAATGTGTCTATCTAACCTAATTCCTTGTACTCTACTGTGTTTAGGATAACGTTGTGTAAACTCCCCTACCTAACTTTGACATTTATAGTGGAGCATGCACTGGACTGCCGCCAGGGGGAGCTGGTGTGACGTTGGGCAGGAGAGACAACAGAAGAAGAAGAGAGGGCTGAAGGCAGAACTCAGACAGCGGAACTGCCTCTTCATCGTTTCTACACAGAAGCAAGCGGACGCGTAGAGCGGAGCTCTAGACACTAAGGACACGCGAGATATGACCCCCGTCACGGGGCGGGTTAGTAATGTCGTATGCGATAGCTTAGCTTCCAGTTAATGCTAAAGAGACATTGTGAACAAAGAAGCAGACGTGTTACTGCCGAAGAGTGTGGTAGATATTGCACATGTTGCGTTTTAGTTCCACAGTTTAGCTTCAGTTAGGCCTAGCACCACAGTTTAGCCCGCGTGTCGCAGCAGCGGACCCCTCAACGGACGTCGCCGGACTACACCCACCTCCAGCCGTCGCCTGCCTAACGTCAACCCAGCCCGCCCCTGCCTGTCACAGGTGACAAGCACGGGACCGTTCGGCGGCCATCTCGCAACACGGACATTCGTTGCGGGAGCAGGCCAGCCCTTGGTTAAGTACACACGAGCCAGTTACAGTGAGCACTCCGAGTGCTGGAGTCTGGGGTAAACATTCTCTTCGTGCGGCGCGTGCCCTTTCAGAGGTGAAGAGAATCAGTACTTTGAACTGGCCCGTGTACCATTGATTAGGGGCGCCCCGGCGTTTGTTATTTTGGGGACTGCCGGCTTAGACAGGCTTTTTGTTTCAACTGTGGGCCCACTGTATTTTCTGGTTAAATGTGTTGTGTAAGCGGGAAGAGCTTTATTCATTGTGTTGCGTAAGCGGGAAGAGCTTTATTCATTGTGTTGTGTAAGCGGGAAGAGCTTTATTCATTGTGCCTCGTGTAAGTGGGAAGAGCTTTATTCATTGTGTTGTGTAAGCGGGAAGAGCTTTATTCATTGTGCCTCGTGTAAGTGGGAAGAGCTTTACTCATTGTGCCTTGTGTTAAAGGGGACATGTACTATAAATGTCATTTTTCAGTCTCTAGCATTGTATTATAGTAATACGTATCAATGTGTTTTAGTGTCTAAATACCATATTGGCGGATTGCTCTGATTCAGCTCAGCCCCTTTCCTCCTCCAGTAAATTAGGCCATCTTGATTTGAAGGCCTGAGTCACTTCATTCGGGCTCTGGGTAGCAGACAGTTATGTGATTGGCTCTGTGGTTGGAGCTAATGCCCGCCCCCATTCTACCTAGACTAGACAGCGAGTGGAAGCCACTTCCTCATGCTGCGAGGCGGAGTGGGGCCGACGCCTCTGCGTGCGCTCTGGAGGGAGAGAGGGAGAGAGAGATGGAGAGAGAGGGAGCACTTGGGGGGGGGGGGACCTGCTGCGCGGCACACGGGAGAGGGGAGGAAGGGAGGCCCACAAGCTGCCGCGCGGCATGTCCCCCCCCCCTCCCTCTCTCTCTGTCTCTCTCTCTCTCTCTCCCTCCGGAGTGTGTGCAGAGGTGTCGGGTTTCGCTCTGGAAGAAGCTCTCTCTCTCTCTCCCACCCCCCCCCTCTCTCTCTCTCTCTCTCTCTCTCTCTCTCTCTCTCTCCCACCCCCCCTCTCTCTCTCTATCTCTCTCTGTCTACCAGTCGCAGACTGTGTGGGCTGACTGTCACTCAAAGTGCTTATGGGCGGAGCCAGGCCATAACAGCCTGAAATCTTGAAGCTGGAAAATGATGGTTTTGAATACTTGATTAGAAATATAAAACAATGCATTTTTTTGAAAAAAACCTTACAGATGTCTTCAATAGACTAACAGGAATTGTGTAAAGTTGCCCAAATAGTGCTAGGAATAGCAGTACATGTCCCCTTTAATAATAGGATAGTAGCTTCAGTAAAGAGAACTAAATGGGATCACTGTGTGCGTGTCTGTTAATGTGCATTATTGTTTAACCCCTTCTTACCCACAGCCTATACATCATTGGGACAGGTCTCTGCTCATCAGCAAGGAAAGGTACTGCTTTGGGGAGAAAGTATATCATCTATCACTACTGCCACCGGGTGTGGGAGGGTGCGGGAAGTATTAGGAGAAGTGTGGGTGTGTGGGGAATTACTGCGAGTCGCCCTGGAGGGCAAGAAGGACCAGCGCACCACCCCTAGGTTAGTAAATCCTAGGCCCCATCCACTCCCTCTGCTAAAGCTCCACTCTAATACTCCTGCACTACAGTCGGGGACTCAGCCGGACTCAGATCTTCTGGTGACAGTGTACATCTACTCTCATAAAGTAGAGATAATCCACCCTGCTACACATAATTCAAAAGACAATAGATAATAGAGTAGAACACAAGATATCTATCATTATAAAAGTGATTTACTTAACTCATTCAGTGCCATCCACGTAATATTACGCGTTTGCTCGCCATCCGTTGAGTGCCAATCACGTAATATTACGTTTTTGGATAGTTTTTTCTTTTATTCAATATTTTTATTCATTATTCATCCACTGACCTCGGTGTTAACAGACATCCCAACTAAACTACAGATATTAAGCTAAGGGTCAGTCCCTGACCAGGTGAGGCTAGGTTGAAGGAGAGAGAGAAAAGATGGGTCTTAAGCAAGGATTTAAAAAACGTCAACAGAGCAGGCGCCTCTGACGACGGCAGGTAATTTATTCCACAGGTAGGGAGTGCGGTAGACAAAGGCTCTGTGGCCGGCATATTTCTTTTTAACCCTAGGAATCGATAGAAGCCCCGCATTTTGTGAGCGCAGAGCACGATCGTGAGATGAGATCGGATAGATAGTCTTGTCCGCCTAGCTCCCACAGGCCCTGCTACAGGTTGTTTAAAATCCAGTCTATATATAGATATTTACATTACATACATGCTGTTATAACGATATGAAAACCAGTGATATCCTTCAATAGGCTACAGAAATAATATATGGGTGAAATTCCCCTTTAACACATATCAAAACATGTGCATGAAGATTTTATTCCAACCGGTGTGATTGTGCACCTGCTAAGGAGCTTTGTGAGAACATCTGTGTTGACTATGTTGCTTCTTCCCTATCTTCCAAAACAGTCTGAACACACATACTGCACAAACCAGCCTGAACACTCATACTGCACAAACCAGCATGAACACATACTGTTATGGTTTGTAACCGACCCCAATCGCACAACACAAGACAGGTATGAGAGTAAGCCAAGAACAGGGCATTTATTGAATACAAACAAAAAGCGGCACTGTCCCTTTAAGGGAGAACACAAAATACTGGAAACAAGGAAAAAGGGAAAAATGAGGCACTGTGCCTTTAAGAGGCGAGCAGGCTACGGGGAAGGCTAAGGGACTGGGCCAGGGCAAAGGACAGGGCAGGAACAGGGGCACTGGAAAGGGGAACAGGGACAGAGGCCCGCGGAGGCGGGCTGGAGACAGGGACAGAAAAAACAGGGTTAAGGCCTTGGACAGGGCGAGGGCTAGAGCTGCTTACAGGGATGGCAGGGTTCAGACGACGGAGGCCTGGCAAGGAGATCCTCCTTGGAAGCGAAGAGACGCATCCTCCCGTAGAGGATTAGGAAGCGATGCGCGTCTGGAGTGGGAACGCGTCTGGAGTAGGAGCGCGTCTGGAGTAGTAGCGCGTCTGGAGTAGTAGCGCGCCGGCTAGAAGAGCGCGCCGGCTCGGGGGTCTGGAGTGGAGCGCGTCTGGGGTAGGAGCGCGTCTGGAGTAGTAGCGCGCCAGCTAGACGTCTGGAGTGGGGCGCGTCGGCTTGAAGAGCGCGCATCCCCCCGTAGGATAGGGAGCGATGTGCGTCTGGAGTAGTAGCGCGCCAGCTAGACGTCTGGAGTGGGGCGCGTCGGCTTGAAGAGCGCGCATCCCCCCGTAGGATAAGGAGCGATGTGCGTCTGGAGTAGTAGCGCGGCAGCTAGACGTCTGGAGTGGGGCGCGTCGGCTTGAAGAGCGCGCATCCCCCCGTAGGATAGGGAGCGATGTGCGTCTGGAGTAGTAGCGCGCCAGCTAGACGTCTGGAGTGGGGCGCGTCGGCTTGAAGAGCGCGCATCCCCCCGTAGGATAGGGAGCGATGTGCGTCTGGAGTAGTAGCGCGCCAGCTAGACGTCTGGAGTGGGGCGCGTCGGCTTGAAGAGCGCGCATCCCCCCGTAGGATAGGGAGCGATGTGCGTCTGGAGTAGTAGCGCGCCAGCTAGACGTCTGGAGTGGGGCGCGTCGGCTTGAAGAGCGTGCATCCCCCCATAGGATAGGGAGCGATGTGCGTCTGGAGTAGTAGCGCGCCAGCTAGACGTCTGGAGTGGGACACAGGAAACCTCCCGTAGAGAATTAGAGAGCGCACCGGCTGTGTCCCACTCCAGGCAAACGGCGACAGGTGGCGATGGCTGGCACCTCGTCTCACGCCGGAGACGAACCAGCATACAGATACAGATAAGATAAGGATACGGAATAGAGAATAAAGAACGACCCGACGAGGACTGAAGGGGAAGTCCAGGTATTTAAAGCCCTCTGGGGCGCTAATTAGAACACACATCAGGTGCGTGATGGTAATTGATACTTGACTTAGAATTGTGTGTTCGGCACGGACCAATCAACACAGAATCCTCACAGTACCTTAAAGGAACGGAGCGAGGCAGGGAATGCAATAAATCAACAATGCGAGGGTGGGGGCTGGTGAGGTGAGGAGACAGGGAATTAAAGGTCCAGGGAACAGGCGAACCTCACACATACTGCACAAACCAGCCTGAACACATACTGCACAAACCAGCCTGAACACATACTGCACAAACCAGCCTGAACACATACTGCACAAACCAGCCTGAACACACATACTGCACAAACCAGCCTGAACACATACTGCACAAACCAGCCTGAACACATACTGCACAAACCAGCCTGAACACACATACTGCACAAACCAGCCTGAACACATACTGCACAAACCAGCCTGAACACATACTGCACAAACCAGCCTGAACACACATACTGCACAAACCAGCCTGAACACATACTGCACAAACCAGCCTGAACACATACTGTACAAACCAGCCTGAACACATACTGCACAAAACAGCCTGAACACATACTGCACAAAACAGCCTGAACACATACTGCACAAACCAGCCTAAACACATACTGCACAAACCAGCGTAAACACATACTGCACAAAACAGCCTGAACACATACTGCACAAAACAGCCTGAACACATACTGCACAAACCAGCCTAAACACATACTGCACAAACCAGCCTGAACACATACTGCACAAACCAGCCTGAACACATACTGCACAAACCAGCCTGAACACATACTGCACAAACCAGTCTGAACACATACTGCACAAAACAGCCTGAACACATACTGCACAAACAAGCCTGAACACATACTGCACAAACCAGCCTGAACACATACTGCACAAACCAGCCTGAACACATACTGCACAAACCAGCCTGAACACATACTGCACAAACCAGCCTCTCACATGGATACACATTATTAGGCCACATACCCTCACATTGATAAGATTTAGTCTCAGGGTCCCCCATTTGAGATTATTTGTTGTTAGATATTATCTAGACTATATTCTAGATACTGTAGGTGAGGAGATAACAGTGGAGAGAGTGAAACCTGTTATTAGTCACTGTTCTCTCCTTGGACTGATTCCAGTGAATTAAATAGTGGAATTGAAATTAAAAATTAAAAGAATTAAAACTAGGGATGCTCGATATTGGCTTTTTTACCGATACCGATATACCGATATTGTCCAACTCTTAATTTCCGATACCGATATCAACCGATACCGATATATGCAGGGTTTCCCCCCCCCAAAAAACGGAATAATTTCAGGTAATTAACATTACATATCTCTTGTCGTGTAATTAACACAACATTATGCATACTTTGACAATAAATAAAATAATAATGTGTTCTTACTTGCTTGCCTGGGTAAATAAAGGTTAAATAAATGTAAAAAATTAATAAAAAGAAAAAAAGAAAAGAAAATTGAAAACCGATAGGCCTACCGATATTTTCCGATATCACATTTTTATGCCAATATCGGATAATATCGGACATCCCCAATTAAAACCCACTGCATTACACCACAACCTCTAGCTCCTTCCCTGCATGCAGTATCACTATAGGCCTGCATAACATTAGCATCGTAATCACCATCCATTATTGTCCCATATCATGGAGAAGACAGTACGCACATGTCCTATAATGTTGGCGTTCCGGGAGCATCTATTGTAAACAGCAGGGGGCTCCCTGACATTCCTGGCAAAATTCCCATTCAGGTCTCCGACATCGAGGCCACCTAATCATCACTCTTTTTAATTAGCTAATACTGTATGTGGACCCCCGGTGGAATAGTGGCTACGGTGGCTAATGAGGATCCAAATAAACAAACGAACAATGAATGTTCAGGACTTTGTCTTAATGACGATGACAGTGCGTGTAAAGCGTATCTCATGCTTCTTACTCAGTGTAATGAATGAACAAACGAATGAATCGTTGCATTCATATAATATACAGCAGTGTGGGGGAGGGGGTATTGGCAGGGTAATAGAAGAAAGACAATAAATATAGGCAATATAATTAATTCTGTATATAGAATTATGAGAAAAATACACAGTGCAAAGGTGCAGATGAGGGTCTGTCCTATCGGTTATATTATATGTTACAATAAATATAGGCGACTAAAGAAATGTATTCTGAATATATACTATGAGTAAAAGTAAACAGTATACAGAGGGCGGCCGGGTAGCGCAGCGGACTAAGCGTCTGTCTACCACCACAGAGACAGTGGGATCGAATCCAGCTGTGGTGCTTCCGGGTTGACCGACAGTCCATACTAACACAATTGGCCGTGTTAGTGGGAGGGAAACCCGGTGAGGGTGGGTCCTGGTCGTTGTAAACAGCGACTCCTACAGTTCGGTCGGGGCGCCTGCACAGCAAGGGAAGGATCTAGGAGAGGTAGTGTGACCTTCCACACATTACACTTTTGGTGGTCACACTTAGTGGTCAGACATTCCTAATAGTACTCAAGTTCTGCTGCCGTTAGTTCTCCAGCTGAACACGGCTAGACACTCTCAGCTAGACGCTCTCCTTTTCTAGACACCTTTTCTAGTGATTTTCTAGACACTCAAAGTGCTTTAGAGTGTAAATTGCCTCCTCCAACACCAATAGAGATACCAGATAGAGAGGGTAAAACAGGCCTATATGTTGTCATCATCTTCACCATCACGGAATTGATCGTGCATAATGGATATCTTTTGGATATGAATCGTGCCAGCGGAGTTAACTGACTTGTGTTTCGTCTTTAAAGATCCACGGATTTAGGGTTGAAGTAATAACTTAGTCTTTCATATATTTTCTTGATAGCACATGCTCACATAATCGTATTGCCTAATTTCAGAACAGCCACCGCAAGCCAGAAACACTTCGAGGAAGCTCGAAACGGGCAACAGCATTACACACAACACCATTAACACATTGACGACCAGCGTCCCGCGCCGATTTATAGGCCAGAGGACAGAGGTTTGTCAACAAACCGATGTACTTTCTAACAGCTATATATATACTTTATAGTATTGCTATCTGTCCATTCTCATTGTCACTTGAGTGCATAAACCGTGCCTTCATAATGGCTTAAAGAAAATAAAAATCCATCGGTTGGTTGTCATTTTATAGCGCCGTGAATATAAGGTTGTGAGGTTCGCCTGTTCCCTGGACCTTTAATTCCCCGTCTCCCCACCCACTCGCTCCGTTCCTTTAAGGTACTTTGTTGATTTATTGCATTCCCTGCCTCGCTCCGTTCCTTTAAGGTACTGTGAGGATTATGTGTTTGATTGGTCCGTGCCGAACACACACTTCTAAGTCAAGTATCAATTACCATCACGCACCTGATGTGTGTTCTAATTAGTGCCCCAGTGGGCTTTAAATACCTCGATCTCCCCCCCAGTCCTCGTCGGGTCGCTCTGTAAGCTCCTACGGGAGATTCCGTATCCTTATCTTATCTGTATCTGTATGCTGGTTCTTCTCCGGCGTGAGACGAGGTGCCAGCCATCGTCACCTGTCGCCGTTTGCCTGGAGTGGGACACAGCCGGTGCGCTCTCTAATTCTCTACGGGAGGTCTTCCAGTGTCCCACTCCAGACGTCTAGCTGGCGCGCTACTACTCCAGACGCACATCGCTCCCTATCCTACGGGGGGATGCGCGCTCTTCAAGCCGACGCGCCCCACTCCAGACGTCTAGCTGGCGCGCTACTACTCCAGACGCACATCGCTCCCTATCCTACGGGGGGATGCGCGCTCTTCAAGCCGACGCGCCCCACTCCAGACGTCTAGCCGGCGCGCTACTACTCCAGACGCACATCGCTCCCTATCCTACGGGGGGATGCGCGCTCTTCAAGCCGACGCACCCCACTCCAGACGTCTAGCCGGCGCGCTACTACTCCAGACGCGCATCGCTTCCTAATTCTCTACGGGAGGATGCGTCTCTCCGAGCCGGCGCGCTCTCCGAGCCGGCGCGCTCTTCAAGCCGACGCGCTCCACTCCAGACCCCGAGCCGGCGCGCTCTTCAAGCCGACGCGCATCGCTTCCTAATCCTCTACGGGAGGATGCGTCTCTCCGAGCCGGCGCGCTCCACTCCAGACCCCGAGCCGGCGCGCTCTTCTAGCCTGCGCGCTCCTACTCCATCCCTGTAAGCAGCTCTGGCCCTCGCCCTGTCCAAGGCCTTAACCCTGTTTTCTCTGTCCCTGTCTCCAGCCCGCCTCCCCGGGCCTCTGTCCCTGTTCCCCTCTCCAGTGCCCCTGTTCCTGCCCTGTCCTTTGCCCTGGCCCTGTCCTTTAGCCTTAGCCCCTTAGCCTGCTCGCCTCTTAAAGGCACAGTGCCAATTTTCCCTAATTCTTGTTTCCAGTATTTTGTGTTCTCCCTTAAAGGGACAGTGCCGCTTTTTGTTTGTATTCAATAAATGCCCTGTTCTTGGCTTACTCTCATACCTGTCTTGTGTTGTGCGATTGGGGTCGGTTACAAACCATAACAGTACGACCCGACCAGTCGACGACCCCAGCCAGCACAGACAGTGTATGTTGAGTTGGCTTCTTTGTTAGCTCCCCTGTTAGCCTGTTAGTCTCCCCTGTTAGCTTCCCTGTTAGCTCCCCTGTTAGCCTGTTAGCTCCCCTGTTAGCCTTTGTTAGTTCCCCTGTTAGTTTCCCTGTTGACTCCCCTGTTAGCTTCCCTGTTAGCTCCCCTGTTTAGCCTGTTAGTCTCCCCTGTTAGCCTCGTTAGCTCCCCTGCAGCTTGCCAGGCCTCTACTACCAGCTTGGCCCCAGTCTGCTAGCTTAGCCCCGGCTGCTAGCACAGCCTCTATGTTAATGCAGCCCTTGCAGCTAGCATAGGCCCTGTAGCTAGCCATGCCCAGGCAGCTAACCCGGTCCCTCTGCTTGGCCTCCACTTTTTGTGTAGTTTTCCCCGCTGCTAGGACTGCCCTTTCAGCTAGCAAGGTCAGTCTTCCCCGCTGCTAGGACTGCCCTTTCAGCTAGCAAGGTCAGTTTTCCCCACTGCTAGGACTGCCCCTTCAGCTAGCAAGGTCAGTTTCCCCACTGCTAGGACTGCCCCTTCAGCTAGCAAGGTCAGTTTTCTCCCACTGCTAGGACTGCCCCTTCAGCTAGCAAGGTCAGTTTCCCCACTGCTAGGACTGCCCCTTCAGCTAGCAAGGTCAGTTTCCCCGCTGCTAGGACTGCCCTTTCAGCTAGCAAGGTCAGTTTTCTCCCACTGCTAGGACTGCCCCTTCAGCTAGCAAGGTCAGTTTCCCCACTGCTAGGACTGCCCCTTCAGCTAGCAAGGTCAGTTTTCTCCCACTGCTAGGACTGCCCCTTCAGCTAGCAAGGTCAGTTTCCCCACTGCTAGGACTGCCCCTTCAGCTAGCAAGGTCAGTTTCCCCGCTGCTAGGACTGCCCTTTCAGCTAGCAAGGTCAGTTTTCCCACTGCTAGGACTGCCCTTTCAGCTAGCAAGGTCAGTTTTTCCCCACTGCTAGGACTGCCCCTTCAGCTAGCAAGGTCAGTTTTCCCCACTGCTAGGACTGCCCCTTCAGCTAGCAAGGTCAGTTTCCCCACAGCTAGGACTGTCCTTCCAGCTAGCTTGTTCTCTCATGCTGGTCCAGCCCTGTCTGCTAGCCTAGCTCCGGCAGCTAGCGCAGCCTCTATGTTAATGTAGCAGTACAGCTAGCATAGGCCCTGTAGCTAGCAGTGCCCTGGCAGCTACCCTGTCCCTCTGCTAGCCCCACTTTTGGTGTAGCTTCCCCGCTAGCATGGCCCAATTCTTTGTTTGTTGCCTTGTTTATGTCCCCTGCCCCTCTGTCTGTATTTTTGGGTCGCCCGGTGGCTCCCGTGGAAGGGGGAGTACTGTGAGGTTTGCCTGTTCCCTGGACCTTTAATTCCCTGTCTCCCCACCCACTCGCTCCGTTCCTTTAAGGTACTTTGTTGATTTATTGCATTCCCTGCCTCGCTCCGTTCCTTTAAGGTACTGTGAGGATTATGTGTTTGATTGGTCCGTGCCGAACACACACTTCTAAGTCAAGTATCAATTACCATCACGCACCTGATGTGTGTTCTAATTAGCGCCCCAGTGGGCTTTAAATACCTCGATCTCCCCCCCAGTCCTCGTCGGGTCGCTCTGTAAGCTCCTACGGGAGATTCCGTATCCTTATCTTATCTGTATCTGTATGCTGGTTCTTCTCCGGCATGAGACGAGGTGCCAGCCATCGTCACCTGTCGCCGTTTGCCTGGAGTGGGACACAGCCGGTGCGCTCTCTAATTCTCTACGGGAGGTCTTCCAGTGTCCCACTCCAGACGTCTAGCTGGCGCGCTACTACTCCAGACGCACATCGCTCCCTATCCTACGGGGGGATGCGCGCTCTTCAAGCCGACGCGCCCCACTCCAGACGTCTAGCTGGCGCGCTACTACTCCAGACGCACATCGCTCCCTATCCTACGGGGGGATGCGCGCTCTTCAAGCCGACGCGCCCCACTCCAGACGTCTAGCCGGCGCGCTACTACTCCAGACGCACATCGCTCCCTATCCTACGGGGGGATGCGCGCTCTTCAAGCCGACGCGCCCCACTCCAGACGTCTAGCCGGCGCGCTACTACTCCAGACGCGCATCGCTTCCTAATTCTCTACGGGAGGATGCGTCTCTCCGAGCCGGCGCGCTCTCCGAGCCGGCGCGCTCTCCGAGCCGGCGCGCTCTTCAAGCCGACGCGCTCCACTCCAGACCCCGAGCCGGCGCGCTCTTCAAGCCGACGCGCATCGCTTCCTAATCCTCTACAGGAGGATGCGTCTCTCCGAGCCGGCGTGCTCCACTCCAGACCCCGAGCCGGCGCGCTCTTCTAGCCTGCACGCTCCTACTCCATCCCTGTAAGCAGCTCTGGCCCTCGCCCTGTCCAAGGCCTTAACCCTGTTTTCTCTGTCCCTGTCTCCAGCCCGCCTCCCCGGGCCTCTGTCCCTGTTCCCCTCCCCAGTGCCCCTGTTCCTGCCCTGTCCTTTGCCCTGGCCCTGTCCTTTAGCCTTAGCCCCTTAGCCTGCTCGCCTCTTAAAGGCACAGTGCCAATTTTCCCTAATTCTTGTTTCCAGTATTTTGTGTTCTCCCTTAAAGGGACAGTGCCGCTTTTTGTTTGTATTCATTAAATGCCCTGTTCTTGGCTTACTCTCATACCTGTCTTGTGTTGTGTGATTGGGGTCGGTTACAAACCATAACAAAGGTTTATCGCAGTTTTCGCCTAGTATTTTTTCTGGGGAGCTAGTTATATAGTCGTACTGGCGAATCGCGTCCTGCTCTTCGCTATTGAGATATACCTCATCTCCAGTACCTACTGTACTTCATAAACGAACAAACAACAATTAGGGAGGATATTAAGAGATGGACAGTGTTACCCATTTCATTATGGGGTAGAGCAGAGATAATAAAAATGAATATTTTACCTAGAATATCATTTCTAATATCAGCTGTTCCACTCAAATTCCCCTCGTATTGGTTTAAAGAGATAAATAAGCTATTTACAGGTTTCTTATGGAGGGAGAAGACCCCTAGAATCAGCTACAAGAAATTGATGAGACCAAGAAATAGCGGTGGACTTAGTATTCCGGATGTTTACTCATACTATCTCTCTTATAATGCCAGATTCCCCTTGTCATGGGGTTACATATGCAAGACCGAAATAGGCAGTTGGAAATGGATTGAGGAGAATATTTTATCAGAACTTAGTAAGACGGTATCCTTGGTATCATTATGGTTTCACCCCAAACCTAACTTTAAAATGGATAACCCGATAATAAGATTTTCATGTGAGATAATCAAAACCCTACAGAAACGGCTAGCCTTCAAAGGGATCTCTTTACCTTCATGCCCCATATGGTCTAACCCCCTGTTAATGGCTGGGGGCAGCACACTAGTAAATACTTCATGGCAGGGTAAAGGAATACATCAACTAGGACAGATTGTGAAGGATGGAGAGACGATACCTTTTAATGAATTGAAAGATCTGTATAATTTAAGAGATAGTGAATTCATGTTGTACTTTCAGTTGAGATCTGTAGTAAGATCAGTATCCATGAAAAATAGAGATATGGGGATACATAAGGATTTGGATGACAAACTAAGAAGGATCGCTTCAGAAAGGAGGTCAGTATCTAAGATCTATAGGTTACTCTCACTTAGCTCATCAGATGGCCTGGCCTCCATTAAACAGCAGTGGGAGAGGGATTTGAAGGTCTCCTTGACTGCTCCACAATGGGAGACGGTTTTAAAAAATACAACAACATCATCAAAATGTGTAAGATATAAAATGATACAATTAAAGGTAGTTCATCGAGCTTATATTACACCATGTAAAATTAAAAAAATGGATCAAGCCATCTCAGATTTGTGCTGGCATGGATGTGGGGAGGTAGGAACACTCATCCACATGTTGTGGCATTGCCCCACAGTGAAGAGTTTTTGGCACAAGGTCATTTTAAGGCTATCCTCTATTCTCAGTGTTAAGATACCCTTATGTCCAAAAGTCTGCCTCTTGGGCATAGGGGTAGTTGGTATACAATCAGCACTTACGCAACGCATCATTACACTAGCACATATGTCAGTTAAGCGTACTATCATGATGAACTGGAAGATCCAAAAGCCAAATTGTTTCTGTATGGACACCTGGATGAGGGATTTCATGGACCTATTGACAATGGAACGAGCAGCCTCAACGCTCACTGAACATGACCATGGAGAGGACGGTCCCTGGATCTATATAAGGACATATTTGGAGAATACTTATGACTGAAAGCAGGAGTGTTTGATCTGCACCCCCCCCATCCCCCCCCATTTTGTTAGTATGTTTTGTCTGTATTGTACCGTTTGTGAGTTTTGTTTTGTCTGTATTGTACTGTATTGTATTGTTTATTGTTTGTGAGTTTAGTTTTGTCTGTATGGTACTGTATTTATGTTGAGCTGTTTTGTGTTTCAAACTATTAATTAAAAAAAATAAATAAAAAAATAAACGAACAAACAAATGCACCCAGCATCTGACCAGGCCCCGCCCCAGTGGCTTACTATAAGACACCGGGCGTGGTCACCACTCGCCCTTCCTCTATTTCGTTTCCATCATGGCGGATGCTTGCACCCTGTGAACTAGCGTTATAAAAGTATAGAGAAATTGTGCAATGGTGAGTATTCGCCGGAGATTTGCCAACCCCTGGAATCTTCGGCATGTTCCGACGGCGCTCGTATGGGTTCTCCGACTCTGCAGCTGGATGCATTTCGATGCATCTCCGCGTTGAGTCTGTACTGGGGTCCCCTCGTCTTGTTGACAGCAGACAGAGGGACGGCGTGTGATGTGTAGCTATCGAGCTACCTCACACTCAGGTAGGATCTGCGCCACTAGGCATTAACGCTGGTGTTAGTAATGCTGCTTGTTGTTTTGTTAGACAACCGAGTTGTGTATCGGCGCCAGGGGCAGGATGTCTGGGTAAACGTCCCTCTGAGTTGACATTTTCCAGGCGATCTTGGGGCGCGCTGCTAATACTACTGCTATAATGCTGTGTCACTGTTCTAATGTTCCCCGCTGTGGGATGTCACTAGGCATGACAATTCTGGCGTTGGTGATGTTGCTCGAGTTGTCCCGGGAGACAACCGAGTTGTGTATCGGCGCCAGGGGCAGGATGTCTGGGTAAACGCTGTTGTTTCCCCGTTACCCTGGAGTGCGCGGCTAACGCTATGCTATGCTGGCCTACTGTTTATGTTTGTCTCCCCGCTGAGGGAATGTCTGTCTACACTACAGTTGTGGGATATTTGTGGATATCCTGAAGAAGAAGGTTCTCAGTCAACCGAGGTTTGGATAATAACAAGGTTTATTAACCAAACAGATAGAAGTGTACAAATAGTATTTAGAGAGAGAATGGCTGAGGCTCTCGCCCCAGGTGATCAGCTGAAATGACCCAGGTAAAGAGACCTGGATTGTGGTCGGGAGGAGCCTTATATAGTTAAAAAGGGGGGGGGGGGGGGGTTGTGGTCCCATTTGATAGGTCAAATGGGTGGGGGAGGGGCACACAGGTAAGGGGACACAGGGGAGGGGAATGTCTTTACATGAGAGAGTTGGGGAATCATTATATGATTCCACAGTTACTCACTTTTCTCTTCATAATGTGGGTGAGATTAATGTATAATATACCAGGATTATTTGGAACAGGTAAAATATTGAAACGTGAATATATATGGTAAAAGAATGGGATCGATGTAATCCATCGGTTATCAGATAATGAATGAATAGAAAACAATTAAAATAATGAAAATTTTGGCCAATGTGATCTGTTGGTTGGCATAACAGTTTAAAATAGAAATATTTACATACATGATTCATGACATGATTGACTGGTCTGTGTTATTTTGATATCAGAGATGTGGGAATAGATATCACCCTTTTCTTTTATTAATAATGGTCTGATTTAACCACTCAAATACCTATATCAATGATTGGTCCTCAACTCTGATATCAAACACCAGACAACATAATCATTAGAAGCTCTAGTTGTGCCTATATCTTGGCTTGGCACTTACCTCCAGTCATTCACGTCGTGAATCAGACATTTAAGTGGTAACTATGTGTCTTCATGATAATATCAATGGGAGCTAAGATCATGGTCGCACATACAGACATAGTAATAAACCAATTAAATACATGTGAACAACACTGTCTCTGTGTGGTCAGAGTGCACAGGGTGGAAACACAAAATCGTGTGCATAATTATCAGGAATAGGATTTACAAATAGGCATTAACCTAGTGGCTAATGTATAAAAAACATTTAAAAACCGTTAACCTAGTGGTTTGTATAAAAAACTGATATAAAAGGTGATTATGATAATCGTTATGCATTGTTCTAGTATTTTGCTGTGGTGCATACTATCAATGGTCAAAACAAAACTTGGTGTCTTGGAACAAACCAACTGGTACTATAAAATTAATAAGAAATACATAACAAGGTGGACAATGTATGTTAGGATGCCTCTTGGTCCACAGGTCTCTGATGATGTCTCTCTTCTTGACGGTGCAGTCTGGAACATTCACTCCTCCATCATTCAGAGGGGGCCTACAGGAGGTCGCCGTCCACTCCCTGTGTACCTTGTCAAGGGTCACCGGTAGCAGTGGGGCGGTCAACTATAGTGGCCTTGCAGACTCTTTTCCTGGAGCCTATGTTGTTCTCCACCACCATCACATGTCTGCCACTGTGCTCACGCTTGACCTTTATCAGGCCTAGAGACATGGCAATAGGGTGGTCTTGAACGTGCTGTGTGGTGGTTGGTCCCCCGCTCCCCGTCATCGCGGTACCAGAGGGGCGAGGGTTTGCTGGTGTAGCGGCCTGTCTGTAGGACGCTCTCTCTCACACGGATGACAATCTTGTCATGGGAATCCACCTTGATGGTCGGGGGCTTCAGTTCCCTTTTGTAGATGGTCTGCCGCGGGCCGCCGGGGTGAGGCTGCATGTCGTCCTTTCTGTCTCTGCTCCCCTTCCTTTGGGGACATCTGTGTTGTGTGGGCTGGTGGTTCTCCCACGGTTGTTGTCGGCGTCCTGGTTGTGTCCGCAGCTTCTTGGCGGTGTCCTTCGTGGTCTTCTGCTGCCGTGGGTCGCCCTGGTCTCTGGGTTGTGTTCCTCCTTGCCTGGTCCCGCCGTCGTTCGTGGTTCAGGTCACGCGTCGTCTCACTCGTCCTGTCCTCTCACCAATTTATGATCTGAGGATGATGAAAACTGCCTTAGAAAACCTCCTCACATAAATGATTCAACGCCTTTCTGCTAAAGAGGAAAATCATTTAGGGTTAATTCAATTCATTGTGTAATACCATCATGCATTTGATATCGTTTCGATCCGATCTTTGCATGGAATCAGAAAAATTTCTTTTTATCTTTATAATCTGTGATGTCAAATTGAAGTTGATCTTACCTCAGGATGCATGCGATGGGTGTACCTCAGGATACTTACCTCGTCATGACTTCTCTGGCTTTCCTCACACCTCTAGTGTGGCTCATCATAATTTAGCATGTGGGAAAAAAACATAAACTCTAGACAGCCAGTTATTTTGCATGAAAAACAATCATTCGTTTTCTCATTTACTCTTAAGTAGCATTAATTCAATTATCCTATAATACATCTTGTGCTTTTTGATAATCATTGTGTAAATGATTATCCTGCTTCCAACTGATACAAATAAATCTAACCCTAACTAACCTTGCTGTCATGCACTTGTCCTAATAAACTAACCTACTCTGTAGTACTCAAGACTTTGATGGACGTTGTTACTCAGCTGATAGAGTTGTGCCCTTCCTGATGACTTGTCGTACAGACCTTGTAACTCGCTTTGGATAAAAGCGTCAGCTAAATGACTAAATGTAAATGTACACCTTGTACATGTTGATAATTGTGCTCCAATTGGTGGTTTTGATATTTGCAGTCATAGAAAGTACTTGAAATAACAAGGATTTAGTGATTATAAGCAGAGGATAGAAGGAGGAGATAGCATGCACGTTATGTTATTTTCATCATTAATCTTTCATTTTGGGCACTTCTACTTTGTCTGATTTTAAGCAGAACTCATATCTCTAATTCATGTGCCTTCATGAACAGAGAGATGATGAAAATGACTGGTTATTTATTCTGTTAGTATGGGAAATATGGTAGCCTTTCATGACTGCAAATTCATCACCTGTGTCTGATTCATGTTAAATAAATGAAGGGGGCATGTTTGTTTTAAAACATTGCATTCAATGTGTTTTGTGGTTTCCTGTTGTTATCCATTGTCAGGTGAGTCTCGGTGGTAACAAAGAGAAAATCTGCATCTAAAGCGATACTTTAGTGTTCTTGGTTTCTGTAGAGCTCATGGTGCTCTAAGTCAAGCCCCTTTGTGTGGTAAATCTAATCATGATACTTTGTGTGGTCAGAATGCAGGCTTTTGCATAGCTTTGTCTGTCTCCTGCCCTGCGGTTTTCAAGTGCCCATTCTGAATAGTGTCTGCTATCGTCTCACAATTTACATGATGTAGATTTGTTTTGAATGGTCAATTGATTTCCCTTTAGCTCCAAGTTTCAAGTTTCAAGTTTCTTTAATAGTTGTCATACAGAAGTACAGAATACTTTTGTACAAAATGCTTCTTACTGTTGCGCTCCAGAGACTGTGCATGACAAGATAAGTATGAAATAAAAACATAGTAAAAATTAGAAGTAAAAAAGAGGTCACAGTGTTCAGTTTAGACATGTACAATGTTCGTAGACGTAGTTACCATACAATATACAATACTGTGCAGTGTACTAATATACAATACTATATAGTGCAAGGCATAAATGGACGAGGTGCAGTTTAGGTACAATTCACAGTAGGTGTACGAGTTGTAGTGCAAATCCTTTATCAATAAATATAAAGTGTAAGTGTGTTTGTGTGATCTAAAGTGTGGAGAGTGGGTGCTGCAGTGTGTTGTTTGTTTGAGTGAGTGTGTGCGTGTGGGTGTGTGTGCTGTGTGCATTTGATGGTTGTTGCATAGTGATTATTGTTCGTTTAGCGATTTTTTGTTCGTTTAGCAGCCTGATGGCCTGGGGATAGAAGCTCCTTCTGAGTCTTTCTGTGCTCGCCTTAAGACTCCGGTATCGCTTGCCTGACGGCAGCAGTTCAAAGAGGCAGTTGTTCGGGTGGCTCGAGTCCTTAATAATTCTCTTAGCCTTCCCCTTGCACCGCTTGTTGTAAATGTTCTGGAGGGTGGGAAGCCCCCCTCCAATTGTGCGTTTCACAGTAGCGTTTCCAAACTGCTTTGTGTTCAAATGTAGATTATCACTCAGTCTTTTCCCTGTCTGTGTTCAGATGCAAATCATTGGAGTTTCTGTCTTTTGTGATACAATTTGTGTTTACATTGTTCTGTAATTCAATTTAGAGTTAAATCTGTCTGCCTCTTGGTTGTTGTGCTTGGTTCCTGTAAACACAAGAAAACATGTTAATTTTCCACTCCTCTAAAACCATTTTTGAGTGTGTTCTCCTTGATTTTGAGTTCTCAACATACAATACATATCTCATCACTGTTACTGTGGAAAAAAAGGCATGATTTGGCCTCATCTAAACATTATCTGCAATTATTTATTATCTCCAAAGAAAGGTTGTTATTCTTTCTTTAGCTTTTAGATCTTGTTGATCTAAACCTCTTATTTTTAAACATAATTGTAAAAAGCTTATAAGGTCTAATCGCCTATACTGGGAGTAAGTGTGTTACTCATAAATTGTTTTTGCTTGGGGGGCTGGTTTACTCTATAGTTTGTGTCAAAGTAATCTAAGGTTATAACGTCTAATCTACTGTTGCAGAATACGTTATATTTGATGCATGCTTCTCTATGGTACTCCGTATCAAAACAGAGATGTGGGAGTTAAAACATATACTGTTTTAACATAGAATTGATTTGTTTGATAGTTGTAATTCACAGTAACTGATATTAGATGTGTCATGCATCATTAAGGTTTGTTTCATCCTCACCGGACAGCTGTTGTGATGACGTCGTCCTCATAGTTGTGTTCAGTTATTGAATACCCTTATAACTTATCCCCTTTTGTGTTTATGTGTATCTTCAATCGACTAGTGGTCCTTGAGGCTGCAACACGCTACGTGTCGTCAATGCAATGCTCGGCTCGTTTCTCCGGTGGTCTGGGACAATGCAACTTTGGAAAAACTCTTTTGCATCTCGCTACAGTAACACGACACGTTCTAATAGCAGCGCGTACATACACATAAAAATAAAACAGATACTACAGCCTCTGGCATATTAAACTTCACGTTAGTCCATGGATAGCTTCATAATTTCATGGCGCACACCGTATGACGTCATCACTCCAAGCGACGTTCACGCGTTCTCATTCACCTTGGAAATAACGCTTTGCAATCCATGCAGTACTTTTCTGCGAGCTCTCAATAGCCTGGAATTCACCTAAACCCAGCGTTTTGTAACCAAATAAACGAGCCTGTGCATCATATGCTGTTCCATGTGAAACGTAAACAAACAGACAAGAAAACGCGGTATCAGCCGGTTTTTATCTTAATAAAGCAACGCGACGGGTCCTATAATACTGTGCACATACAAACGAAACGTAAACAGACAAACAAACAATAATACATAGAAGATAACGTGTGTGTATACCTGGTCTGTATCGGATCGCTGTTCGTTTAATCGACCAGCATCTGCTGCGATAAGGCTTGGTTACCCTCGGTTTAACTATACATCGTTATTAAAGCATAACGACCGAACCTGAACTTCGAAATTTAACAGCGCTATATTAGATTTGAATATACCGTTTAATCACACTCACAGTCTCTTCAACCCGCGACTAATGTCCCGTTTAATGTAGTACACGTACTACCGGGACGTCCCGTAGTCAGCTTCCCGCTATCTGTATTGATCAATTGGTTCACCTAATCCGAATACATCGTTTTCAGGAATGGAAGAGGTTGTGGGCTTAGTTTGAGGTTGAAACTATGAATATTAACGTTAGGTTATAACTATAACCAAGTTCTGTTAGTAATGGTGACGCTCGGCGTCACTCACGCACTGTACCTCGCTTGTGCACGCACACTGAATAAAATTCCACAATGTACCTTTATCCCAATATTCGTCTGACCACACCCCTCATCAGCTTACCTTCATAAGCAGGTGTGTGGCCTGTGAAGTCACCAACGGGGCTATTCTATTCTGATTAATCAGAATCTAATCTTCTAAGCTACTCTGCGTTGTGTCTATTCCTTAAAAGCCCTATTGTACTTTAAAAACCAGGAAATGGTTTACAAGGCACTCAGCAAAAAGACGGCGGTTTGAAGAAAGAGTCAGCGAGAAGATTTAATGTAAGGATCCGGTTTTAATGGGATCCCAAAGTCAATTACAAACAAAAGATTTGAATGAAAGAACAATACAATGATTTCTAATGGTTGCACTCTCTATGCAGAGGGATCATTAGAAATCAGACTATAAAGTTCACTTAAACTAAAAAGCATCTCTCTCGGCTCCTTCTCGTTGGTTCGATGGTGTTCGTCTCAATGCGTCGCCCGTCCTTTCGTCCAGTAGGGGGAATGTGTAGATTGTGTTGCTCCGTGTTGTTTGTTGTTTTGTGTGTCTCTCTCGCTCTGAACCGCTTCCTTTAAAGACTAAACTCCTCCCCCTAGAATACGCTAGACTTTACGTCAGGAAGGCGGACCTTTCTATGAGAGAGAGAGCTTCCAATTGGAGGACCAATGTTTGTTGCCGTTTTTAGCCTACCCACACTTTTCACGATAAGGCTTAAGGGTCTGGTGTCAACCCCATTGTTTCAGCCAGCCAAAAGTCTTCTGTAAATATCGGGGTTGGGTGTCACCGGCCATTCCTTTGTTTAAGTGGAGATGGTCAACAAGCCATTTCTATAGTCTATTGTCGTTGAGTTTCGGCCTGTTGTTGTGTTCTATGTGTCACTATGTTGTGTCACTATGTGCTAATCCAAACTATATCCCCTCCCCTCCGCCTCTGCAGGAGAAGGGTGGAGACCCTCGTGGACTAGAATGTATGCTGTAATGCTTTACCCTGTTCACCAACGATGCCTGGCGGACGACAGCTCCTGTACATGTATACATTTTGCTTGGGAATCTACCACAGGTCCCCGGTTTGGGGATTCTATATCCCCAATATTCTTGTTAGTATTTTCTCAATCAAACTGTTCGTACATTGTACAAATACCTTAACCTTTTAACTGTTTAGCCAAATCACATAAAAACCAAATATTTAAAGCACAGTTCATATTTTAGTGCCAAAATGCTTTCAACACCCGCGTTAGTTCACTCACACAATTAACGATTATCAGTTAGTTGAAGTTGACCCAATTTTAAGTTCACTCACACAGTTAATGATTATCAGTTAGTTGACGTTGACCCAATTTTTCAGTTATTCAAAGTTGACTTCCGTCTAGGTCCGTCTCTTTATACAAAAAGAACATCGGACCAATTACCAGCTTTTTGCTATACTTATGTGTAGTTAACCAAACATGTCTGTTTTGTGCGGCTAACTCTGAAAGAAAAGACTATTGCATCGCATTAAAATTAAACATTTCTAAGAAAGGAGAGAGCTCAAAATCAAAAATCAAAAATATATACACGCTCTCTCCATGGACTTATCATTTAGCTTCTCCTCACACTTTTTCCTATGTGTACCTTAGAGGTTTCTTAATAAATCGTTGCGGTCGAACTTGTTGCGGTCGAGGATCTCTTTCCGGGCTTGTGCTAAGCACGGTTCCCTCCGGTCCTTTTGGTACCCCATCCAAGTCCACAGAGGAGAAATCATTATGTTCCAATTCATAATCCTCTCCTCTGTCTGGCTCCTGTAGGAATCCCTCATCCCCTACCGGTGGCCAATCGTGTTGCCCTCTGTCTGGTTCCCCATAATCGTTCGCATCTTCTTCTTCGTTTAGGGGTTGCGCCGCACGGGTTTCATCGTCCGCATCCTCTCCTTCGTTTAGCGGTTGCGCCGCCCCGGTTTCTTGCTCAAGGGCCCGTGGTTCAGATTCCCATTCTTGGCCCATATCTACAGATTTTACGCAATGCGAAATATGAAACCACATCGGTGATCCTTCAACCTGTAAAGCCCTTTCGGTGGAAAATTGCGCTGATTTATGCATACGCCCCTAATTTGTATGACGCTAACTTTTATGCTGTACTAACTTCAGCTATGTTGAAACTACCTGATTACTCTTTAATAGTAGGAGCTGATTTTAATGCAGTTTGGGATCCATTGATCGATAGATCCAATCACGCGGAAAACTCTGATCAGAAGCAAGCTACCACAGCCCTACAGGCCTGGTCTAAGGACACAGGGGTAATTGATATGTGGCGTTCGCTCAACCCATCTGCGAGGGATTACTCCTTCTTCTCGTTGAGACATAAGACCTCTTCCAGAATTGATTATGTTTTTTCTTCCCCACATCTCTTTGATAGCTTTGATGTTGACTTAGTGCCCATAGCACTCTCAGACCACAAAGGTATCCTCCTCAAAGGTTCACTCAGTAAAATAACATCCCGTGCCCCTAGATGGCGTTTTAACTCAACACTTCTGAAAAACGGAGAGTTTAACTTGCAATTTAAAGAGAAGCTCACTGAATTCCTACAGTTTAATGTTGGCTCTGTACAGGACCCCAGAATCCTATGGAATTCGGTTAAGGGATTTATCAGAAGTAACACTACTCTCTTTGCATCTAATCTCCGCAAGGGACGTCTCTCCAAGCTAGAGGAACTGGAAAAGCTTCAAGCCATGTTGATCTCTTCCTTGCAGCACAACTACTCTAATCGACTGGAGCTTCAAATTAAGGTAGTGAAAAAAGAGATTAACTCCATTTTAAGACAACAATCTGAATTTCAGATGCACAGAACAAGACAGCACTACTACTTTCACGCCTCCAGGCCTAGTCACCTATTAGCTATGAAGATACGTGCCAGTGAGCAATTTGCAGATATCCCTTCCATTAAGAACCAACAGGGGGAGGTAACCACCAACCCAAAAAAGATTAATGATACATTTCGCTGTTTTTATTCCAATCTGTACAAGTCAGAGGTGGTCTTTGATCATACCAAGCTGGAGGATTTTCTTGATCAAATCAATCTACCACAGATCTCAGAAGATAGTGCTAGGTTGTTAGCTGCACCTATCACGCTGGTTGAACTTAGAGAGGCGATTGCGGATATGCAACGGGGCAAGGCTCCCGGATGGGACGGCATTCCACCGGAACTCTATCTTGCATTCTGGGATGTACTCGGCCCCTTATTACTCTCAATGATCTTACACTCAATCAAAGAGGGCAATTTTTCTAGAGATGTCAATATGGCGCTTATATCTGTTTTACTCAAGAAGGATAAGGACCCCACCGAATGTGGCAGCTACAGGCCCCTAAGTCTCCTCGGAGCCGATCTTAAGCTATATGCCAAGGTTCTAGCCACCAGACTTCAAAAGCACATGACATCTCTAGTTCACCCTGATCAGACCGGCTTCATAAGAGGCCGCCTGGTTACTGACAACATCAGACGGTTACTGCACGTGATTAATGCCAGCAAGGATATTGCAGCCCCTACAGCGGTCATATCCTTGGACGCAATGAAGGCATTTGACAGATTGGAGTGGTCTTACTTATGGGCAGTTCTCAGAAGGATGGGGTTGGGTGAGGGTTTCATTCATATGATCAAAGTTCTATACACTGAGCCTTCGGCCATGATCTTAACGGGAAAGTTCTGTTTGCCACTCTTCTCTGTCTCGCGTTCTTCCAGACAGGGTTGTCCTCTTAGTCCCGGACTCTTCGCTTTATCCCTCGAACCCCTAGCTCAATACATAAGACAATCCCAAATTATGTCTCCTATTTCAATTCAGGGCACACATCATCATATTAGCTTATACGCAGATGATGTACTCCTGTTTATGCAAAATCCCTCCGTCTCTCTACCTCATCTGCTCGGCGTGATACATGAATTCGGCAGCCTATCCGGCTTTAAGATCAACTGGCCAAAATCTGCTTTTCTTCCACTTAATGAGCCTGCGAAGGCTACCATCTTACATGGCAAACATGCTTATGGTGGAGCACTTTAAATGTCTCGGGATTGAAATATTCCCCACTATTGGCCAGACGGTAAAGTATAATTACTCCAGCTTGGGTGACAGGATTACGAATGACTTTAACAGATGGTCCAAATTAAAAAATTCATTACAGGCCCGTGCGTCAATAATTAAAATGAATATTTTACCCAGAATTAACTTTATCAGCTCCATGCTCCTGTTACCTCCTCCTGTTGGTTACTGGCAGAAATTGCACTCTGCCTCGTATAAATTCGTTTGGAACAATAAACGCCCGCGCTTGAAGAGATCAACTGCCCAAAGGAGTAAACTCGATGGGGGCTTAGCATTTCCAGACTTTAAATATTATTTTCAGGCTTTCTCTCTGAGACCTTTGATCACTTGGTTTGATGCTCAAGCAGCTGTATCTTGGCGACCATTGGAGGAGAAGTTGGTGTCCCCATATAGACTTCAGGATATTGTGTATACCAACATATCAATTAAACAATGTAAATTAAGATTTGGCCCTTTAATCACACATGTGATCCAAACTTGGCGTGACACTCAGAAAGTGGGTACAAACCGCCATCAATGGCACACGCATTCCCCTCTATTTAATAACAATCTTCTCCTTATTGGACAACAACCTATTAGGTATCCTAGATGGGAAAAGAAAGGCATCCACACATTGGGGGATATCTTTGATAACTCTGGCCTCCGATCTTTCCAGGATATATCCAACGGATATGATCTCCCCGGAACCTCCTTTTTCTTTTATTTACAAATAAGAGCAGCTCTGAAGGCTCATGGCGTGCCATGGGATGCTCCACTAGTGCATCACCGCTTTCACAAGTTATTTTATGACAAGGAGACATCGAGAGGCTTTGTCTCTGACTTTTATCGCCATTTACTCATGACCTCGTATAAAGAGCTCCCCCTGGATACGATTTGGAGAAAGGATGTTCCGGAGTTGGATGTAGATTTTGATTGGGATGCAGTCTGGGAAAATGTTCGGTTATCCTCACACAACCCAGATCACCAACAGATTCATCTAAATTTTATTCACAGGACTTATTTAACCCCTAGACGATTGAATTCAATGGGTCTCAGACCTGACTCTCTATGTACCTTGTGTCCAAATGGCGCCACAGGTACATTTATGCATATGTACTGGGAATGCCCTCCTGTTGTGATTTTTTGGGAAAATTTTACATATCAGCTCTCAGACATTTTCTCTCTAACCATACCTGCATCTCATTCTGTATTATTACTGAATGATCTCTCTAAATTACCGACCTCTATACAGGTGAAAAAACTCATTTTGGCCGGCCTCACAGCCGCAAAAAAATGTATTGCCTCACGTTGGTTTCATCCAGATAGACTCTGTCCAAAGGTATGGTTTCTCACCTACCTTGACGTGATCTATTTGGAGATATCCACGGCACGTGTTATAGGGGTTAGGGAATCTGATATCGTAATTTGGTTGGCTACAGTGGCAAAGTTGAGGGAACGCATATAAGTTTGGAAATGTTTGTTTTGATTCTTGTTTTTTTTTTTTGCTGAGTGATGTATTGTGATGTATTGTGAGTGTGACTCATGTTGAGGTCCTGGGTGAGCGGGGGGAGGGGGGGAGAGAACGAGCGAGTGTCCATGTTAGGATGATCACTGTACAGTTGTATCAGTTGTTGTCTTGTCATGTGGTGTTGAGTTACTGTCTTGGGAAGTCTTTTTATGTATTGTTGTTGTTGTATTGTGATATGTTTTGTTTCATGTTGGAAAAAAAGAAAAGAAAAAGAAAATAAAAATATTTGATAAAAAAAAAAGGATGTTGACCGTCCGACTCCTTCTGCTTGCTGTCAGGAGGGGGGACTGGTTCACCTCCATAGACCTGAAGGATGCGTATTTTCACATCCCCATTTTCCCTCCTCACAGGAAGTTCCTACGGTTCCTGTTTCAGGGCGTAGCGTACGAGTACCACAGAATGCCGTTCGGTTATTCTCTGGCTCCCCGCACATTCACCAAGTGCGTGGCGGCTGCTCTGGGGCCATTACGTCGTCGGGGGATACGAGTCCTGTTCTATCTCGACGACATTCTACTCCTCAGCCGTTCAGAGGAGGTTGCCAGGTCTCATACTCGGCTGGTGGTGGAATTCCTCACCAGCCTGGGTGTTACATCCCAATGTATATATTCCCCAGTGTGTGTCTCCATGTGTGTGTGTTCTCCATTTTGTTTGTTTCCTCCCTCCAGCCATTGTTCCCTTCACCATTGGTCAATTCTTCCATTATTGCAATACAGCACCGATTGGTGGATGGCTTCCGACTCCAACACTCAATCCACACCACCCAATCATGGATCACCCCACACCTGTTAAAACATGGCTTCTCACTTCAGTCTTTCTCTCTCTCTGGCATGAGGCTAGGCATGTTGTGTTTTTGGTAAACCTGTAACTTTGACAGTATTGCATTTCATTTATTGCCTTTGGTGCTTAGTAGTAATTTCCTTGTGTGTGTATGGCCACAGAGAGAGCATTGTTAGCCATAGTCTGTTTTTGTATATATTCTGCTTTTGTTTCTGTATAATTAATGTGTTTTTCTCTCTTTCTCAGGAAGCACAGATGGGGTGAGCTGCCATTTCCTTTGGACATTGTTTTCTCCTGTTTTGGTTAGGTAAGAGTAGTTTAGGTAATGTAATCTCTTTTACCATAGATTAGATTGTGTTTATTTGGAGTATAGTGGTGTTTGTTTGTTGTTTTGGCCTGGGCTCACCCCTGAGCTACATGTGCTTCCTTTGCCTCTATTCAATAAATATCATTGTTGTTTACAAACCTGGTCCATCTTTTCTGTCAACCAACTGTTATGTTACAGCCCTTTACCCTTAGACTCACAGGGGTCGTAACATAAATGGGGGCTCTGCCTGGATTTTGTAACCCGTGTTCAATTGTTGGTTGATGGATTTGGTGAACTGTGTTTGTTTACACTTGTATAGTTATTAATTACTTTGTGTAAAAATGGCATTTGTGTAAGAAAAAATAATGGCAGTTAGTACTTTTGATCTGGGGAGATTCTTGAGCAATCCTACTTGGGAAGCGCTAGATAGCTGCCGCAAGGCAGACTTAGTGGAGATTGCCACACATTTTAAACTCTCGGTTCAACAAAAGCATCTTAAGCAGGATATCAGGTGTCTTGTGGTAGATAAGCTGTTGGAGCAGGGGACGCTTGTTTTACCTGCGGTCTCTGATGAACATGCAAGTCCTCCTGGTGAACTTACAGAAGCACCGCCTTCTGAGGAGCAAGCCCATGGTGCTGAAAAGGCAGGTGTGAACGTCACATTGCCACATTTTCACTTGACCTCTCCTGTGTCAACTGGGTCTCGAGAAGGGGCCCAGGTCAAGGTTAGAATAGCCCGTCTCCAGATGGAGGCTCAGGAGAAGGCACAAGCACGTGAGGCGGAGTATCGGCTTCGTAAAATGGAGCTTGAGGCGGAAAATGAAAGGGCTATTAACATCCGTAGGTTGGAGCTTGAGGTGGAAAAAGAGCTCAGACTGCGGGAGTTGGAGCTGGGAGTCCAAAGGAGTGAATCCAACTCTGCTACACCGACTCCTCCACAAGGCCCGGGTATGTCCTCCTCCACAGCTTATTCATCACACCCTTTTGATATAAGTAAACACATTGCTTTGGTGCCTCCGTTCCGAGAGACAGAAGTTGATACTTATTTTAATGTGTTTGAGCGTATTGCTGCTTCATTGCGCTGGCCAAGAGAGGTCTGGCCTTTGTTGCTTCAATGCAAATTGACTGGTAAAGCCCAAGAGGTTTGTTCAACACTTTCCCTAGAAGATAGTCTATTGTATGATACTGTGAAGGCTGCCATCCTTCGTGCATATGAGCTTGTGCCCGAAGCTTATAGGCAGAGGTTTCGCAGTCACAAGAGAGCTGTCAACCAGACCTTTGTAGAGTTTGCTAGAGAGAAGGGAACTCTCTTTGATAAATGGTGTGCAGCAAGCAAGGCCTCAGATCTTAACTCTCTCAGAGAACTCATTCTATTAGAAGAGTTTAAGAATCGTTTGCCAGAGCGTATTGTAATTTACCTGAGTGAGCAGAAAGTGTCCACTCTGCAGCAAGCTGCTGTATTAGCTGATGAGTTTGCGCTAACCCATAAAACTGTGTTTGTAGACAGGCGTGACTCGTTTCCCCCCCATGATTTCTCTCAGAGACCTTCTGTCCCCAACCATTCAGAATTCACACACCCCCGACCAAAAATGTCACCTCCACGCTCAAAAGATGAGCGGACATGTTACTACTGTCATAAATCTGGTCATGTTATTTCTGACTGTTTAACATTGAAACGTAAGCAGCAACCGTCCTCTCAGAACTTTAGACAACCCAAAGGGGTTGGTCTGATTAAAATGGCACCTGATTCCGATCAACAGATGCACAATGATCAGGATGTTCTCGATCCTTGTTTCAGGCCATTTACTTCCAAGGGTTTAGTTTCCTTGACAGGGGATCCAAAAGATCAGTGTACAGTTCAGATCTTACGAGATACTGGAGCCTCACAATCCTTTATCCTCTCTGATGTACTACCTCTGTCTGAGAAATCTTCCTGTGGTTCTAGTGTCCTAGTTCAAGGTATTGAGATGGGTTTCGTGCCAGCCCCGTTACACTGTATTCATGTACAATCTGATTTGGTCACTGGTTTCTTTAAAATAGGGGTGAGACCTTCCTTGCCAGTTAAAGGCATTTCCTTTATCATGGGAAATGATTTAGCTGGAGGACAGGTGAACGCTGTGCTGGAAGTGTTGGATCACCCAGACACAGATTCTCTGCCTGATGACTTGTCACAGAACTTCCCTGAAGTTTTTTCTGCGAGTGTTGTCACTCGGGCTCAATTGAAAAAGAGAGGTGATGAAATTAATTTGTCTGACTCTGTTTTTGCTTCAGCCTTTGTCAGGGAGGAGTTGCTGGCTCCAACTTCTGATACCGCTGACAAACCACCGACTCATAGTAAGGTACCCCCACAGACAACTGTAACTAGTTCCGACGCATTGAAGTTACCCGTTACTCGTGAAATGCTAATTACTGCCCAGAAGGCTGACCCTTCTCTTGCAAAATGTTTCTCTTCTCTTGAAACAGAACAGAGGAGAGAGTTGCATTCTTATTTTGTAGATGAAGGAGTTTTGATGTGTACATGGAGGTCCCATGGTACTAGACTGGCAGAGCATGCACAATCGGAGATAGGGCTACCAGATCAGGTACCAGACTGGAGCACTGTTTATCAGATTGTTGTCCCTGCAGTTTATCGTCAGCATGTACTGTTCTTGGCCCATGACCACCCTTGATCTGGACACTTGGGAGTCACTAAAACATACAACAGAATACTTCAACATTTCTTTTGGCCCGGTTTGAAGTCCGATGTAGCACAGTACTGTCGTACCTGTAGTACTTGTCAGATCACCGGAAAGCCAAACCAGGTAATTCCACCTGCTCCCCTCTGTCCTATACCAGCGGTCGGTGAACCATTTGAACATGTCATAGTTGACTGTGTTGGTCCGTTGCCAAGGACCAAAGCCGGCAATCAGTTTTTGTTGACAATAATGTGTACCGCCACCCGTTTCCCTGAGGCTATCCCTCTTCGCAGAATTACAGCGCCTGTAATAATTAAGGCTTTGACGAAGTTCTTCTCCACGTTTGGACTGCCTAAGGTAGTACAAACGGACCAAGGCACCAACTTCCTGTCTAGGTTATTTGAGCAAGTGTTACAGTCCCTGGGTATCCGACATATAGTGTCCAGTGCCTACCACCCTGAAACTCAGGGGGCTCTAGAACGTTGGCATCAGACCTTAAAGTCCATGCTGCGTAAATATTGCTTAGACACAGAGAAAGATTGGGATGAGGGTGTCCCCCTTGTTCTATTTGCTGCGCGAGAGACCATACAGGAGTCTCTTGGTTTCAGTCCTGCTGAGCTCGTTTTTGGGCACACTGTTAGAGGGCCTCTGAAAGTTCTTAAAGAACGGTTCATGTCAAAGGGTGCCAGCACACCCACTAATGTTCTAGATTTTGTTAGCCAGTTTCGAGAGCGACTGCATCAGGCGTGCTCTCTCGCAAAAGAAGCGCTCTCTTCTTCCCAGAGAACTATGAAACGGCACTATGACGAGAAAGCTGTTTCTCGATCTTTCCAGCCAGGTGATAAGGTTCTAGTCCTGTTACCTATCCTTGGTTCTGCTCTTTCCGCTCGTTTTTCCGGACCGTATGCAATAGACAAGAAGATAAGTGATACAGACTATGTGGTTCGCACCCCTGATCGTAAACGTCACTCTCGTGTTTGCCACATCAATATGCTTAAACCATATTTTTCCAGAGATAGTGTGCAGGTGAAGACCTCAGACCAGACAGCCGGACTGGCCGTCTCTGCTGTTGCCTCAACTCCAATAGTTCCGGACTCTCCTGACGTTAGTGGTGAGGATGTAGATGGCTTGGAGTTGCGCAATGCAGCCCATCAGGGTGCTAGATTGTCCAACACTGAGATGTTATTGAACCTGCCCACTCACTTAGCACACTTACCTGAGGAGCAGCGAGAGGACATCACAAATTTGATTCAGGCCTACATGGCTCTGTTTGGTGATGTTCCCTCCTGTACTTCTGTATTGGCCCATGATATTAATGTTAACAATGCTGTGCCTATCAAGCAACATGCATACCGTGTTAACATCACCAAGAGGGCCATGATGCAACAGGAGGTTGACTATTTGTTAAAACATGGTTTAGCCAAGCCAAGTTGCAGTCCCTGGAGTTCACCTTGCTTGTTAGCTCCCAAATCGGATGGAACTCCTAGATTTTGTACTGATTTCCGAAAGGTAAATGCTGTCACCGTGCCTGATTCCTTCCCACTGCCCCGCATGGAAGATTGTATTGACAACCTTGGATCTGCCACCTATGTTAGCAAACTAGATTTGTTAAAGGGTTACTGGCAGGTCCCTTTGACCCCCGTGCCTCGGAAATCTCGGCGTTTGTTACTCCTGACAATTTTTTGCAATATACTGTAATGCCTTTTGGAATGCGTAATGCCCCGGCCACTTTCCAGCGACTGGTGACCCTAGTCCTGGCTGGTGTTCCAAATTGTAATGCCTATCTCGATGACCTGGTTGTCTATTCGACCAACTGGCGTGACCACATGACAACCTTGCAAACTGTCTTTGACCGCTTAGCTGGAGCCTCCCTGACCCTTAACCTTGCCAAGTGTGAGTTCGGCAAGGCTACGGTTACCTATCTTGGTAAGCAGGTAGGACAAGGCCAAGTGCGTCCGGTGGATGCAAAAATATCTGCAATCACAACTTTTCCAGTGCCTACTACTAGGCGGGAATTGCGTAGATTCCTTGGGATGGCTGGGTATTACCGTGGTTTTTGCCGGAACTTTTCTTCTGTCGTCACTTCTCTCACTAGCCTGTGTAGCCCGTCCAAACCATTCATTTGGACAGCTGGTTGTCAAAATGCATTTGATAGTGTTAAAGCTCTCTTATGCGGTTCCCCTGTTCTCTCTGCTCCAGATTTCTCCCTGCCGTTCCAGCTGGAGGTGGATGCCAGCGGGGTGGGAGCTGGAGGGGTGTTATTACAGGAAGATCATGATGGTGTCAGTCACCCGGTTTGTTATTTCTCCCGGAAATTTAACAAACATCAACTAAACTATTCCACTATTGAAAAGGAGACTTTGGCTATGTTGTATGCGTTGCAACATTTTGAGGTGTATGTCGGTTCGAGCGTATTACCAGTGGTAGTATGCACCGACCACAACCCATTGGTTTTTCTGTCGCGGATGTACAACCACAATCAGCGCCTCATGCGTTGGGCGCTCATAGTGCAAAATTATAACCTCAGCATAAAGCATAAGAAGGGGTCTGAGAATGTGTTGGCGGATGCTCTGTCTCGGAGTTAAATCTCTCGTGCTGTCGACTTGTTCTATTGTATATTGCTGTCGACTTGATCTATTTTTGCTGTCTACTCGGTCTATGTTGCTGTGGACTCGTTTTATGTTGCTGCTAGTTTTTTCATAGCTCTTTGTTTTGGAGTGCATGTTATCTCGGGGATGTTATCTCGTTGTTAAAGGGGGAAAAAAACATGTTTTTTGTCTTATGTATGGGGGTGTTACATCCCAATGTATATATTCCCCAGTGTGTGTCTCCATGTGTGTGTGTTCTCCATTTTGTTTGTTTCCTCCCTCCAGCCATTGTTCCCTTCACCATTGGTCAATTCTTCCATTATTGCAATACAGCACCGATTGGTGGATGGCTTCAGACTCCAACACTCAATCCACACCACCCAATCATGGATCACACCTGTTAAAACATGGCTTCTCACTTCAGTCTTTCTCTCTCTCTGGCATGAGGCTAGGCATGTTGTGTTTTTGGTAAACCTGTAACTTTGACAGTATTGCATTTCATTTATTGCCTTTGGTGCTTAGTAGTAATTTCCTTGTGTGTGTATGGCCACAGAGAGAGCATTGTTAGCCATAGTCTGTTTTTGTATATATTCTGCTTTTGTTTCTGTATAATTAATGTGTTTTTCTCTCTTTCTCAGGAAGCACAGATGGGGTGAGCTGCCATTTCCTTTGGACATTGTTTTCTCCTGTTTTGGTTAGGTAAGAGTAGTTTAGGTAATGTAATCTCTTTTACCATAGATTAGATTGTGTTTATTTGGAGTATAGTGGTGTTTGTTTGTTGTTTTGGCCTGGGCTCACCCCTGAGCTACATGTGCTTCCTTTGCCTCTATTCAATAAATATCATTGTTGTTTACAAACCTGGTCCATCTTTTCTGTCAACCAACTGTTATGTTACAGCCCTTTACCCTTAGACTCACAGGGGTCGTAACACTGGGTTTTGCTGTGAATTGGGAGAAGAGTACCCCTCTTCCCAGTCGACAGGTGGAGTACTTGGGCTTGACATTGAGGTCGAGGCCCATGATTGCGACCCTCTCGGAGCAGTGTCAGGGGGTTATCCGTCGCACGCTCTGGGGTTTCCGTCTGGGAGGGACGGTTACGGCGCTGCAGGTGATGCGTCTGCTGGGCCTTATGTCGGCTGCTCACATGGTGGTTCCTCTTGGCCTCCTCTTTATGAGGAGGATACAGAGGTGGTTTGTCTCTTTGAGAATAGATCCGGTGAGGGACAAAAGGAAACGGTTGACGGTTCCTTTGTCGATATGGGGAGATCTCGCCCACTGGGGGAGGCTGGGTACCCTCTCCATTGGGGTCCCCATGGGCAGCAGGGGCTCACACGTCACGGTCTTCACCGACGCCTCTCTCACGGGTTGGGGAGGGACGTGTCGGACCCATGCAGTGGGGGGCAGCTGGACAGGTCATGCTGGCTCGGCTGCCCTGCATATCAATGTGTTGGAGTTGAAGGCGGTCTTCCTGGTCCTCAAACGGTTCGACCACCTGTTGGTAGGCAAACACGTTTTGGTCAGGACAGACAGTATGACGGCGGCGGCGTATATCAACAGGCAGGGTGGGACTCGTTCCGCCCGCCTGCTCCGGGCGGCGCGCGATCTGTGGCTGTGGGCATCCCGCAGACTGCGCAGTCTGAGGGCGCTCCATATTCCTGGTACGGAGAATGTGGGGGCAGATATAATGTCTCGGGGCGGTCTTCGTCACAACGAGTGGGAACTCCGCCCCGACATAGTCAGGCAGATCTGGGATCGGTTCGGGGAGGCCTCGGTGGATCTGTTTGCGTGCCGACGCTCTCACAAGTGCCCCTTGTGGTTCTCACTCAGTCGGGCAGATCATCCCCCCTTGGGGGTGGATGCCTTCTTGACCTTTCCATGGCCGCCCGGTCTTCTGTACGCCTTTCCTCCTGTACAGCTGTTGAGTCAGCTGTTGGAGCGGATACGGAGGGAGCGCAGGACGGTGATCCTGGTCGCACCGGACCGGGGCACGTCAGTGTGGTTCCCGGTCTTAATCCAGCTTCTGGTCGCTCCTCCTTGGGTCATTCCGTGGTCAGCGACGGCCCTCTCACAGCGCAACGGATTGTTGTTCCAGCCTCCGGTGTTGGGTCAACGCCTGGTGGTGTGGCTGGTGGGAGGGTGAGTCTGGAGGGGATGGATCCCTCGGTGGTTGATACCATCCGGTGTGCGCATGCTCCCTCCACTGTCGCGGTTTACGCGGGCAGATGGCGTGCGTTCCAAGAGTGGTGTAAGGGGGGGGCTGGGACCCAGTCTCCTGCCCCTTGGATGCTGTTCTGAGTTATCTCCAGTCTCTTCTTGGTAGACTGTCGGCTTCGACGGTGAGGGTATATGCGGCAGCTATATCCTCCTATCATGAGGGTTTTGAGGGGACTGTTTTGTTCAGCCACCCTCTTGTGAAGCGTTTTCTGCTTGGCGCTCGACGCGTTAAGCCGGTGCAACGCTCCTTGGCTCCGACTTGGGATCTTCAATTGGTCCTCTGTCGGTTGTCCTTGGCCCTGTTTGAGCCGCTCGAGCAGGCGCCGTTGGGACAGCTGTCCTTCAAGACCGCGTTCCTACTGGCTGTCACTTCCGCTAAACGCGTAGGTGAGCTCTGTGCTCTCTCGGTACGTCCAGAGTGCCTGTCTTTTCTGACCGATTGCGGTGCCACTCTGCGACCTAATCCTGCTTTCGTGCCTAAGAATATCCGGAGTTCCTTCCGCTCCCGGGGATATTGTGGTTCAGGCGTTTCGTCCTCCTCCTCACACTAGTGAGTTAGATGCAGGCCTTCACCTGTCATGTCCAGTCCGTGCTTTGGGGATTTACCTCAGCCGTACTCAGGACTTCAGGGTTACCGACCAGCTTTTTGTCGAAGCAGCGCCTGTCCCATTGGTTGTGCGAGGGCATTACCCTCTGCTACACGTTGGCTGGGCAGGATCCCCCTGGGGGCGTCAGGGCGCACTCCACTCGTGGGGTGGCTGCTTCTGCCGCTCTCCTGGGTGGGGCCTCGGTGGAGGACATCTGTGCTGTGGCTTCATGGTCCTCCCCGGGCCCCTTTGTAAGGTTTTACCTCATGGACATGACCGGGGGTTCTGTCTCCCAGGCGGTTCTGGGGTCTGTGGCCTTTCCTGCTTCCCGTCCTTTGGTAGGGTAGCAGGAGTGTATGGGTATGGGCCACAGTGTGTTGAGTCACACGTGGTTCCGCCTGTACGGTGTGTTCAAGGGGTTCTAGTTCCCTCTTGTTCGCATTCAGGTGGAGTTGACTGCGCCCCCCCTTCATTAGGAAGGATGGGGTGACAGGGCTCCCCGCACCCCTTGATGTGGGCTTACGGGTCCTCAGGGGGTACATCTGTCGGGTCTCGCGTCCGCTCTTCCCCATATCTCATAAGGCTCAGAGCGGGACGCGATAAGCAAATACGATATATAACGATAGGTTATGTAGATAACCTAGTTATATTAGTATTGGCTGAGCGTCCCGCTCTGCGCGGCCCTGAGTTCCCTCTTGAGGGATCTTTTCCTGGAACGGGATTTGGCGAGGAAGGGTGTTTGGTGACCAGAGTCATGGTTATATGGGCTACGCCTCCATAGGGGCGGGGCCCCATACAGGTGTGGGGTGCATGTAGTTGTTCGTTGGGGATACAGTAGGTATCATAGGAGATAAGGGGTATCTCATAAGGCTCAGAGCGGGACGTTCAGCCAATACTAATATAACTAGGTTATCTACATAACCTATCGTTTTACCTTTTGAGGATATTAAAGAGGATTTTGGTATAGATAATAAAAACGTCTATAAATTCCTACAGATTAGACATTGTATATCGTCATCAATGGGAGGGCCAAAGTGTGGCGCGCTTATTGCAATTCAAGAAATATTTTGTAAAGGATGGCGTAGGAAAGGCGGTGCGTCAAGATTCTTTTTTTGTATTTTATTTTTTTATTATTTTTTAAACAAACATATAAACAAACATGACAACACACGATAAGATATACAAGCATTAATTGTCAGGGCACATCCAATGAGATCACCTTTTAGTTAGTTGTCTTATATAAGATATACCCATAATACCTGTTATCTAAAAAAAAAACTACACACATATGCTCAGCTCGAACCCCCCCCTCCCGGACCCCACCTTGAGAAGTACCTCCACTATCCCTCGCACCTAACCAGACACTACCATTATAAGCTAGCTTTTATTCTCTCCACCACTTCTAACCACATTGACATTTTGGATTCATTGAGACCCAGAATTCTTGCTGTAGATATTTCATGGTAAATTACATCGAGATATGTAAGATACCTTACATATGCGAGGTTTGATGCTGGTAATAACAACACCAGCTCACAAGCCTCGGCAATGGGGGGGGGGGGGGGTCGGCTGCTGATGGAGGCGCAGTGTTCAGGGTAACAGAGCATGAGGTGAGGCGGACCTTTAAAAAAGTGAATATCAGGAAGGCAGCAGGTCCAGACGGCATCCCCGGCCGCGTCCTAAAAGTCTGTGCCGACCAACTGGCCCCAGTATTCACTGACATATTTAACCTGTCCTTAGAACAGGCTGTCATCCCCACCTGCCTGAAGAAGTCCACTATTATCCCTGTACCCAAAAAATCCAAGCCTGCTTGCCTCAACGACTACCGCCCTGTAGCTCTCACCTCCATAGCCATGAAGTGCTTCGAGAAGCTAGTAAAGGGCTACATCTGCTCCTCCCTCCCCATCAACATGGACCCCCTGCAATTTGCATACCGCCCCAACAGGTCCACGGAGGACGCCATATCCCATGTGCTGCACACAGCAGCATCACACCTGGACAAGAGGCAGGGGAACTATGTGAGAATGCTATTCATCGACTACAGCTCGGCATTCAATACCATAGTCCCCTCCATACTCATAGCCAAGCTCAGGGACCTGGGCTTGGGCTATGACCTCTGCCAGTGGGTCTTGGACTTCCTGACTGGCAGACCCCAGGTGGTGAGAGCAGGCAACTGCACCTCCTCATCCATCACCCTCAACATAGGGGCCCCCCAGGGCTGTGTTCTGAGTCCCCTCCTCTACTCCCTGTACACACACGACTGTGTGGCTCAGCGGAGTAGCAATACAATCGTCAAATTTGCTGACGACACAGTGGTGGTGGGCCTGATCTCTGCCAACGACGAGAGGGCCTACCTGGAAGAGGTCAAGGTCCTGGCGGGATGGTGCCAGGAAAACAGCCTCTCCCTGAACGTCAGCAAAACAAAGGAGATGATTGTGGACTTCAGGAGGTCGGGGGTCAAGGACTACAGCCCCCTCAGCATCGACGGGGCACCGGTTGAGAGAGTCAACAGCTTCAAGTACCTCGGAGCCTACATATCCGAGGACTTGACATGGACCACACACATTAACAGTGTGGTGAAGAAGGCACGACAACGCCTCTACTTCCTCAGGCGCCTAAGGAAGTTCCAAGTCAGCCAGAAGATCCTTAAGAACTTCTACTCATGTACAATAGAGAGCATCTTGACCGGCAACATCACCTCCTGGTTTGGGAATAGCACTGCAAAAGACCGAAGCAGACTACAAAGAGTGACACGTGCAGCCGAACGCACAATTGGAGGGGGGCTCCCCACCCTCCAGAACATTTACTACAAGCGTTGCAAGGGCAAGGCTAAGAGAATCATTAAAGACTCCAGTCACCCGAACAACTGCCTCTTTGAACTGCTGCGGTCAGGCAAGCGATACCGGAGTCTCAAGGCGAGCACAGAAAGACTCAGAAGTAGCTTCTATCCCCAGGCCATCAGGCTGCTAAACGAACAATGAATGAACACTACACAACAACAACCACCAAACGCACATAGCACACACATCCACACGCACACACTCACTTTAAACAAACACACTGTAGCACCCACTCCACACACTTTATAGCACACACCCACTTTAAACAAACACACTGTAGCACCCACTCCCCACACTTTATATTTATGGACGAAGGATTGCACTACAACTCGTACACCTTACTGTAAATTGTACCTAAAATTGTACCTCATCCCATTTCTGCTTTGCACTAGATAGTACTGTACATTAGTACACTGCATAGTATTGTGTATTGTATATTATATGGTAACTCAGAACATTGTACATATGTCTATACCGAACACTGTGACCTCATTCTCTTCTTCTAAATTCATGCTATATTATGTTATTATGTTATTTGATACTATCTTGTCTAGCACAGTCTCTGGAGCGTAACAGTAAGAAGCATTTTGTATGAAAGTATTCTGTACTTCTGTATGACAACTATTAAAGAACTTGAACTTGAACTTGAAGAAACCAAACTTTACGGCAAATTTTTTCCGGTTGAAACCAGCGTGATGCGATCAGCTTTTTGGCTACTGTGATACCCGATAAAACCAATCTCTTTAGCTGTGGATTCACTGCAAACTCAAAAACATCATTCAACAGCAATACCGAGGGGTGTACAGGTATATTCCAAGATACGAGTTTTGATATTTGTTGGGTCACATCTTTCCAGAATGCCTTAACTGGTGAGCAGTCCCAATACATGTGCATAAATGTCCCTTCGTCCCCATTTGTACATTGGGTGCATTTGGAATCTTGTTTGAGCCCCATTCGGCACAGTCTTATAGGAGTCAAGTATGTCCTGTGAATATAGTTAAGATTGATTTGTTGATGATCCGGGTTCCTTGATGTAAGTCGGACATTTGCCCAGGCTCCTTGCCAATCAAAGTCATTTTCCAGGTCTGGTATATCCCTCCTCCAGACAGAGTCAAGTTGGAGGGTTTCATACGAGGACGTTAGTAATTGATGATAAAATTCTGAAACAAAACCTCTCGATGTCTCTCTTGCGTAGAAGAATTTGTGGTATCTGTGGTGTTCAATTGGTCTGTCTAATGGAACACCGTGAGACTTCAAACATAGCTCTAACTGTTTGTGAAAAAGCCATGTGGACTTGGTGAGATAAAAAAATTTGCGTATTTCTTTATCACTACAAAAACCCTGTTTGTTAAAAACATCCCCTAATGAGTGTATGCCTTGCTCTTCCCATATAGGGAATCTTATAGGTCGTTTTCCAATTAAGAGAGCATTGTTATTGAATAAGGGAGTATGATTGTGCCATTTTTGTGGGTTAGGATTTTTTTTTCAAAAGTATTCTACTCCGACTTATATAAATCAGAAATGACCTTCGATCAAAACAAAATGGACACATTTCTTAATCAAATTATTCTCCCTAAACTTTCAGAGGATGACGCTAAACAGTTAGAAATACCGATCACACTAGAGGAACTCAAGAAGGCCATAACCGCAATGAAAAGTGGTAAGGCTCCTGGAAGAGACGGTTTCCCATCAGAAATGTACCTTTCTTGTTGGGACATAATTGGCCCCTTATTACTAAATATGATCTTATACTCAGTCAAGGAGGGGAACTTCCATAAAAATGACAATATTGCACTCATAACAGTCCTCCTTAAAAAAGACAAAGACCCCAACGAGTGCGGTAGTTATAGACCTTTAAGCCTCCTCGGAACAGATATCAAACTGTACTCTAAGGTATTAGCCATCAGATTACAAAAGCATATGACGTCTTTAGTTCACCCGGACCAAACTGGCTTCATAGGAGGCCGCCTGATCACTGAGAACATAAGACGTATACTGCACGTACTTGATGCCGACAAGGAGGACACCATACCTAAGGCGATGCTGTCCCTGGATGCTATGAAGGCCTTTGACAGGCTGGAATGGTCGTATCTGTGGGCAGTGCTAGAAAGGATGGGGTTAGGAAAAGGATTCATCGATATGATTAAAGTATTATACAAAGACCCATCGGCCATGATTACAACAGGCACAATCATCTCTGAAATATTTCCGGTATCACGCTCTGCCAGACAGGGTTGTCCTCTTAGTCCCGGACTGTTCAATCTATCATTAGAGCCTTTAGCACAATATATAAGACAATCCCAATCCATAGAACCTATCGTAATCAAGGGCACACAACAAAAAATGTGTTTATATGCGGACGATGTAATATTGTTCATGAAAAACCCCAACACCACATTGCCTCATCTGCTCAAGTTGATTGAGGACTTTGGTGATTTATCAGGATTTAAGATAAATTGGCCGAAGTCGGCTTTCCTTCCACTTAACACCCCTGCAAAAAAAGATACAACCCTCCCAGGACAGATACCGATGGTAAAACATTTCAGATGCTTGGGAGTGGAAATATTCCCTACCATAAGACAAACGGTGAAGCACAACTACACAAAAATCCAAAACAAAATCAAAGACGACCTTGATAGATGGGCAAAACTTAAAAACACAGTACAAGCACGGATATCAATAGTTAAGATGGATGTACTACCTAAAATCAACTTCTTCTGTTCAATGCTACCATTACCCCCTCCAGAGGGTTACTGGAAAAGATTACACTCCTCCACATACAAATTTATTTGGAATAACAAACCACCACGTATAAAAAGATCCACCGCACAGAGAAATAAAGCAGATGGTGGCATGGCATTTCCAGATTTTTTCCTATATTTTAAGGCGTACTCATTAAGTCCATTGACAACATGGTTTGACTCCCAAGCATTAGCATCTTGGAGAAAAATAGAAGAAAACATAGTAGCCCCACATAGACTGAAGGACATAGCATACACTAAACTACCAATCAAGCACTGTGAACGAAAATTTGGCCCCATAATTACTCATGCGATCCGGATATGGTGCGTCAAGATTCTATGATGTTATAAGAGAATACAATGCACCCAAGTTGGCGGGTCTGAGGCTGAGCTGGGAGAACGATGTACGTGAGGATATTACTGAGGAAATGTGGGAGAAGCTGGTGTCCAAATGGGGTAAATTCTCTCGGGAGGCACAATCACAACTTATCTTTTACAAAGTGTTGAACAGAAGCTATTGGACGCCTAGTAAACTGGCCAGACTAAAATTAAGGGACAGTGACATCTGCTGGAGATGTGAGAAGGAGACAGGCACTTTACTATATATGCTATACGAATGTGAGAAGGTCCGGAAAATGTGGGATCAAATTGTGATATTCCTAATTAAGGTTCTGAATGTGAAGATAAATAACTCCCCAATGGCATGTGTTTTGGGTATAGTACCGAAAGGGATTAAACTGCCTAAATACCGGGGAATGTGGTATAGAATGGCCATGATATCAGGATGTAGAATTGCATTACGACATTGGAAATCACCCGTTGATATTACTTTTAAAGAATGGATGGAACTAATGTTCCGGACAGCATCATATGAAAGGGTGACATATAGAGTCGCAGGGAGAGAGGATATCTTCGCTGAGGTATGGGACAGTTTTCTACACCTGACTGAACGGTCTGGGGACAAATGATTAAGGTGGGATTACAATGGTATCAAGGATGAATGTGAAAAAGGGGATCTGATCTGATGGTACTTGTACTTTATATTGTATTATGTATGTATATGCATAGATTTTATGTCCGGATGGTGTATCTATGGAATGGCCACCGTCTCTATCACACTCTCATATGCGCATGTTTAGCCGCATACACGTATCTAGGATACACATATTCGTATGTAGATTTACACACACTCATATGCACAAGGCTGAGATATACATGCCAGGGGCACACATACATGCACATACTCATTTATAGGAAATAGGCATACACACACGTACATATACACATAGTTGAAGCATAGGCTCTCACTTACACATATGGGGGATATACACATACATAGGGGACACACACATACGTAGCTGAGACGTACATACATATACATACCTGAGATACACACTCACATAGGGGGCAGAGGCACACATGGATACGAGACACACACAAGAGGTAGGAGTACAGTCACACACCAGAAAGATGCACACACACACACGTATGAGGCATGCACACATACTTACGTGATGCACGTACCCACGTACATATATCTGAGACACACATGCATGCATGCTCTCATGCACACCTACATATATCTGAGACGCATTCTCTCACATGCAATATGGAGAAGGATGGCATCCCGATAGAAGATGCAGCACATACCTGCTCGCAGGTAGATCGGTCTACATGTAAAGTATGTGCATCAGGGATATATATGCACAATGTATAGTATTTTTTTTCGTAAGTCTTTTTTTAATTTCCATGTCAGTTTTTAATGTATTTGTATGAGTCTTTTACATGTTTTGTATGTTCTTACAAAAAAAGAAAAGGGCAAATCTTGGACGTTGCATATTGTGATGTGGAAAGATATGTGTTGAATATTGGAGAGATTTGTGCAAAAAATATATATAAAAAAAAAAAAAACAGATAAAACAAACAAACTAAAAAATAATACATGAGATAAACTAATCAAAACTACTAAAACAGATGACAAAATAAAGAGTTCGGCAAGGAGAGTGAGCGAGAGAGAGGTGAGCGTTCTTATACATAATGTCAACATGTAGATTATATATATATATATCTATAATGGATAATAAAATGTATCGTATTGTATAGAAAAGAGACCTGAATGTCTTCTTACTTGTTCTGACTTTACTAACTTACATTTCTGTCTTTACACTTTCATCAGGTCAAACTTCTTCTACAATCTTTTTTTTTTTTTTTTATGTTTTCTCAATGTTATCCTAGACCTTTAGCACTCAATAGCTTGCAGTGGGCAGTAGCCATTGGGACATCATCATTATAAATGTTTAGTCATACTGTATGTGAGGTGCTACACCTGAACTAGATCCAGAAATCCAGCTGGAGAACTAATGGCTGCAGAACTCGAGAACTATTAGAAATGTCCGACCACTAAGTGTGTCTGACTCTTAACCACCAAAACCTGCATGGACTATAATGTATGATGTATATCATGCCAGTTAGGGTACAGACCCTCATCTTGTCTATACTGTTTACTTTGAGTCATAGTATATATTCATAGTATATATGATGCCTATATGTATTGTAACATACATTATAACCGATAGGGCATACAGACCCTCACCTGCGCCTCTGTTTATTTTTCTCATATTTTTATATTCAGTTTATTATATTGTTTACACTGTTTATTTTTCGTATTCTTATATTCAGATCTAATTTGATTGCCTATGTATGTCTTTCTTCTATTACCTTGCCCTTACCTGTACCACCCCCCCCCCTTCCCCATGCTGCTATGATGCCCGAATTTCCCCAAGAGGATCAATAAAGTAATATCTTATCTTATGTAGCACCCACTTTACCCACTTTAGACACTTTAACACACTTTATATTTATTGGTAAAGAGATTTGCACTACAACTCATACCTCATTGCACCTTACCCTGGCCTAAGTTGTACCTCATCCCATTTCTGCATACTGTATATTGTATTGTAACTCAGTTACTGTCTCTCCACTCTGCATTGTATATTGTATATATGTATATTGAACACTTTTGTTTTGTTTACACTTGTTTACATTTACATTTAGTCATTTAGCTGATGCTTTTATCCAAAGCGACTTACAAGTTATGTACGACAAGTCATCAGGAAGGGTACAACTCTATGTAGGTTAGTTTATTAGGACAAGTGCATGACAGTAAGGTTAGTTAGGGTTAGATTTTTTAATTTTTTTTCATTATTTCAGATAATGGTTGAACAAGTGTGTCTTTAGTCGACGGCGAAAGATTGGACGGGATTCATCTGTCCTAACTGGGGTGGGTAGTTCATTCCACCATTGTGGGGCAAGGACTGAGAATAGGCGGCTTCTCTTTGATGAGCCTCCCGGAGCTTGGATAGGAGTAGGTCTGAGGCGGCCAGAAGATGCAGAGCGTAGGGGTCTTGAGGGTGTGTAGTTAGAGACCATTGACCGGAGGTAGGCGGGAGCGGTTCCCTTTGCGGCACGGTATGCCAGGTCGAGGGCCTTGAAGCGGATACGTGCAGCAATGGGGAGCCAGTGCAGGTCCCTAAGAAGTGGGGTGACATGGGCCGACTTCGGTAGGTTTGAGATCGTTTACGTACTTGACTTTCTATTTTATACTTATTTTATATTTTTATCTAGCACACTCTCAGGAGCAAAACTGAAAGAAGCATTTCATATAAAAGTATTCTGTATTTCTGCATGACAACTAATAAAGAAACTTGAAACTTATCATTAGACTGCACTGAGTGATATTCACTGACTGTCCTAAGCTGTCACTCAGGAGCCCAGCAATAGGGGGGGGGGGGGTGACTCCCTCAGGGGGTCGTGAGATGATGTTGGGAGGAAGGTTGGGGTCCCATTAATAAGATATGCAAATATATTATTCTTTATGTAAATCTTTGGTAAAGATGTATTTTAAATCCCTCCTGCAGTTATTAACACTTTGACTGCCTAAAAACGCTTTACAGCGTCATTGCTGGCCATGCTAAAGTTGCCGGGGGACGCTGTACAGCGTCCTTATATCAATATTTCAAAAATCTGGAATCGGATTCATATTCCCCCTCCGCTGGCCTGAGGTCCACCAGCAGGACCCACTGAGCTCTCTGGCGGTTCAGGAGCGCCATCTGGTGGCCGATCGGCGCAACCGCTTAACAGGAAGCGCAGTAGAGGTTTTGCTGGTCGGCCCTATTACTTCCGGGCACTCGGTATTGGTTCCGGCATTCTAGCTTGTCACTCTACATAGCGATCGATTGCCAATAACTCGATAAACAACATGATTTGGACGTATATACCATTATACAAGCTGGAGATGGACCGGGTAATAATATATCCCATAATGATAAAATTTCTACTCGACGATGATCGCCCAACGGCGCGCGGAGACTGGGGTGAGTTTCAGCGTGTAACGTTACCATCTTCGATACTAACTGCTTTTATCAACATTTGACCCACATTAGATGATTGGTATAACGCTGCCCACGGAATTATAAACGCCCCCTCGCCCATCCGGTCAACATCAGATGACGTGTAGTAACTTCTAGAAGTACGTCTAGTTGGAATTTTTTATATCGCGCTGATTGCCATCAAACTGTATTTCATCATCAATATAATGCATTTGGGGCTATATATCACGTTCTGGAGAAAGTTGCAGAAAGAGATGAAAACATACTTATACATTAGACCATACTTTACTATGAATATGTGAATGAAAAAGTTTAACGTTGCTACACAATGAACAATACATATAGGACTTTGAATGGGCCCTAATAATGGCAATGTAGCAATAGAATTAAAAAAGTTATAGCCCTGCAAAGAAGGGGACTTTCTCCATAGACAAATAGCGCTGGCAATCTATGGTATATCATTAATTTAACCAAAGGCAACCAAAGTGTTAATGAAGTTAGACAAGATTAATATAGAAATCATTCCTTGGTTGTTAATCAATTAGGGGTTAATTGTCTTGCTCAAGGACACTTTGACACACTACCCGGGAGGAGCGGGAATCTAACCGGGAACCTTGGGATTACCAGACGACTGCTCTATACCCCCTCGCATATATATTGCATATATTCAGATCCAGATTCTTTATTGCCTATATTTATTGTAGCGTATAATATAAACGACAGGGCATTCAGACCTTCATCTGCACCTTACAAGGTACGAGATCAAATTGTATTGCTATATTTATTAGTCTTTCTACTATTACTATACTACTATCATATGTATATATTTTCTGTTAGGATCTCTCTGGGTAACAGTACTGTATATTTGCATATCGTATGTCACAAATGTAACAGTACTATATACCTGTATGTCATGTATGTCCCTAGGGCCTATGCCATAAATGTCATGATGTCATGTATGTTGATATGTCATAAATGTCAAAAAAGTCTTTCTCTGGTCTGCATCCCCTTAACAATTGTGTGTATTGAGCCGTACTGTATTGTACCCATTCTGCAATCTGTTAAATAAAGTTTTCATTCATTCATTCACCCTGCCCATACCTGTACCTCCCCTCCCTCCCACGCTGCTATGACGCCCACATTTCCCCAAGGGGATCAATAAAGGAATATCTTATATTATCTTATTTTTGTAGGATTCTTTCTCATTGTGTTTTAAAGCCTTTCGGTGCACAAGGTATAATTTGGCCAGCCTTGTCACAGTGGGTGGGAGGCGAGCTCATGAATAGGCAACTCTGTTTAAGGGGCGATTTGGAAAAAAGGTTGAAAATCAATGAATCAGTATAGTTTTTGTGTTTGTTCTTTGATTTCTAGAACTCTACAGGTTTCAACGATCAGCAGCATTAAAGAAGCCAACAGCCCGCATAATCAATATAGAATAAAGTAACATGGATCCATACATTCAATGGTTAAATTAAGGCTAATTTACAATACATACACACACTATAAGCCTTGGAGGGCTTAGTTCCAGGCGTAATAGTTCTGTGAATGAGGAATCCCCATTGAAAGATTAATCCGTGGGGCTACACACACACACAGTGTTTGTACAGTGTCTCCTCCCCCCCCCCCCTCAATGTACAGTTTTGCTTGTTTATACAGTGTGCCCCCCCCCCCCCCAACCACCTCCAATGTAAATTACCCAGTATGGTTGTCAATATCCCAATGTACCCAACCCCCCCCCCCCCCCACCCAACCTCCTCCAATGTACAGTTTCTACGTCAAATGTATATACTCCCTTTTCTTGACTCCTTCTGTATCACAAACAGTACTGTATTTGCAAATCTGGTATGTCATAAATGTATAGATGTAGCAGTACTGACTATCTGTATGTCATGTATGTCATATATGTCCTGATGAATTGAAAATGGGGGACCCTGATGTAAACAAGACGAAAGTCTTTCTCTGGTCTGCATCCCCTTAACAATTGTGTGTATTGAGCTGTACTGTATTGTACCCATTCTGCAATCTGTTAATAAAGTTTTCAATCAATCAATCACACACGATTTGAATCCTAATTGAAAGCGCTATAATATATCTAACAATATTTTGAGTCCATGCAGCCATGTCGATGTATGACTGTGTCTGCATAGACGCCTTGGATGGATCGATATTCCCATTGATTCAATGTGATGCGCCACAACATCCCATTATCGACATATTTATTATACACCCCCCACCCCGCAGTTTAGGGAAACAATGATTGCGATTTACAAGCTCATAAGATGACCTCAGAATGTCATTATTTCCCCTCCTCTCCACGATCAACCAAGCTGAGGGTCTGGCTGCACCAACAACTGTGTGGATGGATGTGTGTCTCCTCGTTCATCAGGAATAACAGCAGCGACATTCACCGCGCAGGAGCAAAATGGACGCAAATTAATAAACGTCGGCGCTGGGATGATATAATAAACTATATATAAAAAATAGCTAGCTATATCTACCGAATTTGTTTAAAAAAAGGAAAAAAGAACAAGGTGTTTCGTGTTACTGTTTTGGTGAGATGTTATTCTGCGCATGATGACGCGCGGGCTCTGCGCTCCGCCCGGCCGCCGCGCTGCTGTGCAGGAAGTATGTTGTTGAATCTGTGGAGGAGAGGGGAGAGAAAAAAAGACCCAACGAAGACCCGGAGAAGAAGTGTCGGTGGTTGTTGATTATTTCGGGGGAAATAACAATAACCATGCCTTAATCCGCGAGCCTGCAGACGTTGCATCTTCAGATTCCGCGTCGTTCAGTCCGCGGGCGCAGAAGCCAATTGAGGGGTAAGTTTGAGCCGCGGAACGTGTTTTAAAACCGAGGTTTTCTTCCTCATCAATGGGCCGTGGCGTTACCCCAGTCGAGATCTTTGTGTGTCGCTCCGGTGCTAACGGGCTGTAGCGAGCGAGCTAACCCTCTGCTCGCTGTGTTTTTTTGGTGCCATGCACGGGGCGACATTTTAATGATTAGGAAATCCTAATATTTCCCGACTAAACACGCCTTTGGCCGGTGTTTTTTTGCAAATACATAGTAGTTTACCACTGTATTTGCGTGTTATTCGCAGTTATTATTGCTTTGGGGACTTCCGTTTTCCTCTCCTTTTTTTTTAGCATCGTGGGGGGTAGCTAGCTAGCTGCTAATGCTAACGTGAGCCCGGCCGCGGAACAAGCTGCAACACTTCACATCCACACCGTGCGTTATTGTTACCAGGGCCCGCCATGTCCCATTTTTCTATTTGCAGTTTTGAACAAGTTCTATACAACGATTACACACCGCATTGAATTGGACCAGTAATATGTATTAATTCAATGTGAATAATGTTCACACTTTACCTAGCTAGTAGCCAGTTAGCGGGCTTGTGTTTGCACAGCTAGAGGAGCTAACGTGCTAACTAGCCTTGATAGCATGGAAGCTAACTAGCCTGTTAGCATGGAAGCTAACTAGCCTGTTAGCATGGAAGCTAACTAGCCTGTTAGCATGGAAGCTAACTAGCCTTGATGGCATGGAAGCTAACTAGCCTGTTAGCATGGAGGCTAACGTGCTAACTAGCCTCTGTTAGCATGGAGGCTAACTAGCCTGATAGCATGGAGGGTACTAAAATGGCTCTCTCTCAGGAGCAAAGCCATTTTCAGATGGACGCGGGGTCTCAGTGAAAGTGTGGTTGAGGTCTGGAGGTGTTTTCGCGGCACATCGGGGGGCGTGGGGGTACATTGTCGGTAATATATCGAGGAAAAAGGTTGTATTACGGGTTATTAAAATGCTCACACCACCGATGGTGTTTCTCTGTTGCACCCTGGCCGGCCTTGGTCGCCTGTAACCGAGGCGGCCGCAGAGGGAGAGCCCTCGGTAATGTCGGCCGCCTCGACGGTGAAGATGCCCCGCTTTGTGTCCCGACTGTCTGACAAAATGCACGCTGTCGGGCTGAACCCGGTGGAGAGAAGAGACCAGCTTCAAGGTCAGAAGCCCTGCGTTTATGATCTATCTATCATCTGTGTCTATGATAAAGGGGGTATTTTTGGTCGTAATTGTCTTTTTTTGGTGTGCACTTTATATGAATACACGTTGAAGCCGGGGATCTCTCTCTCTTGATTCTCTGGAATCAAAACAACGCATGTGTAAACAGAAACGGGGGGCCCGGTTATTTATGCATCGAGGGGAAATATCACGAAAACCACTGCTTTTTTTTTTTTTTTTTTTTTGTAGATTTTAATCCACACAGGTATACTAATAATCAAGAGCACGGATTCGGAATCCAGTCGACTGTAAAATTGTGTCGAAATTAAATTAATTTCTGCTTATGCGTTTTTGAGCCAAACGGTTTGTTTACATTATCTTAAGCTGCAAGCTGGCAGGGAAAAAGTTGTAGGGGGGGGGGGGGGGCGAAAGGATCTTGATTGGTCGTTGGCGAGAGGCCTGATTCAAATCTGGTTTGTGAATGAAATGTTGTTGATGCAATTTAGGCCACAATTTGATTTTGAACGGTATCTCATTATTTTGTCAGTTTTTAATAGTTGGCACGTTTCTATTAACATTATTGCTTGCATTGATTTTACAATTTAAATTACTCACTCAAATGTATTCCATTATACATAACGCAGCAATGTTATTTCACCCTATAATTTTGTAATCAAGGATGCACTAGGCCTAACCTTGAGATGTGATGCATTTTGACAATGAGGTGTTGTTTGTATAGAAAGCTTTTTAATCAGATTGTATGGGCCTAGATGTGACCCCCGCTCTCTCAAGTGGGGAGTTGCAATTTTGTGGCATGTGGTCAATTCTTTTTGTGGTACCAGACCAGTACTGTGATAATATTCTCTTATTGCATCTGTTTCAAGCATGTTAATATGATCTATTGGTGAAAAATAAGTTTCTATTTCGGACACAGACCAGCTTGGGTTGATGCAGTCAAGAGTTGAATCAACCAGTCTGGAGCGTTGATGTATGGATGTGATTTTTATTGTTCTCCCTGCCTTTCATATCAAATTCCTGATCCAACTTCTGGATGTGCATACACTACTATCGTGTCTTTCTAAGTGACCCTGGATAAGGATGTCCGCTAAATGCTCCAAATGTGTAACTTAATCTGTGGCGAATTCCAGTTGAGTGGCAGCATTAGAACCATTCCAGTCCGGCAATACAGACCTGTGAGGGCAACCACATAGAGAGAAGATAAGAAACTCCCCAGAAGGCTTTAGGTAACGAGCATGTGTGCTGCTTTCTCACGTTTTACATGATTCAGAGCACTGCTATCAGTTTTTCCAGTCACAGGATCTGCTCTATGGGCAAGTTTTCCACCAAACTCTACATGCAGGGTGTACGGCACTGTGGTGATCCATATGGACTGGAATTTAGCCTAGATATTGTTGGCTTTTGTGGGGATATCCCTGTAGCTTGGGTGTCTGCCCATATGTGCTGCACTCCTCTGTAGCCTGAAGACAGATTTAGCCAGGGGGCCTGTCTGTCTGTGCTATGTTCAACTGTAGCTTACACACTCTTTTTAGCCAGGGGCCTGGCCTATCTGTCTGTCCTGCACCTCGTTGTAGCCCCACAGACTGTTTTAACCATGGTGCCAGACTGTAAGGTCCTGCCTGGTGTCTGATACTCTGTTTTAACCATAGTGCCAGACTGTAAGGTCCTGTCTGATGTCTGATACTCTGTTTTAACCATAGTGCCAGCCTGTAAGGTCCTGCCTGATGTCTGATACTCTGTTTTAACCATAGTGCCAGCCTGTAAGGTCCTGCCTGATGTCTGATACTCTGTTTTAACCATAGTGCCAGCCTGTAAGGTCCTGCCTGGTGTCTGATACTCTGTTTTAACCATAGTGCCAGCATGTAAGGTCCTGTCTGATACTCTGTTTTAACCATGGTGCCAGCCTGTAAGGTCCTGCCTGGTGTCTGATACTCTGTTTTAACCATAGTGCCAGCCTGTAAGGTCCTGCCTGATGTCTGATACTCTGTTTTAACCATAGTGCCAGCCTGTAAGGTCCTGCCTGGTGTCTGATGCTCTGTTTTAACCATAGTGCCAGCATGTAAGGTCCTGTCTGATACTCTGTTTTAACCATGGTGCCAGCCTGTAAGGTCCTGCCTGGTGTCTGAGGGTGCTTTCTCACTCACTCATTCGGGTCCGTTCCAGTCCGTACCGTCCTCATTCCGGGTCGGGTGCGAACTTCCCCTCTCCCTCTCCCCCCTCTAGTTTGTGTACACACTTCAGTCTTGGTTCGCTCCGGGTTCTGTTTTTACGGTTTGCGTTTTGAGCTGGTGTACGCTTGCCGTAGGCGATGATGTCACGCTCAAATGTAAACAGGAAGAGTGTTAACACGGCGGCGGAGTCTAGTATAGCCACTGTAGCACTTATTTTTCAGCAAAGAACGTGCAATAAACAAAACGGATACATTCACTGTGTGTTCTGCCTCATTTGTTGATGAAACAAAACTAACATCAACACAATTGAACACCAAAAACGGAGTTTAGTCTCATCGGCGCAGAGTTTGTTAGCTTACATGCTAACGTGAATGGAATATGCCAGTATAACAGTATAGCATTGTGGCTAGTAGCTAAACGCTAAGCTAACGGCTAACGCTAGTTAGCTTAGCCTGTTCAGCAGCTAACATCCCATCGCTCGTGGCAATTATATTGCATGTCATTGATCTACTGGTCGACCACGGCCGACTGGTTGGGCACCACTGGTCTAATAGAAATAAATGCATTCGAACAAGAAACCAATGTATAGACATAGCAATGGCAAACAAAATTGCCAGGCCTAATGCGAGCCAGGGAAGTCTTGTGCTTGTAACGTGGCTTCATGTTTTCATCCACTGAGCTGTGAGGCTCCACATGCTTGTTTTTGGTTGAGGTCTGAACTCTCAAATTGCCCATAAATATCGTTTTTGTGGGTATTGTCCAGTTGTTGCTGTGTGGTTTTATCTGCCCAAAATTCAAGCAAGCATGAAAAGCATTTCAGTAACAACGTTGTGTGTGTCATAGTGCCAGCCTGTAAGGTCCTGCCTGATGTCTGATACCCTGTTTTAACCATAGTGCCAGCCTGTAAGGTCCTGCCTGATGTCTGATACCCTGTTTTAACCATAGTGCCAGCCTGTAAGGTCCTGCCTGATGTCTGATACTCTGTTTTAACCATAGTGCCAGCATGTAAGGTCCTGCCTGGTGTCTGATACTAGAGCTGCCGCGGTATTGATTATTTCCTTACCGCACAAATTTGCAAAATATTTCCTACCGCCGCGGTTATTACCGCATGCACACAAAAAAAAAAAAAAAAAATTTGAATGCATTTTTTTTTAGTAGTAGTCTACTCTTTATAGCATATAGCCTGCCTCTAGTCTAAATGTCTATTTTTAGAGGATGACTTTGCAGCATGAATATTGTTTGGGATTCGGCAAGCACGCATTAGTTATTGAAAGTGAAACACTGATTAGAAGTTTACCCTCTGGTCGTGCGCCGTTCACTCGGTGTCGCGGGCAGGGGTGGTTACCCCTAACCCCCCCGACCCTTTCTTATTATTATTACTATAAAGTTACTACTTTATAATAAAGGCATTCGTTTTGTGGCATTAACATTATATAGTTATACGTTCAATAACATCAGCGTATTTACCGGACAATAGCAAGGCAAGCAATACTCTATTCATATCTCAGTTCCTTTCTTTGCTCAGAGCGTGCTGAGTTGTCTCATTCTGCGGTCTGTTAATAAAGTTTTCAATCAGACAAGTGTATAGAACGAAGGGCTTTTATTATAACATTCGTTGCAGACAGTAAAATCATTATGTCTCGTTTAGTACTCCTTAGGAGCGATCGTAGTCCACTCCGGCGGAGAGTTAAAGCTAACGTTATTAGCCGTGTTGTGATGATCTGACATTCAGGAAGTAAAAACCTAATACGCGCTTGCCGATTGGTGGTAACACACTGCATGACGCTACAACGTGTGACGCGTCTCTCTTCTGACCAATCAGTGGTCTGCAATGTTTCACGTGACTTTTCTGGTACCCAATAGGGTCGCTTGGAACCTCGATAGATGAGTAGGGTATATCTGCAGAGCCGCAAGCCCAACGAGAGGAGGGTAATTTATTATTATAAAAAACAGCGGTGACGCGGTATTCAGCCTACTCTGCGGTGGCCGTGATGTAACAGCGATACCGCGGTAATGCGGTAATCGCGGCAGCTCTATCTGATACTCTGTTTTAACCATAGTGCCAGCCTGTAAGGTCCTGCCTGATGTCTGATTAGGGATGCCCCCCGGACCCCGGTTTTAAACGGGAACCGGTACTATATTAGAAAATACCGGAGTATTTATAAGCTCTGACGTCCTCGGTACTGCTATCGATACTCTAGAGAAATTATTATTATTATTATTATTTAAAAGTTGCGAACGATCCTCTCTCTGTCTCTGCACGAGAAGCGAGCCGCAGCCAGCGAGTCTCCTCGCGAGTCGCTCGCTAGTGCTACACATAGACATACGGGTCCTACATACGGGTACTCCTTAATGAAAGTGTCCCCGACGCCCCGTGCTATAGCGCTCTGCACACAGACAGCAGCTCTGCATGCACTGAGTCGTGATCATGGCGGATAGAGCGAAGCGTTCTAAAGTATGGATATACTTTACAAGGGTCAATGCCGACAATGCACGTTGCCACAAGTGCAACAAAACATTTGCCAGTAAGGGTGGCAATACGAGCAAATCAATTTATCAAAACATCTGTTGGCAAAACATGATATTAGTGTGCAGAAATGCGCGTATTCGACTGCCTTGCGCGCAGTGTTCCATCTGCATCCACTGCAACCGTAACCGTAAGCCAAGATACGGAGTTGCCTAGGCTAATAACGAATTATTACAAATAGGCTAATAAACAAAACAATTGTTTAGCTACAAATACTACAATCTAAACTTTTTATAGATCGTCAAGCTGAGGCGTCAGCCACTATGTCCCAGGCCAGTGAGCCCAGGGCCACCACACGTCATCCTCCCTCTACCTCCCTCCACCACCCAAAGTCCTTTCTCCCTAGCAGCTAGAGGAAGGATGACAGAGGATAGGGTGAACGAGTGTCACAGTTCTGTTAGCATTTGTTGTTTATTATAAAAAGTCTATAATTCAGAGTCAGACACATTTAAAACATTGTTGCTGCTGTTGCTGAAGAAATTATATTAATTTATTATATTTATTTATAAAGTTATATAAAAGAACATTGCTGTTGCTGAAGAAATTATATTTATTTATAATACTTATTTATAAAGTTGTATTTATAAATAATAAAGCAATGTTGATTCTGTTCTTAATTAATTGTCTTTTTTTCTTGCAAAAAAAGAACCAAAAAGAACCGATAAGAGTATCGATAAAGTACCGAACCGTTAAGCAGTATCGATAAGAGTAGTAGTATCGATAAAATCCTAACGATACCCATCCCTATGTCTGATACCCTGTTTTAACCATAGTGCCAGCCTGTAAGGTCCTGCCTGATGTCTGATACCCTGTTTTAACCATAGTGCCAGCCTGTAAGGTCCTGCCTGATGTCTGATACTCTGTTTTAACCATGGTGCCAGCCTGTAAGGTCCTGCCTGGTGTTAAATACTCTGTTTTAACCATGGTGCCAGCCTGTAAGGTCCTGCCTGGTGTTAGATACTCTGTTTTAACCATAGTGCCAGCCTGTAAGGTCCTGCCTGGTGTTAGATACTCTGTTTTAACCTAGTGCCAGCCTGTAAGGTCCTGCCTGATGTTAGATACTCTGTTGTTTTAACCATGGTGCCAGCCTGTAAGGTCCTGCCTGATGTTAGATACTCTGTTTTAACCATAGTACCAGCCTGTAAGGTCCTGCCTGGTGTCTGATACTCTGTTTTAACCATAGTGCCAGCCTGTAAGGTCCTGCCTGGTGTCTGATACTCTGTTAACATAGTGCCAGCCTGTAAGGTCCTGCCTGATGTCGGATAGTACCATCTAACCTGGAGTTAGACAAGAAGATGCATACCTTTTTTCTTCTCTGTGCATGCAGTAGGAGTAGGAAGACGCGCACCGTTAGCCTAGCTTAGCGTCAGTCACTGGAAGTAGGTTCCTCCATTAGCCTAATTCCCAATGTCTTCCTACTCCTACTGCATGCACAGAGAAGAAAAAGGTATGCATCTTCTTGTCTAACTCCAGGTTAGATGGTACTATCCGACATCAGGCAGGACCTTACAGGCTGGCACTATGTTAACAGAGTATCAGACACCAGGCAGGACCTTACAGGCTGGCACTATGGTTAAAACAGAATTTCCCAAAATGTTGGAGTTTTCCTTTAAGACTTGCCTCTAGGCCTATATGCTGCACTGCAACCTACCTAAACCTAAAGGCGCTCCCATAGTCCAGCAGACTGTACACAGAGCAGACTCCGCGGAGGTCCGCGCGGACTCTTTGAGCCTTCATAGTCGAGCGGACCTCCGCGGACCAATTTCCTACATGTCACGCGCCAGTTTACACAATTGTCCCCACGCTGTTCAACTTCTGTCATGTCGTCGTCATCCGATGTCAAAATAAAGAGTTATCTCCGTTTCCAATATTTCGATAATAAAACGGGCAGTTTTACGCACTTGAATAACAGGTATATAGGCAGCGAGATGCAATGTACTGTATAGGCTTGAGGTGGACAGCGCTGGTGCTGAAATGACAAACACGCATTGCATGAAATAAAAGCACCAGTTTTATTTCAAAATATTGGAAACTGAGATAACATTCAGTAGAGTGAAGTGACTGGTTTCATGGGAAATAAAGCAAATGACCAATCGGAAGCTCTAATTTTTCTTGTTTACTTCCTGAAACTCCGCGATCAGGGCTCTCGTTTTCCGAGACACCAACTTATTATAGTCTCTCTTACCAATAGCAATAGATTTTAGAACACCTAGATTTATCGATAGCAATAGTAATATAACGTTAATGCAACAAAACGAATGCCTTTCTTTGTTAATCATAACGTTGATGCAGTAGCGTATGTCGGTGTGTTGGCTGTAACGGACATGACAATAACATAACGTGTACACATTAAAATTGCGATAATCTATTCTAACATTTTCAAATCGATGCAGTTGAATTTCCCCCTTAGGATCGATGCATTGTTACACCCCTACACCAAAGTCACTGGCCCACTGTGTATCTGTGTGTATAATAACTTGGCTAGCGTTATCAACAGCAGAGGTGGGCAATGGGTCCAGCTGCAGCACCGGAGTGCAAGCGATGTGATGTAATTGGCAGACTCGACTGTCAATCAATGGTCTACCTGACACGCAAACTCAAACAATGTTTCTGTACTGGAGGTGTGATTGATTGATTGATTGAAAACTTTATTAACAGATTGCAGAATGGGTACAATACAGTACAGCTCAATACACACAATTGTTAAGGGGATGTAGACCAGAGAAAGACTTTCGTCTTGTTTACATCAGGGTCCCCCATTTCAATTAATCAGGAAAGTGTACAGTAGGAAAGTGTACAGTATTTCAATAGGCAACCCTGAAAGGATTATTTTTCTAGAAGAGCAACACAGCCAAAACAGACAGTGGAGCTGTTTGCAGATAGCAAGCATTTTGACTTATTGCGTGGTGGCGATGTCTCGCAGATAATACAACTACAAGTATGATTATATAATATATATTTTATTTAAAAAAAAAATTGTATATATAAAATATATATTGGCAGGTAAGAAATATGCTTGGCGGGTAGACTCTTCCCATCTACCCGCCACTGGCCGGTGAGTCAAAAAGTTAATTTCGCTCCCTGATTATAACAGACTGCTGTTTAGTGTCGGACCGACTGCCCACATACGCGGTCTATTTTATTTCAAGTCAGCAGCAGCACGGAGTATCGAGGGACTTATTTTATTTGGAATATATTAATGACTGTATACGCAAAAGTAGCATAGTTTTAAGTAATACTATTATAAATCTACATGCCTTGAGGATGACATTCTTTATATAGCCTGCCTATCAATTGTTTTAAAGCTCAATAAACTATGACCGGAATTAATCTCATTTGTCCGGTAGATTGAAATCTTGCAGGTCACGGAGACCGGCAACAATTTTTTCTAACGGAAACCCTGGTACAACTTGATTGACAATAGTTTGAGATCAAGGTCTTAAATGGCAACAGTATATATATATATATATATATATGTATTACTTTTTCTTTTTACAGTGTAGTGTCTACGTGGCCCCATTTCCACCTGGTGTGCATCCAGATTGTTTAGATGGAGCTCCAAGCCAGTAAACAGTGTTTCCCATAGTTTGGGAAATAAATAAATAATGGGCCTAAAGGACATAAAGTGCTCTATTGCGAATATGTCAATTGTGTAACTAAAGGACTGAATACAACTTAAATACATATTCAATAACGAGCTGGGCTGGGCGATATGGCCAAAAATGATATCACGATATCGATAACTATATCATATCACTCGATATCTATAATTATCGATATGGTTATAAGTATTTAAAATTTATTTTTTATTTTTTAAACAGATGTATGTTTATTTTGCAGCAATTCTTTGTCGTTGCCGCCATCTTTAGTGTTACAGCCCCTCACACTCCAGTAGGGATGGGTACCGTTCACATTTGAACCGATACGGTACCGGTACCTGTGAATCGATACCGGTACCCAACGGTACGTTTTTTTCTAGGGGTGCACCGATATGAAAATTGGCCACCGATACCGATACCGATTGTTCAACTAACACAATCGGCCGATACCGATACTTGTGGCAAAAAATAAGTATTTGTAATTTTTTTTTAATATTTTTTTAATATATATATATATATATATTTTTTTTAAATATTTTTAATGAAACTACTGTATATTTGTATGTGTGTGTTTGTATTTGTAGGCCTCTTTACTTACTTAAAAAAAGGAAACATCAAGAAATATGTTTATGGTATCACTATCCCTCTCCCAGTATCGTCTGGCGGCCTGCAGAGGGATACTATTTTCTCAACCAGAGCTTTCAACCAATGCAATGGAACCATTTTGATTGACAGTCAATTCGGCCAATTACGCCACACCGCTAGCACCCACCTCCTGCTGTTCTTACCACCAATCGGCAAGCGTTTATTCATTTTCTACTTCGGGGCATGCCGCCTAGGCTTGGGCGGTATGACGGTATTACAATATACCGGGGTATTTCGAAATACCGACGGTATTGAAAATCAATACCGTTGTCACCGTCAAAATCACAGATGCGCTTCAGCTTCTATTACAGTGAAACTGAGTTTTGAGTGTAGTGCACACACTGAGTGTAGTGCACACACGCGCCAGCAGAGGGCGAGACCAGTCTAGTGGAGCGAGTGGGTCACAACGGTCTTCACGTTTTACGGTAATGTAAAGTGCTGTGAAAATACCGTAAAGCGTTGTGACGAGAGTTGATGTGTGTTGTTGTGGAGTGGTGCGCTGGTGGAGCAAGCAAATACTCTGTCCCTTATTATATGTGAACTAAAGAGTACAAGGTTTACACAACAGCCCCCACCCGCCTTTTTATTGTATTTGTATCGTCCTGTACTATCCGCTGTCGGCTGTTTATCTCTCTGTGAGCTTGATTAATTAGCGTTAGCTCACGCTAAGTAGCGTTAGCTCTGCGGCTAATCTTAGATTACCCTGAACTAAATCAATCATATCAATGACTAGGTATTCGAGTAGTTTTCACTGCACATATAAGTAGCCAAACAACGGGAGCATTTCGGGAGCATATGACCAAAACCCAGGCAATTTCTAGCCCTTAAGGAATCAAATAGTCTGCCATGGCTATAGGCTAAGATGCTAACGCTAAAATGGTGCGGGCTTCTACCGGTGCGGGACTACCATTCTGAGAGCTGACGATGATTTGTTTACTTGGTTACACGTAACCCCCCCCCCCCCGCTGATGAAAATGAACGTCATACCGTCAAATACCGTGCACCGGGGTGTTATAACATAAAGGTTTGCCGGTGTGAAAAAAAGGATACCGCCCAAGCCTAATGCCGCCATTGATCTGCTTGCGAGAATGCGAGTCAAACTCAGAACCACAACAAGCTAATACGTTAGCTGCCCGGCAGTGCCCGCCGACCAGCTCTACAGGATGGCCAAACGAGACACAATGATTTTACTGCAACAAATGTTATAATAAAACAAAGCCTTTCTATACATTTGTCTGGTTGAAAACTTTATTAACAGATTGCAGAATGGGTAGTTGGGTACGGAATGGAACCGAGCTATGAACGGCTTGCTTGCTATCTTCGGGTAAATACTATGCTGATGTAATTGAACGTGTAACTAACTATATAATGTTAATGCCACAAAACGAATGTTTGTGTCATTTTAACAGCAGATACTTTCTTAAATGCCATCCTCCCGACAGAGCGGTGTTGATGGGGAGCTCTGATGGGTTCGCTTGGTTGTGTTATTAGCATTGAACAGCTAACCGAAAGCTAGCGTTAACTAATGTTAAAGGTTTAGCCATAACGTTACGTTGGCTAAAGTTGGGGCTATTCATAATCCAGCAATAATGGCTGCAGACCTGCAAGCAAAGTACAGAAAGTTGGCAAAGGAGTATTCCAACGTAAATCACATTTTCACCAGTAATGTTAGTCTTCTGCCTCCCGGTAGCTCATGCTAGCGTCGTCACTGAGCGACCACCTCGCGTACACAATTAATGACATGTTGCGGACAGCCATATCGGTGACTATGTTTAGCTTTTAGTGCCAAATGATAAGAGTCTGAAGCGGAGTCTCAAAAGAGAATGTTGAATATTTAGTAGTAACTTTGATGCAGTAGCTTGTGTGGGGGTAGTTGGGTACGGAATGAGCAACGGAATGGAACTGAGCTATGAACGGACTCGGAGTAATGCCTTGCTGCTATGGGTAATAATAATATGCTGATGTTATTGTCTGTGTAACACTAACTATATAACGTTAATGCCACAAAACGAATGCCTTGTTAATCATAAGTAGTAACTTTGATGCAGTAGCTTGTGTGTGGGGGACGCCTATTGCTTAATAACAGCGGAGCAGTGCTGCTTTTGCTTCCGCGTTTTCCCTGATTGGCTGCGACACGCCCCGCGGCAACCGCAGAGCGGAGCGGCAGAGCTTGCGCAATTATGTAACCGCCCTAATCCGCCATGATTTTCATTTGGCGCTTCAGCTCACCTGGCAGAGCAGCGGTCCTGCGGTCCGTTGTTGACTAGTTCGAATCCCATCAAATTTCTTTTTTAACGTGATTTTTTTTTTAACGTGTATTCTTTCGCCGGTTAAGGTTAGGCATGGTTAAGGTTAAGGTTAGGCATTGTTTCGGAGTTGGTTAAGGTTAGAACGGTTAAGTTTAGGCGCTGTTAAGGAGCTGGTTAAGGTTAGAGTTTGTCTTAGAGACTGCCTATTTCCGCACTGCCGCTCTCCCGCGTTGCCGCGGTCACATGGTCAAATTGTCACATTCTTGCACTGCTCCGCTGTTAAAAAGCAACACGCGTGGGGGACGGCAGGCGTTGTGCAGGTAGGTCGCGAGTGAACTTTTTTTCTTTTGCCTTTTGACGCTACACAAATTGATGGTTATTTATCAGCGACTGCTATCGGCACATTTGAGCTTATCGGCCGATAGCAGTCAACAAGGCACTTACCCGACCGATATATCGGTGCACCCCTAGTTACTACTGGAGAGAATTCAGTGCATCAGTGCAGGTTACTACTGGAGAGAATTCAGGGCATCAGTGCAGGTTACTACTGGAGAGAATTCAGGGCATCAGTGCAGGTTACCACTGGAGAGAATTCAGTGCATCAGTGCAGGTTACTACTGGAGAGAATTCAGGGCATCAGTGCAGGTTACCACTGGAGAGAATTCAGGACATCAGTGCAGGTTACCACTCGAGAGAACTCTGCATCAGTGCAGGTTACCACTTGAGATAATTCAGGGCATCAGTGCAGGTTACCACTTGAGATAATTCAGGGAATCAGTGCAGTGCAGGCATGCCTGGTTTTTACCGCACAGCCTTGATGTTGCACGTACTCTCAACGAAACAAACAAACTCGGTTACGTGACCTAGGGGTGGACGGTATAAACGGTATGAATTTGCTCTACGGTATGGATTTTGACTATACCTTGTAACCGGTAGCGCAGCTCTAAAATAGCAATGACGTCATGTAACCACAGCGCGACTATTTGGTATTTGCCCCTAAGAATAGATAGAATTAGTCATGGATAATGGATATGTGCAAACTGTAAAGTTATTTAGGAGCACAGAGGCTTCCTCGCAGTGGGCGTGTCAACACACAATTGTCATTTCATAATAAACACAGAAGCAAACAAGCTCTTGAAGGCTGTGTGAAAACTTCTCTCGCGAGTTGCGCAGTTTCTATGTGTAATGTAAACTCTGCGACGAGTCCAATGGTCTAACATGCTTTGCATCCTCGCCATTCTGTAATGCCCACGTCGCGCTAAAACCTTATGTAATATTAACTGTCGATGTAGCCTCAGCAAGCTAACGTTAGCTGGCTCCACGTTAGCTTGCTCCACGTTAGTCCACTCCTACTGTAGCAGCCTGTTGATGTATTAGCCTCAGCAAGCTAACGTTAGCTCGCTCCACTCCTACTGTAGCAGCCTGTTGATGTATTAGCCTCAGCAAGCTAACGTTAGCTCGCGCCACTCCTACTGTAGCAGCCTGTCGATGTATTAGCCTCAGCAAGCTAACGTTAGCTGGCTCCACTCCTACTATAGCAGCCTGTCGATGTATTAGCCTCAGCAAGCTAACGTTAGCTGGCTCCACTCCTACTATAGCAGCCTGTCGATGTATTAGCCTCAGCAAGCTAACGTTAGCTGGCTCCACTCCTACTATAGCAGCCTGTCGATGTATTAGCCTCAGCAAGCTAACATTAGCTCCACTCTAGCAGCCTCCTCCCTCCCTCTCTCTCTTACTCTGTCTCCCCCATCCCTCCCTCCCTCTCTGCTAACAATCCTGATTCGATTCTTGAACCTATTTAATTAAAAAGGAAGATATTGATGGACATTAGCTATAGTATAGCTCAGCAGCTGTAACAGAATACCAGCTGCCATACCAGTGTTTTACCCCTTCAGAAGCATTTATATAGACATTTTAAGAAGTTAATATACCGTGATATATACGTTACGTCTATGCTTCAAATTATACCGTGATATACATTTTAGACTATACCGTCCAGCCCTAACGTGACCTATACCAGCTCTACCTTTTATTATAGTTCCATCTTCTATAAAATGGTGCTCAATCTATTATTGAATATGTATTTTAAGTTAACTCTCCTTGCCTCATATTTGATTCAGTGCCTTTGATATCAGACATTGATATCAAGAGCTATCTGTAGCTACTGCTAGCCGGCTAGATGACGTTAAGACAGAACTTTAGTTCAATGGGACATTTCGTTTTGAACAGCAAACTAACGTCAGCTAACGCAAGCTACCGGAGGTATGAACATGGACTACTAGATTTTCTGGATCATTTGTTGATATCAGGAGCTATCGGTAGCTAGCCGGCTAAATACCGTTACCGTGTGTGTGTTGAGGAGACACAGAACAGAGGAAAGGAGAGAAACTAGCGCAACCATAAATGACAGCAAAACACAGTAGATACTCTCACACTGAGCTGAAGTGAAACGAGTGCACATAAATTAGGTAAATAACATGAATAAAATGTTTAGTTTCTTTCAGGGGGCGCCGTTGGGGGAGGGTGGGCATAGTTTTAACCCCTAAACTAGTGAAGCTACCAGGGTTTCCGTTGTCGGTTGTCCGGTAGTTACCGTTTTTTTACCAGGAAAATCTGTTTAAGTGCGACATATTTAAATCTCTCCGGTCATAATGTGCTGTGAAAATAATTCCCTCTAAGCACAACGGTCTTCATTAGATAAACCAATAGATACAAACATTGTGTATGACAAAATAAATAGGGATGCCCCGATCACGTTTTTTGCCACCGATACCGATCACCGATCGTCGTGAGCCATATCGGCCGATACCGATCCGATACCGATCGTTTTTGATTAAAAAGAAATTAAAAATTATTTTATATAAAGTTTTTTTTTTTTTTTTTTTTTATAAAATATATATATTATATAATTAGACTTGTACTTGTATTATCTGCAAGACATCGCCACCACGCAACAAGTCAAAATGCTCGCTATCTGCAAACAGCTCCACTGTCTGTGTGTACTCTAGTAGCCCAGCTCCAAAAAGGATTCTCCGGCGCTGCAGCGGGACCCTATTGGTAACGTTATGCTTTGGTCATTTCACATTCAGCAAGCCCTCAGCTCGAATACGCATTAAATCAATGTTATAAGACATTGATATCAAGAGCTATCTGTAGCTACTGCTAGCCGGCTAGATGACGTTAAGACAGAACTTTAGTTCAATGGGACATTTCGTTTTGAACAGTAAACTAACGTCAGCTAACGCAAGCTACCGGAGGTATGAACATGGACTACTAGATTTTCTGGATCATTTGTTGATATCAGGAGCTATCGGTAGCTAGCCGGCTAAATACCGTTAGACAATGCCTACTAAACGTGAATAGTTGACTGGGTAATTTTGTTTAAACAGTAACGATAGCTAGGTAGCTAACGTTAGCGCAGGTCGAATGCACTACAGACTCGAGCAGAGGAGCCGCACCTCTTTGTTTACAAACTCTACACGGGGGCGGGCGGGGCTAGGGAGGAGGAGCAGTTTGCAGGTCCTGTGCGTCTGAGACAAGCGAGTGAGATATCCACTTGATCAGTTTCCGCGATCGGCGAATATGACTCATTATCGGAATTCCCCCATCGCATATTTATACTGATTATCGGCCGATAACGATCGGTGGCCGATCGATCGGGGCATCCCTAAAAATAAATATGGGCTGTTTTAATTTGTGTGAATTAGGGGTGGACGGTATGGTCTAAAATGTATATCACGGTATAATTTGAAGCATAGACAGTAACGGTATATATCACGGTATCAGTGTTTCTGTTAGAATAATTTTTTTTGCCTGATAGGCAGGCTATATAAAGAATGACATCCTCAAGGCATGTAGATTTATAATATTTTAACTTAAAACTAGGCTACTTTTGCGTATAAAGTCATTATATTCCAAATAAAATAAGTCCCGAGTCGAGACTCCTGCTCCCATTGCAAACAGCGGGGCTGGATTTTGCTAGAAGCATATGTAGCTGCAGAGCCACAGAGTGAATTGAATTGAATAAGAATTGAGACAAAGGTGCCACTCATCCTCAGCTTTAAGAATTGACACATGTGTCAACAAATTGACACACAAAATGGTGATGGGGGGGCGCTGTTTGACGGGCCTGTGACCAGACCTGAAAGAGCCCCTGGCTCTGCGGCTCTGCAGCTGCATGCTATTCGCAAATCCACTGCTGCAGCCGTCCTCCCGGCTCCCGCTGCTGCCGTCGTTATCATAACACTACACACATATCGTAATGTTTACAGCAAACTGTAGTTGATCACCAGGTATGTTTTATTAACGTAGAATAATTCATATAAGAAAAACGATAGGGAAATATCTTACCTTTCTCCACTGGTTAAAAATGCCAGGAACTGAAATTGAAACTTGCTGTGCGCCGCAGTGATATGTGTTTATTATGAAATGACAATTGCGTGTTGACACGCCCACTGCGCGAAGCCTCCTAAATAACTTTTTTCAGTTTGCACATATCTATTATCTATGACTAATTCTATCTATTTTTAGGGGCAAATGCGATTGAAATAGTCGCGCTGTGGTTACATGACGTCATTGCTATTTTAGAGCTGCTGTACCGGTTACACGGTATAGTCAAAATCCATACCGTAGAGCAAATTAATACCGTTTATACCGTATACCGTTTATACCGTCCACCCCTAGTGTGAATAGTTGTTGCGAGTAGGGCGATATGGCCTCTAAATGATATCGTGATATTTTTTGGCCATATCACGATGCACGATGTATATCGCGATATTTTGACATTTCCTCTAAAGCACTTAAAAATGCTTGATTTAACCCTTTGATGCATACAGTCACACCAATATGATGATTATAATAAGTCCCTGCAACATATGTTTGCATTATTAAACCATGAAGATGCTTTAAAAAATAATTAAATGAAAATGTACTAAGAGTAGTCTACTGACACACATCTAAGACAATTTATATAAAAACTCTTGGGCCTAAGACTTTTGCACAGTACTGTGTTTTCTATCCACTTTAGCCAAACACACACACATATATATATGTATATAAAAAAAGGGCAGATATATATATAAAAAAAAAATATATATATATATATAATCTGCCCGTCGCTTATCAATGACTCATTTTCCAGTCAACATTGTCGAAGCGGATTTTTTTTTTATCGGTTCATTTCCGTTTGATAGCATCTTGAAAAGCCCTCGTTTTCAAGGAAAATAAAAATATTCCATAATAAACGGAATATTCTAGAATACACAAACGTTAAAATCTTTCGGCCTATTTATGAATAGTTTTCAAATAAACGCTAGATTATCTATAGTATATGTGTACGTATGCACGCTATATAGGCGATCTGATATATTTCCTGATCGCTCGCACAGCCAAACAGTCACATCACACATAGGGGAAAAGCTTATATCTCCGTGAAAACAGGTCTGATTATACTAAGACTGGTAAAATAGATTCCTTACCTGAGATCAGATGTTATCCAAAAAGATTATTCCAATTCCTGATCGCCATTCCAAAAATCGAACCTTTTATTGATCCAACGCTACATACTGTAAACACATATTACACGCTGTTCTGATGGTCCACAATGACTGGGATCATCTCCGGTTACATGCGTGAGAAGTAAAATGTGGATTCCGGATTTTTTTTTCTCATCCATTTTCATTGAGTCCATTCCAAAAGGGTGCATTACCATCTGGGAGACGATAGGGGGCGCTTTTTTCACATCTGAGCTCCTGATGGGGCGGGTTTCCCAACGGTAGACTCGGTTGATGAAATATGAATTCAGATCGCTAATAAAAAGATTTTCACGCTAATTGTCGTGGTGGGCATTCAGGGGGCGGGCTGATAACACGTGTTATGTCGTGGCTGGCATCCAAAGTGTTCATATCGGTTATCGGTATCGGCCACAATTTTCACATCGGTGCATCACTAGTATGCAGTAAAGGAATATATCATCAGCCAATGGACATATGGATCTACCAGATGGCGATCGATAACTGGGAACTCCTTTTTGGGATCCAACCGGCCACAGGTGAGAGCGATTTGACGTCAATTACAGCCGATCGGGCCTTGCTCTCATAGCCATCCACCCGGTCAGCGAATAAGGCTACTGAGGCTAATGCCGTTATTGGTAATCAATAATCAGAAACTACGTCCCCCCCCCCCCCTTTCATGCATTCATGGTGGACCATGATACCGACCATATGCATTTTGAGTATTAATATAGGCTGCATTATTGCTTTATCCTTCAGGACACCATGAACAAACTATCTGGAGGCAAATCTCAACGACGTAGGATATTATTATTTCAAGAGGGGCATTCCTTTACCTTTTCAATTAATTTTCTAAATCTACAGGCTGATTTTGGGGGTGGTCTTTTAGGTTTTTATGGGGCAAGTTCAGTAAATTCTTTCGTTTTAATGTCCTTGCGTTGACATTGGAGTTAAGAGTGTTTTTGCATGAGCCTTGTAGCTGTAATCCCAGTTTCACGGGTCATTGGTGAACTTCCTGTGGGCATTTCTTAAACCCAGAGCTCCTGTTAATTTGCTATCCTGCCCCCAGTTCTTTCATCCCCCCTTATCCACATCATAATCTACACATAACATCTTTATATACAAACCCACCTGCTAGGCCTCTGCTCTTCAGGCTCTACCAGGCCTCTGCTCTTCAGGCTCTACCAGGCCTCTGCTCTTCAGGCTCTACCAGGCCTCTACCAGGCCTCTACCAGGCGTGTGTTTCTAGGCCTCTGCTCTACCAGGCGTGTGTTTCTAGGCCTCTGCTCTACCAGGCGTGTGTTTCTAGGCATCTGCTCTACCAGGCGTGTGTTTCTAGGCCTCTGCTCTACCAGGCGTGTGTTTCTAGGCCTCCGCTCTACCAGGCGTGTGTTTCTAGGCCTCTGCTCTACCAGACATGTGTTTCTAGGCCTCCGCTCTACCAGGCGTGTGTTTCTAGGCCTCTGCTCTACCAGGCGTGTGTTTCTAGGCCTCTGCTCTACCAGACGTGTGTTTCTAGGCCTCTGCTCTACCAGGCGTGTGTTTCTAGGCCTCTGCTCTCCAGCAGCTCCACCATTTTCTACTCTAATCAAAACCCCTCACACCTTCACCCCCCCCCCCCCCTCTTCCTACTCCCGCTTTTCTTTGAGCGGCAGGAACCCCCTCCCCCCACACACACTCCCACGCACACACACACACTCCCAACCTGGGCAGTCTACCACCCACCACCCCTCCTTCTTTCACTCTCTCTCGCTCTGTCTCCTTTTCTCTACCTCGCTCTTTCTCTTCTCATCCCCCCTTCCCCCTATCTACCTCCCTCATTATCTCTCTTTGTCTGTCTGTCTGTCTGTCTGTCTGTCTGTCTGTCTGTCTGTCTGTCTGTCTGTCTGTCTGTCTCTCTCTCTCTCCTCCACTCACCACTGAATTCATTTGGCCTGGTCAGTGTAAACAGCAGCTGACGGCGAAGCATAACGGAAATGCTGTTTGTGTGACGTTAGGCCCATCTGGCAGCTAGAGCCCTCTCTCTCTCTCTTTCTCTTTCTTCTCTCTTCTCTCTTCTCCCTCTCTCTCTGCTCCTTGATTGACTCGAATAGAGCGCTGGGTGGTCGGTCCAGACGGCCTGCAGACCAGACCAGAGGCCAGGGTTACGGGTGGAAAGGTGCCCTTGGGGTGGGTGTGTTCTTGAGGGGTGGAGCTGTCGCATGCTGGTGGTCTCGAGGGGGAGGGTTCATGTCATGAACCTGAAATTGTGCTTTCAACTCTTTACTTCCACTCACAGATGACATGTTAGGCCCATGTTCCTCATCACAAGTCCAAGAGGAGACGGTATGATGCCACATCTCATCGCTTTTTCATACTACAGCAGGGAAAATGTACACAGCGTTGACGCATCACATTTTGTATAAATAAAAAAAGATAAGGCCTTAACACTTTGAGTGCCACGCCGGGTTTTCCTTTTTACCCCCTTGATGCCACGGTCCACCCCCTAATACGGCCAATGTGTATTAGTATGAACGACCAGCTAAACTGAAAGCAATGTGGAGCGCTGGGCTCGAACAGGTGAGCCCAGCGTCTCCGCATTTGTGGCGAGCGCCTTGCCCACTACCAGGGACCGAAACTAAAGCCCGCCGCCCGCCAGGGGCGGTCTGTTTTTACCTTTGGCGCATGACACTTAGAGGGCTGCCCGGCGTGTAGACGTGTAGTTCATAACCATAGATATCTATGTTCATAACGATACAAGTGTGCGAGTACAGATTATAGCCGCTCGTCTTTTTTTTCCTCCGCCGCGAGATCGTTAAAAAACTACAAGTCCCACATTGCACTCAAGTCAACGGTCCAATCACAGTAGAGTGACGTGACTGGTTTCATGAGAAAAAAAAGCAAATGACCAATCGGAAGCTCCCATTTGGCTTGTTTACTTCTGTCTGCTCTAGTCTATATCGGACCTCCATGAACTAACGTTACTGTTTAAACAATGACCCAGTCAACTATTCACTTTTAGTTTAATACATGACGAGGCATTGTCTAACGGTATCTAGCTGGCTAGCTACTGATAGCTGCTGATATCAACAAATGCTCCAGCAATAGTCTACTCGAGTGCATAATACCTCCGTTCCCTCGTTAGCTAGCTTAGCTAGCTCACGTTAGATGATCCATCTGTCCCAGTAAACTAAATTGTCTTAACGTTATCTACCGGGCTAGCAGTAGCTACAGATAGCTCCTGATATCAATGTCTTATAACATTGATTGAATGCGTATTCTAGCTGAGGGCATGTTGAATGTGATTTGACAAAAGAACCGTAACGTTCTAAATAGGGTCCAGCTGCATCGCCGGAGAATCCTTGCATGCTGAATGTAGGGTCTAGATGAATATAGGGTCTAGCTGCAGGGCCGGAGAATCCTTGCTGGAGCTGGAGGCTACTCAAGTATACACACAGACAGTGGAGCTGTTTGCAGATAGCAAGCATTTTGACTTATTGCGTGGTGGCGATGTCTCGCAGATAATACAACTAAAAGTATGATTATATAATATATATTTTATTTAAATTTTTTTTTATATAAAATATATATATATATATTTTTTTTTTAATCAAAAAAATTTTGGCAGGTAAGAAATATGCTTGGCGGGTAGACTCTTCCCATCTACCCGCCACTGGCCGGTGAGTCAAAAAGTTAATTTCGCTCCCTGCCCACTACGCCACGTAGCCGCCCTCGGTCCACTCCCAATGTTAACGTTAATATCGCCTAATCTATGTTTTAAATTATGGCTATGTGTCTAATCTGCCCGTCGCTTATCAAAGACTCATTTTCCAGTCAACATTGGCAAGGCAGATTGTATTTTTATCGCTTAATTTCCGTTTGATAGCATTTTGAAAATCACCAGTTTTCCGGGGAAAAACAACACATTCTATTATAATCGCCTTTTACTGGAATATTCCAGAACGTTGTCATTTGTCGGCCTATTTATGAATCGTTTTCAAATAAACGCTAGATGATCGATAGTATATGTGTGCGCACGCACGCTCGTGCCGTGCGCTGATAATCACTGATGTTATTTCCTCATGGCTTTTACAGTCAAAACAGCTATATCACATATAGTGGAAACGCTTATATCTCCGTGAAAACGAGTCTGATTATCCTAACACTGATAACATAGCTTCCTTACCTGAGGTCAGATGGTATCCAAATGGTTTATTCCAATTTCCGATCGCCATTCGAAAAAAATCGATAAATGTATTGATCCATCGTGTGTACAGTATAACCCATATTAGCCGTGGCTCACAGGCTCCAGAATGAACTCTGGTAGACCCCGGCTGCATCAGTGAGAAGTAAAATGTGGAGTCAGAAATCCATTCTCCCATTCACTTTCATTGAGTCCATTCCAAAAGGGTGATTTACCATCTTTTTAATAAAAAATAAAAATAAAATAACTCTAATATTCTCGGGCGTGGCACTCAAAGTGTTAACGAGACGGAGGTACACATTTTTTTTCTTGGCTAATATTAAAGGAAAACTCCACTCCAACATTTTGGGAACCCTGGAGTTAGACAAGAAGATGCATACCTTTTTCTTCCCTGTGCACGCAGTAGGAGCAGGAAGACGTTGGGAACTAGGCTAATGGAGGAACCTACTTCCAGTGACTGACGCTAAGCTAGGCTAACCGTGTGTGTGTCTTCCTACTCCTACTACATGCACAGAGAAGAAAAAGGTATGTATCTTCTTGTCTAACTCCAGGGTAGATGGCAAATAAGCTAATTTCCCAAAATGTTGGAGTTTTCCTTTAACAATAATTATTTTTATAAACGATAATAATTGACCCGACGTGAAGTCCTGATGAAATGCTTGTTCGCGGAGGTGGTATTGTCAGCCATATTTGACCATGTTCACCTTCCATGGTATTGCACTGCACACTTTAGAACTGTATAGTAATCTTTATTTTAGTCATCTTATCTTATTCTATGCAAAATGTATTGTATATTTATTATTGGAAGCGGCAATGGTCGAGTGACCACAATAAATATAATTTCACTCTTCTTGCAGTAAAGTACTGAACTGACTATAAAGGAATCTGAATCTGTACCGTCTCCTCCAACGCCTCCCTCAAGCTGTGCTCTGAGGTCAGGCCAACACAGTTCAGCCCAAACACCAGCTCTGAGTTCCTGCCGTGGATGTGGCCCTGCTGGTCTGTAGGTCCTGCTGGTCTGTAGGCCCGGCTGGTTTGTAGGTCCTGCTGGTCTGTAGCCCTGCTGGTCTGTAGGCCCTGCTGGTCTGTAGGCCCTGCTGGTCTGTAGGCCCTGCTGGTCTGTAGGCCCGGCTGGTTTGTAGGTCCTGCTGGTCTGTAGGTCCTGCTGGTCTGTAGCCCTGCTGGTCTGTAGGTCCTGCTGGTCTGTAGGTCCTGCTGGTCTGTAGGTCCTGCTGGTCTGTAGGTCCTGCTGGTCTGTAGGTCCTGCTGGTCTGTAGCCCTGCTGGTCTGTAGGCCCTGCTGGTCTGTAGGTCCTGCTGGTTTGTAGGTCCTGCTGGTTTGTAGGTCCTGCTGGTCTGTAGGTCCTGCTGGTCTGTAGGCCCGGCTGGTCTGTAGGTCCTGCTGGTCTGTAGGTCCTGCTGGTCTGTAGGCCCGGCTGGTTTGTAGGTCCTGCTGGTCTGTAGGTCCTGCTGGTCTGTAGGCCCCGGCTGGTCTGTAGGTCCTGCTGGTCTGTAGGTCCTGCTGGTCTGTAGGTCCTGCTGGTCTGTAGGTCCTGCTGGTCTGTAGGCCCTGCTGGTCTGTAGGTCCTGCTGGTCTGTAGGTCCTGCTGGTCTGTAGGTCCTGCTGGTCTGTAGGTCCTGCTGGTCTGTAGGTCCTGCTGGTCTGTAGGCCCTGCTGGTCTGTAGGTCCTGCTGGTCTGTAGGTCCTGCTGGTCTGTAGGTCCTGCTGGTCTGTAGGTCCTGCTGGTCTGTAGGTCCTGCTGGTCTGTAGGTCCTGCTGGTCTGTAGGTCCTGCTGGTCTGTAGGCCCGGCTGGTCTGTAGGTCCTGCTGGTCTGTAGGTCCTGCTGGTCTGTAGGTCCTGCTGGTCTGTAGGTCCTGCTGGTCTGTAGGGCCTGCTGGTCTGTAGGTCCTGCTGGTCTGTAGGTCCTGCTGGTCTGTAGGCCCTGCTGGTCTGTAGGCCCTGCTGGTCTGTAGGTCCTGCTGGTCTGTAGGTCCTGCTGGTCTGTAGGTCCTGCTGGTCTGTAGGTCCTGCTAGTCTGTACTGTAGGCCCTGCTGGTCTGTAGGTCCTGCTGGTCTGTAGGTCCTGCTGGTCTGTACTGTAGGCCCTGCTGGTCTGTAGGCCCTGCTGGTCTGTAGGCCCTGCTGGTCTGTAGGTCCTGCTGGTCTGTACTGTAGGCCCTGCTGGTCTGTAGGTCCTGCTGGTCTGTAGGTCCTGCTGGTCTGTACTGTAGGCCCTGCTGGTCTGTAGGTCCTGCTGGTCTGTAGGTCCTGCTGGTCTGTACTGTAGGTCCTGCTGGTCTGTAGGTCCTGCTGGTCTGTACTGTAGGTCCTGCTGGTCTGTAGGTCCTGCTGGTCTGTACTGTAGGTCCTGCTGGTCTGTAGGTCCTGCTGGTCTGTAGGCCCGGGTTTCCCCCCAGGATCTTCCCATGATCATATATTTTGTTTCATTGCATAGGGCAGGGATTTCAGTGTGTGAAGTATGATGAAATAATTCCGTGAAGGAAGATCATACCTGTTATTTCACTGTTTTAAAGAAGTTGTCTGACTGCAACTAAAGATGAGATATTCCTTTTATTTATCCCCTTGGGGGAAATTCGGGTACTAAGTCTATTGACTTCTGACTATAGTCGAAGTGTTTTCCCATCAACTGAAACTGCCGTCTTAATTCCTCAGGCCTGATAGCGTTAGCTTAGCTTCCCTCAGGCCTGATAAGCTTAGCTTATATAAATGGCTGTTTGGGCCTACAAAGGGAGGACTGACTTAACGGCAGCTTTACCGGGCCGTCTTGTTTGATGCTTCAGAGATGACGAAGCGGGAGCAGCCGTCATGTCGGTCCGTCAAGGTGTGTTGCAGCTCTGCAGCGTCCGTTGTATGTGGGCTTGTTTGTATCCTTCGCCTTCCCTCGTTCATTTCCCCCTAAAACGTGAAGTATTTCCAAACGGCACTCCTGTTGTTTCCTCTCGTTGAACCAAAACCGGCCGCGGAAGCTCTGCGTTTGCCGTCGTTAATGAGCAAACGCCATAACAAGAAGAACCCGCAAATTATTACTTTCAGCCGGAGCGAAATGAGACGAGTACAAGAAGAGAGGACAGCTCTGTGTGAGAGGAGGAGGCGGGGCTATGTGGGCACTGTAGCATTGTGTGTGTCGCTGACAGACGGGAGCGAGAGGTATTGATATTGAGTATTGAAACAGTTTCAAATATTCAGAATCTATGTATTGACATATTTTTATTTTTGAAAACACTACAATATACCATTGAAAGGGAAATTATTCTCAACTTGAGACCAAAGCCATACAAATTATATTGCAAATAGGGGAGACGGTGGCTCAGGAGATAAAGCGGTTGTCTGGTAATCAGAAAGGTTCCGTTTAGATTCTGGCTCCTCTGGCAGTGCGTCAAGTGTCCTTGAGCAAGGCACTTAACTAGGGATGCCCCGATCGATCGGCCACCGATCGTTATCGGCCGATAATTAGTATAAATATGCGATCGGGGAATTCCGATAATTAGTCATATTCGCCGATCGCGGAAACTGATCAAGTGGATATCTCACTCGCTTGTCTCAGACGCACAGGACCTGCAAACTGCTCCTCCTCCCTAGCCCCGCCCGTACCCGTGTAGAGTTTGTAAACACAGAGGAGGCGGACCTCCTCTGCTGAGTCTAGATAGTGCATTTGACCTGAGCTAACGTTAGCTACCTAGCTATCGTTACTGTTTAAACTAGTGCTGTCAGGCGATTAAAAAAATTAATCTAATTAATTACAGGATTTGTAATTAATTAATCTAATTAATCGCATTTTAATCGCATAACCATTTTATGCCTGATATTCTATATTATATAATCATATTTCAAATTGCATGTGTCCGGATGGCAGAATTCAGTACTGTATCTACAAAACCTTCTGTTTAATCATCTTCCATCTATTAATTTGCTTAGATTTTTCAGGTCTGGTCTATTTGAGCATGGTGTTATTCACAGTCAAAGATAACAAAAAAAATATTGATATTCTCATTTGGTTCATTACAATTTACTCAAAATAAAATTTTCATTCAATCAATCACAGCGCAGATTGAGTGATTGAATGAAAATGTTATTAACAGATTGCAGAATGGGTACAATACAGTACGGCTCAATACACACAATTGTTAAGGGGATGCAGATCAGAGAAAGACTTTCGTCTTGTTTACATCAGGGTCCCCCATTTTCAATTCATAATGAATTGTAAGTAAGGGTGCAACTTGCACTGTGCAATCCATTCTTTGTGGATCTAGCCCACAGTATTTCTGACACTGGGAATACATTCCCTGAGATTCATAGATGTCCCTAGAATCAGATACCAAGAACATGCAAATGGACCATATTTAAAAAAAAAAATCTGTAAATGTGTATTCTACATTCTTATGGAATGAATGAGATACAAAAAAATATATATATATAAAAAATAAAATAAAAATGTAATTAATTTTGAGTTAATTTTCATAACGCGATAATTTGCTGTGTAATTAATTAATCTAATTAACGCGATAAACTGACAGCCCTAGTTTAAACAAAATTACCCAGTCAACTATTCACTTTTAGTAGGCATTGTCTAACGGTATTTAGCCGGCTAGCTACTGATAGCTCCGGATATCAACAAATGCCCCAGAAGTCTAGTGGTCCATGTTGATATCTCCGTTAGCTTGCGTTAGCTGACGTTAGTTCACCGTTCAAAACGAAATGTCCGATTGAACTAAATAGTTGTCTTAACGTCATCTAGCCGGCTAGCAGTAGCTACAGATAGTCTACTCGAGTATAGGTCCAGGTGCAGCTCCGGGGAATCCTGGCCGTAGCTGGAGGCTACTAGAGTACACACAGACAGTGGAGCTTGTTGCGTGGTGGCGATGTCTCGCAGATAATACAAGTACAAGTCTAATTATATAATATATATATATTATAAAAAAAAAAAAAAAAAAAAACTTTTTATATAAAATAAGTTTTAATTTCTTTTTAATCAAAAACGATCGGTATCGGATCGGTATCGGCCGATATGGCTCACGACGATCGGTGATCGGTATCGGTGGCAAAAAACGTGATTGGGGCATCCCTACACTTAACCCCTAACTGCTCCCGATGAGCAGGTGGGCACCTTGCATGGTTGCCTCCGCCGTCATGTGTGAGCGAACGGGTGAATGTGAAGCACAAGTAATAAAGCGCTTTGGATAAAAGCGATATGTACATGCATGCAGTTTATTTACCATCGCTAGGGCTGTACAGAATGTCATTTTTTAACATTTGAAGCTTCTAGTGAAGCATTCAAACGAAGCTTCGAATGTCTGTAAAAAAACTTTTTTTTTTAATTAAAATTTTTTGTATCCTCAAAGTGATTAATCTGATTAAATGAGTCTTTAAAAAAATTAAATCAACTTTCTTTAATGAATATAACAGTCAGTTTCGTCAACAACATAAATAATCCAATAAGGGCACGGTTGGTACGAAAGTGATGGTGACGTCTTATAGTATAATATTATAATATTAGTGTAGCCTAAACTTTATCTGCAACTATGAAGAAAAACCCCATTGGTTTAAACCAGTGGTGCCCAACCAGTCGATCGCGATCGACAGGTAGATCGCGGGCTGATTTCAAGTAGATCTTGATTAATAAAATTTGATTATTAAAAAAAAACATTTTGTGAACAATTTTGGCTGGTAGCTCTCGGGCTAGGTGGTAAATAAAAAAGTAGATCTTGGTTCAAAAAAGGTTGGCCACCCCTGGTTTAAACAGATTGAATAGACATACAAAAAAGATTAAAACTAATTATTTTAGTACTTTTTTTAAATTTTTTATTCGAATGTTGATTTAGAATTCGAATGTCAACATTATGATCGAAGCTTCGAAGCATTCGGTACAGCCCTAACCATCGCAATATCGGCCCTCACAGTTCAGACAACGGGATGAGGGGTGAGGAAGAAAGACACACTTGGTGGTAGAGTTGTTAAGATACAGATACCAGTATCGGAAATGCCGCCGATACTGCTTAAAATGCTGGTATCGGTGGCGAGTACCCTCTAATTCTGCGCTCCGATACCATATGACGTAATTTATCAACAACACTGCGGTCTGCTGAGTGAGCATTATAAAACAAACGTGTTTTTAACCGACCGTGAATTAAAGTGTCAATGCTGTTTGTCATTTTAACAGCAGATACTTTCTTAAATGCCATCCTCCCGACAGAGCGGTGTTGACGGGGAGCTCTGATGCGTGCGCTTGGTGGTGTTATTAGCATTGAACAGCTAACCGAAAGCTAGCGTTAACTAACATTAAAGGTTTAGCTTTAACGTTACCTTGGCTAAAGTTGGGGCTATTCATAATCCAGCAATAATGGCTGCAGACCTGCAAGCAAAGTACAGCAAGTTGGCAAAGGAGTATTCCAACGTAAATTACATTTTCACCAGTAAAGTTGGTCTTTCCATCTACCGGTAGCTCATGCTAGCTAACCTAGCTCACGTTAACGTCGTCAGTGATCGACCACCTCGCGTACACAATTAATGACATGTTGCGGACAGCCATATCGGTGACTATGTTTAGCTTTTAGTGCCAAATGATAAGAGTGAGGCGGAGTCTCAAAAGAGAATGTTGAATATTTATTGTGCAAAAATCACAACAGATCCTCTGCTACTTAAACGGAGCCTTGTGGAAGCAAGTGCAGCAACGAATAATGTCCATGTGGAACTAATGTGCCAACAACCTTTCCGTGGGTGAACTCATTGAGATAGTTTTCAATTACTGATACTAATACTAATCTATACAATCACCTGTTGTTGAATAAATACCATTACTTTATAGTTATTACTAAAAAACAGTATATATAAAACAGTAGCTGTGTAATTTTTTTTATTTTTTTTATTTTTTATTTTTTTTAAATATAATTTAAAAAAAGACTTGGTCAGACGTTCCCAATAGTCCTCGAGTTCTGCAGCCGTTGCTTCTCCTGCTGGCAGCAGTTCATGCCCACGGTTGTTGAGCCTGATGACCGCTGGCAGGAACTTAAATAAATTAGACCAGCGGTGCTCAACCTCTTTCATACACATTCGGCTGTGGACCCCCCCCCCCCCCCCCCCCTTGTATAGGACTGTCTTAGGCACCTTAGAGAGAACATTTGTTGTTGGACATGGTTAGGTTAAGTCTAGAATTCCATAGCGGTCTGGCTGAGAAGATAAGACGCTCACTCTTATACAGTATATTCTCTCACTGGACTGACTTTTAGTGAATTAAATAATCAAATGAATCCCTACAAGTGGGTGTTCCCTACTCTGAATGCATGCACAGAGAAGAAAAGGGTATGTATCTGCTTGTTTAACTCCGGGGTAGATGGCAAATAAGCGAATTTCCCAAAAAGTTGCTGTGTTCCTTTAAAAGAACACACCAGCATTAGGGTAAATGTGCTTCCAGTCTTCTCCAGAGTTAGGCCCCGTTTAGACGGAAACGCTAGCAGGTGAATCCGCAAAAATATTTTTTCGGATGTGCCTTTCGTTTATACGGAAACAGCGTTTACGGGGTGAAACCGTAAAAAAGTGAGACCACCTTCCAGGGTGGAATTCCTAGAAACGCTAAACCTTTGCGCTCTCATCTAAACTGTCAAACCGCATAAAACGATGACGAAAGGGTTGTCTTTCCAGGTCTCTCTTAATTGTTCCCGTCTTGTCGTCTAAACCAGTGGTTCTCACCTCGGGCGGTTCGGACTCAGGGGGTCACAAGATGGTTTTGCGGGGGTTGGAAAAAGATATACAAAAATTATGTTTATAATCTTTGGTATAGATGCTTTTTTCTCATGCATTTATTTGAGTGTTAAATTGTTGGGTCTTTACTTTCACAATGTATTGTGATTAGGGGTGTAACGATGCATCGATTAATCGAAATGCATCGATTCTAATGTTAGAATCGATGCATCGATTTGAATGTTAGAATCGATTATAATAATAAAAAAAAATATATATATTTAAATTTTTTTAACACATTGAGTGCCAGCAGGGGGCGCCAGAATTAGCGCTTGAATGCCAGCCTTTTTGGGCAGATGTTCCGATATTTCATGATTTTCGTGGAGCTATTTCTATATTATGGCTATGTGTCTAATACGCCCGTCGCTTATCAATGACCTGCTTGCAGTCAACATGTACGAAACCGATTGTTTTTTCATCTGTACATTTCCGTTTTATACCGTTTTGAAAAACTGATGTTTTTGGAAATTTCCAGAAAAAAAAAAGATTCTGTGATAATCGCCCTTTAGTGGAATACACAAAACACTGTCATTTTTCGGCCTATTTATGAATCGTTTTCAAATACACGCTAGATTATCGATAGTATATGTGTACTTATGCACGCTAGAGAAGCGGGCGGAAAAATCGATTATCTATTTCCTGGTCAGCACACACACACATACACAGATAGGGGACACGTTGAGATTATGTGAAAAAAAACTCTGATTACCCCAAGACTGGTAAAATTGATTCCTTACCTCACCATCAGATGTTCTGCAAAAAGATTATTCCAATTCCTGATCGCCATTCCAAATATCGATCGCGTTTATTGATCCAACGTTAGGTACTTGAAACACATATTCCACGCTGTTCTGAGTGTCTACAATGAATGGGATCGGCTCGGGTTACATGCCTGATAAGTAAAATGTGGATTCCGGATTTTTCTTTTCTCATGCATTTTCATTCAGTCCAATCCAATGGATGCATTACCATCCGAGAGACGATAGGGGGCGGTATTTTCCCTGTTCGAGCTCCTAGACAGTCCCAATGGTAACGTGAGGCTAGATTGATGAAAAATGAATGGAAATCGCTAATAAAAGCAATAACCATTAAATAACGAGATTTCTCGTCCTTGGCACTCAACTCATGGCATGAACTAACAAGATTTCTCGTGGCTGTCACTCAAAGTGTTAATGTTTTTTTTTTGTGTATTGTTTTTATTGACCTATAGTCCATTCATGCTGAGCGAATCAGTTCCCCCAGCCACATTTGTGTATTCAAATTCTTTTGGGGAATTAACTGATAGAAAATTTATAGAAAATTAGCAGGAGTCCTCCAGTAGGCCGTTAACTGTAGCTGCTTGGTGCAGAGCGAGGGCCGTTTACACCCGCGGTACCGTACGCTTGGTGCAGAGCGAGGGTTATCTACACCGCCGTACCGTACGCTTGGTGCAGAGCGAGGGTTATCTACACCGCCGTACCGTACGCTTGGTGCAGAGTGAGGGCCGTTTACACCCGCGGTACCGTACGCTTGGTGCAGAGTGAGGGCCGTCTACACCCGCGGTACCGTACGCTTGGTGCAGAGCGAGGGCCGTTTACACCCGCGGTACCGTACGCTTGGTGCAGAGCGAGGGCCGTTTACACCCGCGGTACCGTACGCTTGGTGCAGAGTGAGGGCCGTCTACACCCGCCGTACCGTACGCTTGGTGCAGAGCGAGGGCCGTCTACACCCGCGGTACCGTACGCTTGGTGCAGAGTGAGGGCCGTCTACACCCGCGGTACCGTACGCTTGGTGCAGAGCGAGGGCCGTCTACACCCGCGGTACCGTACGCTTGGTGCAGAGTGAGGGCCGTCTACACCCGCGGTACCGTACGCTGCAGAGCGAGGGCAGTCTACACCCGCGGTACCGTACGCTGCAGAGTGAGGGCCGTCTACACCGCCGTACCGTACGCTGCAGAGTGAGGGCCGTCTACACCCGCGGTACCGTACGCTGCAGAGTGAGGGCCGTCTACACCCGCGGTACCGTACGCTTGGTGCAGAGTGAGGGCCGTCTACACCCGCGGTACCGTACGTTTGGTGCAGAGCGAGGGCCGTCTACACCCGCCGTACCGTACGCTTGGTGCAGAGTGAGGGCCGTCTACACCCGCCGTACCGTACGCTGCAGAGTGAGGGCCGTCTACACCTGCGGTACCGTACGCTGCAGAGTGAGGGCCGTCTACACCCGCCGTACCGTACGCTTGGTGCAGAGTGAGGGCCGTCTACACCCGCGGTACCGTACGCTTGGTGCAGAGTGAGGGCCGTCTACACCCGCCGTACCGTACGATGATCAGGGAGCTTTGGCTCTGCTGCTGCACGTCAATTCTAGCACTATTTCCAGGTACAGCCAGGCCTACCGGGAGGCCCACACTGGTGTGAGTGTGAGTACACCCCCTCAGGGGGGGTGTGTTTTGGGAGGTGGGGTTTGCTACCCACCCCGGGGGGGGGGGGGGGGGGGGGGGGTTTGGAGGTGGGGTTTGCTACCCACCCTCAGTCAGGGTGTGTGTGTGTGTGTGTTTTTGGGGTGGGGTGGGGTGTGTTTTGAGGGAGGTTAGGAGAAGTCTACAGGGCACCTCTGCTGTACTGCTGCAGCCTGGCTTGTAGGACAAAGGTACCTTACCCTCAGCGGCAGTTTGTGTGTGCATGTATGCGTGTGTGTGTGTGCTTTGGGGGTTGGGGTAGGGATTGCTGTAGTAGTCTGGAGCTGTGTTATGGACAAGGCTCTGTGTGGTTGCAAGGTTTACTTTGAAAACATAGGCTAATCCATTACGGATTACTACTTTTGCTGCAGAAAATTGTAATCTGTATCCCAATCTATTGAATTATTCACTAGGATAATGTGATTATTTTGGGTTCTATAAGGCTGTGGGTCTAGAGTCCTGGGTCAGGGGGGATTTGGAAGGGGGCACGGCAGAGGGATTGTCGAGCTCTGGGGTTTTCAAAACGAGGCAAAACCGAGCCTCTAAGGGGCCTTTCTCACTCACCAATCGGGGTCGAATCAGCGGCCCCGGGGACGAGGGGGAGTGTTCTCACTCAGACGGACACACCCCTTTTGGGTGCGAAGCGGCGCTGATTCGGAATACCCCCCGCCAGGGACCGAAACTAGAGAGCGCCACCCGCCATTTGCGCTCAGTTTTTACGTTTGGCGCCTCCCACTGAGACGTCTGAGCGCCGTGTTGCGGGCTATCAAATAGTCATGTGAAAACCGAAAATCATGATCCAATTCTTTAGCGGAGTTCTCACTCGCTGTCTCAGCACAGACATGAAGCGCGCACCGCGCACTGCTGCTGCTGCTGCTGCATGTAAACAGAGGCTATTGCCTCCGAGTCACCGTGACGTTAGTTAGCACTGCTGATGCTCCTCCTACCCCTGTATGCCTGCATGTAAACAGAGGCTATTGCCTCCGAGTCACCATGACGTTAGTCTAGTCAGTGTGGGACCTTCGTGAGATAACGTTAGCTACCGTTACAAAATGACCCAGTCAACTATTCACTTAGTTTAATACATGAGGCATTGTGTAACGTTATCCAGCCGGCTAGCTACTGATAGCTCCAGACATCAACAAATCCTCCAGCAATAGTCCAGTGCATAATACCTCCGTTGGCTAGGTAACTAGTCACTACGAAATGTCGCAGTAAACTAAATAGTTCACTGAGGCGTTGTCCCAACGCCATCCAGCAGTAGCTACAGATAGCTCCTGGCATCAATGTCCTACAACAACAACATGCGTATTCGAGTCCCTGGTTTACATCGCATGAGTGAGGGGCGGGCTGCTGAATAGGGTCCAGCTGTAGCTCAGGAGAATCCTTTTGCATGCTGAATGTAGCGTTTAGGGTCCAGCTGCACCCCCGGAGAATCCTTGCTGGAGCTGGAGGCCACTCGAGTATACACACAGACAGTGGAGCTGTTTGCAGACAGCGAGGTGGCGATGTCTCGCAGATAACACAATCACAAGTATGATTATATAATATCTATATTTTATAAAAAAAAAAATTTATATAAAATAATAAAAAAAAAAATGTTATCCAAAAAAAGTTGGCAGGTAAGAAATATGCTTGGCGGGTAGATTCTTCCCATCTACCCGCCACTGGCCGGTGAGTCAAAAAGTTTATTTCGCTCCCTGCCCCCCGCTGAACCTGGGACGCATGAAATAGGTGGTCTCGGGTGCGGGCCAGTGGGAGCGTGGGGCGTGACACACACAACGTCGTTACTGTAATGCTTTTCATGCTTGCTTGAATTTTGGGCAGATAAAACCACACAGCAACAACAGGACAATACCCACAAAAACGATATTTATGGGCAATTTGTGAGTTCAGACCTCAACCAAGAACAAGCATGTGGAGCCTCACAGCTCAGTGGATGAAAACATGAAGCCACGTTACACAAAGCACACTTCCCTGGCTCGTATTAGGCCTGGCAATTTTGTTTGCCATTGCTATGTCTATACATTGGTTTCTTGTTCCAATGCATTTATTTCTATTAGACCAGTGGTGCCCAACCAGTCGGCCGTGGTCGACCAGTAGATCAATGACATGTAATATAATTGTCACAAGCGATGGGATGTTAGCTGCTGAACAGGCTAAGCTAACTAGCGTTAGCCATTGCTGTCTACTAAACTTTCTTGTTCGACTGCATTTATTTCAATAGACCAGTGGTGCCCAACCAGTCCGGTAGATCAATGACATTCAATATAATTGCCACGAGCGATGGGATAATGTTAGCCGCTGAACAGGCTAAGCTAACTAGCGTTAGCCGTTAGCTTAGCGTTAGCCGTTAGCTTAGCGTTAGCCATTGCTGTCTACTATACTTTCTTGTTCGAATGCATTTATTTCTATTAGACCAGTGGTGCCCAACCAGTCGGCCGTGGTCGACCAGTAGATCAATGACATTCAATATAATCGATGCGAGCAATGTTACTAGTAAAAGGCTAAGCTAACTAGCGTTAGCCGTTAGCTTAGCGTTATCGTTAACCCTGCAAAACGCTCAAAAGCGGACTCTACAACAGAGTTCCATTCGTGAGAAAAGGGGGGTGGGTTATATTGACGAGGCTTGACAACAGAGGTTCAAATATAACTTCATATTTATTGGTTATTTGTTCAGCATCCAGTCTCCAGTCTCCGTGTTAACACACTTCCTGTTTACATTTTCGAGCGTGACATCATCGCCTACGGCAAGCGTAAACGCTCAAAACGCAAACCGTAAACACAACCCGGAGCGAACCAAGACTGAAGTGTGTACACAAACTAGAGGGGGGAGAAGGAGGGGGGAAGTTCGCACCCGACCCGGAATGAGGACGGTACGGAATGGAACGGAACCGAATGGGTGAGTGAGAAAGGCTCCTTAGAAAAGGCTTTTCTCAGTGTGGCCTGAGGGTGGAGGTATTTGAACCGCCACAGAAAGGATCGAAACCAGTCACTTGTTTTTCTTTACATTTCAGGCACGCCGGTTTACAAATTAGCTTGGAATGTACAGTGTGCTTACATAGCTGTGAGAGGCGCACATGCAAAAAATGTAAACATGCGCAACGCGTATGTGCATGTGAAATGAGCAGCGGTTGGAAGGAACTCTCCAAATGTATATGTTTTGCCCCAGCGTGTAAGCTCTGCTGTGTGTCATGCTGTAAGAGCCAGTAGGTCACCTTAAATCCATGATCTGGAATTAGTTTGAATTACATCAAACTTTTATGTAATCTGAATCCTCTATATAAACCTCATCCCTTTTTTTTATCCACTTTTTCTCCCATTTTCTATATATTTCTTTCTCCCATCCCAATTTCGTATCATCCAATTCAACCCTCCCCTGTCACGAACGCTGTTTCTTGCCTCCCACAAGCCGGCTGCAATGTGGACTAAGTCATACATAGCACAAGTCCCCTCCGGTACTTGAGGTAACGGCAGTCGCATCTTTTCACCTGCGCAGCTCGATCTCTCAGTGGCGAGGAGTAACGCGTGGGAGGCTCACGCTGCCCCCGACACTTCCTGATTCTACTGCGCAGGCGCACCAACCGACCTGTAGGAGTTGCTGTCCACAACGCCCGATCCCCACCCATCAGTTTCCCTCCCCCTAATACTAGGGATGCCCCGATCGATCGGCCACCGATCGTTATCGGCCGATAATCAGTATAAATATGCGATCGGTGATCGGTGATAATGCTTTATTTTCGCCGATCGTCAAAACGGATCTCACTCGCTGAGTTCTGTCTCAGACACCGGGAGCTGCACACAGTGCTGCGCGTCTGCTCCTCCTCCAGCTCCTCCCGCACGCATGTAAACACGGGTCTAGTCTAGTCTAGTGGGACGGGACCTCCATGAGCTAACGTTAGCTACCGTTACAAAATGACCCAGTCAACTATTCACTTTTAGTTTAATACATGATGAGGCATTGTCTAACTGAACGGTATCTAGCCGGCTAGCTACTGATAGCTCCTGATATCAACAAATGCTCCAGCAATAGTCTAGTTATCTAGTACTAGTGTATGATACCTCTGTTAGCTCACGTTAGCTTAGCTCACTGTTCAAAACGAAATGTCCCATTCAACTAGTGATGCACCGATGTGAAAATTGTGGCCGATACCGATAACCGATATTAATATTGCTGTTCTGGCCGATACCGATATTTACCGATGTCGATATCTGTGTATAGAAAACACTTTTTTATGATAATCAAATAAAGAGCTATTTTCCAAAACGCATAATTTTTTTACTTTTGTAACTTATTTTCAGAAATGACTGATATTTTGAAACTATTTAAGGCCAAAACATGTAAAAAGAAAAAAAAAAGATTAAAAAACTTTTTTTTTATATCGGCCCTATCTTGATATCGGTCCGATACCGATGTGTTAAAAAAACGGCCATATCGGCCGATATTATATCGGCGGCCGATATATCGTGCATCACTACATTCAACTAAATAGTTCACTGAGGCGTTGTCTTAACGTTATATTTCCGGCTAGCAGTAGCTACAGACAGCTCCTGATATTAATGTCTTATAACACTCATTCGATGCATATTCGAAGCCCGGCTTGCGTCGCAGTCACTAACGGGGATAGCTGAGGGAGTAGGGTATATCTGCAGAGCCTAGGGTAAATCTGCAGAGCCGAATGTGATTTGATCAAAGCAAGAGTATACACACAGACGGTGGAGATAGCGAGCATTTTGACTTGTTGCGTGGTGGCGATGTCTTGCAGATAATACAACTACAAGTACAAGTCTAATTATATAATATATATATTTTATATAAAAAAAAAAAAAAATTATATATATATATATTTTTTATTAATAATCAAAAACGATCGGTATCTGATCGGTATCGGCCGATATGGCTCAAGGTGATCGGTATCGGTGGCAAAAAACGTGATCGGTGCATCCCTACCTAATACGGCCAATGTGTATTAGTATGAACGACCAGCTAAACTGAAAGCAATGTGGAGCGCTGGGCTCGAACAGGCGAGCCCAGCGTCTCCGCATTCGTGGCGAGCGCCTTGCCCACTATGCCACGTAGCCGCCCTATATAAACCTCATCCCTAAAACAATTATTGTCATCAGTTTGGATAGTTGTAATTTGCGTATTGCCTCTGGACAGACAGCAGAGGCAAGCCGCTCAAGCCGCCCAAGCCGCTCCACATTCGCTCAGCGCTCATCGTCATTTGCGCATCAAGCGCTCAGCGCTCTGGCCTGCTCAGCAGATTTTTTTTTTTTTTTTTTTTGGAGCATGATGTATTAGCTTGATTTGACCAAACTACAACAGTCTGCACCCCCTGGGCCCCTTAACAATTGTTTGTATTGAGCCGTATTGTACCCATTCTGAAATCTGTTAAATAACGTTTGCAACCATTCTACTAGCTTTACTATGCTAATGTAGCTAGCCTAGCCGCAATGCTAAGTGTTTATACTGGCAGATCCCATTCACGTTAGCATGTAAGCTGACAACGTCAGCGTTCTTTTTGTGAGACTAAACTCTCCGCTCTTGGTGGTACATTGTGTTGATTGGTTTCGTTTCATCAATAAATGAGGCGGAACACAGTGAATGTATACTTTTTTTTTTATTGCACTGTTTGTTTCTTGCTGAAAATAAATGTTGCTAAATACTAGTTCACCCGAGTCCCGAGGTGATTTAAAGAGGGCGGATTTCATTTCTGTTTTGACTTAGCAGGATGTGTAGTGAGCGTGCCGTTCACCCTTCTGATTGGTTGAAAATGGCCTTCATGTTTGAACTACATCGCCACCTATTTGCTTTGGCATTGTACTACATCTATATTACATCAACTTTAAACCACTGTGTGATCGTGTGCACTGAGCGGCTCGGAGCGGAGGAGAGCTCTCGCTCCGGAGTCACTCTGACCCATTTTAAAGCCCACTCCGCGCTCACTTCAAAATCCACCCGCTCCGCTCCGCTTACATGCTCTGATGCCTTCAGATGCCCATCCCTAGAGGTTAGTCCAGTGAGTGATAGGCAGGCGGAGGGTAAAATAGTGGCTGACTCTCTTTATTAATACAAATGTTACAAAAATGTAAATTTGAACAAAGGCCTGACATGTTGACTCATATTATTATAGGTGATTTAATAAAAGACAGGTGTCATACCCTGGCATGTTAACTCATATTATTATATAGTTCATTTAAAGGGGCACTTCACCAAAAAACAAGGCTGATTTATTTTGCACATAAACTCAAACGCATCCAAAAACTAGTTTTGCACATATTCATTTAGTTGGACCAAGTTATTGAGAGTAATGAATATGAGAGTTTGAATATGGCCACCACCAACCAGTGATGTCATCAGGGACATTGAATCCTTGGGTTGTGTTAATTACAGCTCCGTGAAATGACGTAGATGGAAAAATAACACCTTGTCTTCGGCTGCGGTTAGACTGAGTTTCGTTTTCAGATGAGTTTCACTTTTCCAGGTCGCAACGTAGCCGGTAGGCGAGTCACACTTTTGTTTTGTCACCTGAGCACAGTGATGTAGTACACTGCCAAAGCAGTAGGTGGCGAACATGAAGGCAATTTTCAACCAATCAGAACTTGAATGTGCCAATACACTTCCTGCAAAGAAAATGTCAACAAGGCGCCGCCATCTTTAAATGCCTATTTACCCAATGCAGCACTTATTTTTCAGCAAAGTGTAATAAAAGTGCAATAAACAAAACGGATACATTCACCGTGTTCTGCCTCTCATTTGTTGATGAAACAAAACTAACATCAACACAAGTGACCACCAAGAGCGGATAGTTTAGTCTCAAAAAGGATCGGCGATGTTGTTAGCTACATTGTTAGCTACATGCTAACGTGAATGGAATATGCCAGTATAACAGTATAGCATTGTGGCTAGAAGCTAACGCTAGCTCACGTTAACCAGCCGGCACCAAACTGATGATATCGGGAGCTATCAGTAGCTAGATAACATTAGAGACAACGCCGTGTGTATTAAACAAAGGTGAATAGATGACTGGGCCATTTGTTTAATGCTTGTTAAGATTGAAAGAGGAGCTTGAGCTAACAGGGTCCGATAGCTAACGCTAGCTCACGTTAGCCAGCTGCAGTGCTCATGCAATCGGTAATGCTAGCAGAATGAATGGATGTAAACTTTATTTAACATATTGCATAATGGGTACAATACGGCTAGGCCTGCCACGATAACACATTTTGCTGGGCGATTAATTGCCCCCGAAAATATCGCGATAAGCGATATTATTGCGACCGGTTAGAGAATTTTTTTGAGACATTTATTTCCCAAAACTTTTATTTTGAAGCCCACCGCTCCGTCTTTTCCGGTTTAAGACTTTTATTTTGAAGCCCACCGACCGGACCGGAAGTATTGTTGTGATTATCCTAGCCGACAACTTGTCTCGTCCGGTTGTGTTTTTTAGTTTTAACGTTAGCTACTAACGTTAGATGCAGCTACTACAGGCAATCAACGATGAGGAGGAAGCGTCAAAGCAGTATATAATAGAATAGCTGTGGTGCGTAGGCACTGCAGCACGACTCGAAAACGATCCGTTATAATAAATTAATTCATGTTTAACTTGTCCCCGTCTCCAGTGCTTTGACTAGCCCCACCCGTTCATTGTAAACAATGATGCATGTAATTGTATTAACGTTATTCTGTGTTATTCTAACGTTACACTACAAATAACGCTACTTGGTTAAAAGGAGCAACACTATTGAGAAATGTAGTTAAGCTATATGTGGCGTTGCTACTGCCCCACGGAGCTCCCGTGCTGTGCTCTGTAGTAACGCCAGCGGCCAACCCACACGGAGAGAGACTGCAAGGGGCACTGGTTCCGCCTCATTAAAACAAACGCGCAAATAGCAATTAATCGCGCCCGTCAAAATCATTGCATTCATTTTAATTATCGCGGCAATTAATCGATTTATTGCTTATCGCGGCAGGCCTAAATACGGCTCAATACAAACAATTGTTAAGGGAATGCAGACTGTTGTAGCTTGGACTGGGGTCCTTATAACAATAACTTGACAACACATGGTAGCTGCAGCTATTTGGGACAGCTCTGTTGTCACCGGAAGGTATCTACTGCGCATGGGCGGTGAGCAACAACGGCTCCGCGCAGATTACACGACACGTTGTTGGCGAGTTTTGGCGAGGAAAACACCTTTTCAGCGTTCCCGCAGGGCAACGCGTTTTCCTGCCAAAACGTCATTTCTATCTAATAGGGACAGCAAACGTATTCAAACGAGCACAAAAACAGTGTGTAACAAGGGCCTTAGAGGGACTGCTACCTTATCATTTCATTGAGCTGTAATTAACACAACACAAGGTGGCCATATTCAAACTAATTTACTCTTGATAAGAGATAAGATATTCCTTTATTGATCTTCTTGTGTCATATCAGCATGGGGGAGGGGGGTACAGGTATGGTCAGGGTAATGGAAGAAAGACATAAATATAGGCAATATAATTTTATCTGAATATGAGAAATATAAACTGTAAACAATATAATTAACAAAATATAAGACTGTCAAACTAAATGAATGTGTGCAAAAGTGTTTTTGAAGCGTTTTTGGAACGCGTGTGAGAGATGTGCAAAATAGATCTGCGTTGGTTTTGTGGTGAAGTGCCGCTTTAAGACGGACAACCAACCAGCCTGCCCCCCCCCCCCGTGCTGGATGGGATTTGAGCAGGCGGCCTGCTGCTGTGCAGGGCAGCGCTGGTCCTCTCTGTTCTGCAGAGGTGCCTCGACGTCACGTGGCACCAGGAACAAACAGCGGTGTGTCAATATTGGAGCTCCATGATAGCCGGAGCCGCTTGCAGGAGGACGGGCTCAGAAAACCCTGCTATTACTGAGACAGTATTCAAAGGGCCTGCAGATTGTTTTATTGTTATGCGATTAGTCTGTATTTCATTTCAAACCTTTTATTTAAACTCAAAAGGGCAAAAGAGGTTTCCCGATGATACAGAAATGAGCATTGATACCTATAAAAATTACACGGCATATGAAATCATCACAAGATGAGACAAAAGCAAGGATAACGAATCAATTAAAACACGTACAACTTGATTGATAAATGTTGGAGATCAAGGTCTTAAACTCTGCCTCAGAGAGGAGAATCTCAAACTTTAAGGACGGTTGGAGTTCATCCCATGAGCTAGAGGGGCATCATAGCCAAATGCAGATTTACCCTGTTCAGAGCAAACTCGGGGGACCTTGGGACCAGGCAGTCACTAGAATCGGTTCCATAGGTCCCAAAACTCCAAAACAAAAAAAATAAAGAGGTAGCTTACCAGTAAGGGCTCTTAAAAATGAACAAATGCCAGTGTTTGTTGCACCTGTCCATCAGAAAGGGCCAAACAATTTTCTCATAAAGGAGACTGTGATGAGTGTCAAATCTATCTTTATTGGTGAATCTGAGGGCAGAGTGACAGACAAGAGTCTAGGGCTGTCCCCGACTAAGGATTTGTATGGTCGACTAGGATTGGCCAAAATTTGCCGTTAGTCGACTATTGGTCGACTTAAAAAAAAATTAAAGGGGCGCCCCAGTGGCGAACCACATAGCGCGCTCAGCCGCGACACGGCCGACCCGGGTTCGACTCCCGAACCCGTTGTTATTTGCCGAATGTCTTCCCCCCACTCTGTCTCCCATTCCTCCTCTGTCTCTCTCTACTGGACTGCCCAGTAGCAATAAAACGCCAAAAAATTTATCTTAAACAAAAAAAAATAATAATAATAATAATCTTTTAATTTTTAATTTTTATTTAATTTTTTTTAACTTTTTTATCATTCCATTTGGGCTGTGGGGGGTGCTTAATGACTGAACGCTTCTTGTGCGCTGCAAAAGCATGCAATTGGTCCACTGATGGATACATCTTGATTAGGGATGCCCCGATCGATCGGCCATCGATCGTTATCGGCCGATAATCAGTATAAATATGCGATCGGGGAATTCCGATAATGAGTCATTCGCCGATCGCGGAAACTGATCAAGTGGATATCTCACTCGCTTGTCTCAGACGCAGAGGACCTGCAAACTGCTCCTCCTCCCTAGCCCCGCCCGTACCCGTGTAGAGTTTGTAAACACGCTGAGTCTAGATAGTGCATTCGACCTGAGCTAACGTTAGCTACCTAGCTATCGTTACTGTTTTATTTTCGCCGATCGTCAAAACAGATCTCACTCGCTGAGTTCTGTCTCAGACACCGGGAGCTGCACACAGTGCTGCGCGTCTGCTCCTCCTCCAGCTCCTCCCGCACGCATGTAAACACGGGTCTAGTCTAGTGGGACGGGACCTCCATGAGCTAACGTTAGCTACCGCTACAAAATGACCCAGTCAACTATTCACTTTTAGTTTAATACATGATGAGGCATTGTCTAACTGAACGGTATCTAGCCGGCTAGCTACTGATAGTAGGGGTGGGACAATACATCAATCCAGATCGATATATCGATCTATTATCAATAATCAAATAGGATCGACGCAACGTAAAAAGATCGATTCATATTGCGATACTCTTATTTTGAAAATCCCCGCGAGTCATATCCGCCGGCGCCCAGTATTGTGAAACTCCGTGTAGAAATTACAGCAGTGTTTGCGTCTGCTGTAAAGCACTACAGAGCGTCTATTTTGCGAGCCGATATAAGTCTGTGCAGTTTTTTCCCCGCAACGGGTCAAATGCATATAACAGGCGTTGCATCGTCGCCATTCCTTTATGCCAACGTCGCGTTAAATATCTAAATGAACGTCGCGTTGGCTGCTAAAAGCTAAGCAGCTAACCGTGAGAGAGAACAGGAGAGTGGAAAAAAGGGGACTTGGAAGGAGGAGGGGTGGGGGCTGTGGGGGACTGTGTGTGTGTGTGTGTCTGTGTGTGTCTGTGTGTGTCTGTGTGTGTGTTAAAGCTCAATATATAAAAACAAAAGTGAACAGGAGGTCTATTTGTATTAAAAACAATAGATTGTTTTTCATTTAAATGTCTGGAAGAGCTCAAAAATAAATACATCAATTGATATTTCCGTAGCCTTTTTTTAGTTGATCTAAATGTGACTGATTGTGTTAAATGGGCACATAATATCGCCTCATATCGATCGCAGACACCTGAATTGAATCGTATCGTATCGTGGCAGACTTTGTGATATCGGCAAATATCGTATCGTTGTCCAAAGAATCGATATCGTATCGTATCGTGATGAAACTGATGATTCCCACCCCTAACTGATAGCTCCTGATATCAACAAATGCTCCAGCAATAGTCTAGTTATCTAGTACTAGTGTATGATACCTCTGTTAGCTCACGTTAGCTTAGCTCACTGTTCAAAACGAAATGTCCCATTCAACTAAATAGTTCACTGAGGCGTTGTCTTAACGTTATATTTCCGGCTAGCAGTAGCTACAGACAGCTCCTGATATCAATGTCTTATAACACTCATTCGATGCATATTCGAAGCCCGGCTTGCGTCGCAGTCATTAACGGGGATAGCTGAGGGAGTAGGGTATATCTGCAGAGCCTAGGGTAAATCTGCAGAGCCGAATGTGATTTGATCAAAGCAGAGTATGTACACACAGACAGTGGAGATAGCGAGCATTTTGACTTGTTGCGTGGTGGCGATGTCTCGCAGATAATACAAGTACAAGTCTAATTATATAATATATATATTTTATAAAAAAAAAAAAAAAAAAAAATTATATAAAATAATTTTTAATTTCTTTTTAATCAAAAACGATCGGTATCGGATCGGTATCGGCCGATATGGCTCACGACGATCGGTGATCGGTATCGGTGGCAAAAAACGTGATCGGGGCATCCCTAATCTTGATATTTGTCTAGTCTAGTGCAGCGTTTCCGTTAGAACATATTCGTGCCGGTCTGAGTGTCCTGCAAGATTTCTATCCCCGGACATATTCCTGAAATTCCGGTCAGAGTTTTAAACAGCAGTCTGTTATAATCACATTTTTATGAGCTAACGAATTCCGTTATATTGGACATTTGTATTAATTACATCAAGCGAAGAATGAGAAATTGATTTGCAGAATCAAATTAATTACTATCTCTCGCCTCCCAAGTTAGTGCGATACGCTGATCCAGCATCAAGCTCCCGCGCCGCAGGCTCGCACTGCAGCAGCTGTCACACGCACCCCCAAATGAATCTCGAGTCGACATCGCTTCACCTCGTTGTATCAGACACGTCACACACATCATAATGTTCAACTTCACACACAGCAAACTGTAGTTGATCATCACATTGCCTCGTTTGCTGCAGAGAGCGAGAGGACGAGCCACATGCTCGTAATGCGTTTGTTGATTTCATTATAGCCTACATTTAGTTATAATCAATTATATGCATTACTATGTGAGACGGCAGTCAACCAACAGTTGCATATGATTAAAAAATGTCAACACTTACTCACCCCGTCTCGTTCTGCCTATCCGTTTTGTACCTGCGAGGCTGCGAGAACAGCGGGTCATCTGGTTGGTTCGACTTTGATAGATACCCATTGCATTGGAACAGGTGGACTTCTGCGAGGCTCGCAACGGTAGCAGCAGACTGGGGATGCTCTTTGTGGTTCAATCAATAAAGTGTACTTTGTGTACGTTCAATCAATGTTATCTCTCGTACATCATAGACGCTAGACTACTAGACTATAATGTCGTACCTCAGCCAGGAGAATTTAACTTTCCACTCGGGCCGCCGCCTGAACGCTCGACATTTGTTTATTTTCCGCGGGAGCATCGGCGGTCTCTGTGACTTCAGAAGACTCATCTTCGTTGTCAATGTCATTATTATTAGACCTGCTTGTGCTTGGTTTCATGAAATATTTGTTAAGTTTAGCTTGTTTGGCCATCTCTCTCTCGCTCGTATACCTGTTTGTCGATATGGTGGCTGGCCAGACAGACTAAAAAAAAAAAAAAAAAAAATTCACATCCGAGCGGCGCCATCCGCGCTTTATTAGAGCGAAGCACAATGAAACAAGTGTAATGATTGTTTCGTTCATCGCATAGGCTATTTAATTTGAGCCTATTTTAATACAATTCAAATAATAAAATTGTGCTTAGACTAGAGGAATTATTTTCACCGGACATTATGACCGGAGATATTTAAATATTCGGACTTCAACATATTTTGCCGGTCAAATACCGGTAATTACCGGCTAACGGAAACGCTGGTCTAGTGTGTTCATTAGATGGGTGAAATCCTCTTTCAGTGCCTCTGTGCCTGTTTTCGTAGGCAGTTAGCCTCTGGTATGCGTGCCATTAGCGTTAGCCACGCTTCTAGGCCTCTTTTCTTTTGGAAAGAATGATGATAAAATATATTCGACTAAGAGGTTGGCCAGTCGACTACGGCTCCTTTCGACCGATTAGTCTACTTAATAGGGGTCAGCCCTACAAGAGTCCAAGGTATTCATTTAAATGCTTTCTCTGAATCATACATTTACATTTCATCATAAATAGAATGTATATCGCAAAACCTGTAACCTCAAGGCAATTAGAAATGTTTAACTATATGAGATCTTACCATTTCACTTACTTTGATTTTTTTTTTTTTTTTTTTTGGAAAATGTCATATTGTCACTGTGACCCTTTGGGCCAATCGCCTGCTACCTCCTGTGACTTATGTAAATCACTTTATTTTTCTTTTCATGCTCTGATGAAGGCCATTAGGCCTTTGACATTTCCTCTAAAGCACTTAAAAATGCTTGATTTAACCCTTTGATGCATACAGTCATGCCAATATGATGATTATAAGTCCCTGCAACATATGTTTGCATTATTAAACCATGAAGATGCTTTAAAAAATAATTTAATGAAAATGTACTAAGAGTAGTCTACTGACACACTAATAAAAAAATGTATTTACATCTAAGACCATTTATATAAAAACTCTTGGGTGCCTTTTTTCTACACAGTACTGTGTTTTCTATCCACTTTAGCCAAACACACACACACGCATATATGTATATACAGGGCTGTACGTTAACTTTTTTTGCACATAGCACTGGTGCTACAGAGGTTGATAGTTTTGTAGCACAGGCCAAAATCTTGTAGCACGAGTATAAAACGTCTCTAAAATCTCTAAAAACAACCTCAAGTAGTGCAGTTCATTACTTAAATAGGTATGTGACTGGCAAGGGACATGAATCTTGCATACAGGGCACACAAAATCCAAACTTTAACAAGAAATGATTTCAGACAAATTCTTTCTTTATTTGCCCATAATGTAAAACAAAAAGAACAAGGACATAACCGATATGAAGCAGTCCGAGACCAGGCAGCGCTGGTGTGGACTCAGATTACAGAGAAAGCTAGAAACCAACCTAGAAACACCTAGAAACCAACATAACAAATAGATATAATGCATACAAACACCTGTACATATTTGTGGAACCAAATAAATGTATTATTATTATTATAATTATTCGTGTGTGTGTGTGTGTGTGTGTGTGTGTGTGTGTGTGTGTGCACTGCACACATGTCACAGTTCCAGCATCATATCTGCTGGCCACTTTTTCAGATCCACACACACACACACACACACACACACACACACACACTATTGCATTAATCAGAAGTACAAGGAACTCTGCATGAATGAAAAGGGCTTTATAAATAAAATGAATTATTATTATTATTACCTATTTGCATATTGTCTCTTTATTAGATAGATAGATAATAAATACTTTATTGATCCCGGAGGGGAATTTAAGTAGCCATACGATGGAGTTCTTTTTACAGAGTAAAATTAGCGGCTTAAATTTAGTGAACAGCATTTCTTCCTTGGCGATGCAATATGCCACATTCATCTTAAACGTTACCTCACGGAGATCAGCATCATCCGCTCTGGTCGTCTGTTTACTCAGCGAGTGCAAGAGGGTGCCGGCCCGCTCAGGGTTTTGTTTAGAGTTGAAGGCATCCCGGGCAAGAATGTGTCGATGGGACGTATTATGCTTGCTAATATTATCCCTTTTTAGGATATTGTTACTTTGTTACCCACGACATGTGGATTTTCGGCACCAGTGACAGAATAATAGCTGCTCTTCCTCGTTAAAAATAAGCCACGGAAAATCATTTTTCCACTCTGCGTTATATCTGTAAACCTTAATCTTTAACGGTGGTCCCTCTCGGGCTCGTTTGGGGTTTTGTACTTCTTTTGGATTTAAAACCTTAAAAAAGCGCTTCATCTTGTCAGAAACTGTCTGTCACTGTACGTTGAGCTCGCACCTGGCTGCCTCGGCTCGCGGGGATATTGTTCGCTAGGGATTATGGGATTTGGTGTTTTGATATGGACTCTACGCGAGACGGGACATTGTTTTTAATCGCACGAGACTACAAGTACCAGGTGGATAGCGCCGTGGTCCATTCATTTACCGTCACACTTTTTTTTTTTTTTTTGCTTGCGCCACGGGCCATCGCACCCGTGCTAGTGAAGTCAATTCATTCATCGCACAGACTGACGTCAGTGTCGCACGTGCGGCACCGTACAGCCCTGTGAATTGAAAATGGGGGAACCTGAGGTAAACAAGACGAAAGTTTTTCTCTGGTCTGCATCCCCTTAACAAGTGTGTATTGAGCCGTACTGTATTTTACCCATTCTGCAATCTGTTAATAAAGTTTTCAATCAATCAAGTTAACTTTGAACCTCGGTTGTCAAGCCGCGTCAATGTTGTGTATGCATCTGGGTGGCATCACAACAGTGTTCACTGTGCCTTTTAAGACGGCACAGTGGCCTTACGACAGTGCTGTGAAGTACCGTCAAGTGTTGTGGTAACGTCAGTTGGGTTGGTGTGCTGTTGTGCACAGCTAGCCCCTTTCGTGACTGCGATGTGCAAGCCAGGGGCTTTTGAGCATGAAATAAAATGTCTAACATTACGTCGTAGTCCGGTGCGTTATAGACTATAGTCATAACAGATACACCTACATGGGGCTGGCTGCTTTGAGCACACGCGCACACGGGGCTAACCCTAACGTTAGCTAGCAAGCAGCTATAGCAAAAACGCGAACTAGAAGCGAACCACTGTATACAGTTCCAATAGACTAACATACACCTCTGTGATTTAAATGTGTCCTTGCCTTAGACTCGAAGGTTGTACTAGGGTTGGATGCAGTTCCCCGTTGGTCAGTCTGTCTGTTTTCCATCTTCTGCTGTGTTTAACGTTATCTGTTTGCGAGTGCTTCCTTGACTGATGACTAGTACCGCGGGACTTTTATTCAACATTCTATATTTCCGCGGGTTGGCGAGTACTGCAGGAACTTTTATTAAACATTATATATGTCCGCGGGTTGGCCAGTACTGCAGGAACTTTTATTAAACATTATATATGTCCGCGGGTTGGCCAGTACTGCAGGAACTTTTATTAAACATTCTATGTCCGCGGGTCTTGTGCAGTGCTCTCGTGGCACTGTCAACTCGCCTGGCGAGTGGTCTTCATGAATTATGGGATTTGGTGTTTGATATATGGACTCTACGCAGACGGGACACTGTTTTTAATCGCACGAGACTACAACTACAACAAGTGGATAGCGTGGCGCCGTGGCCCATTCAACTTAATACCGTCACTCTTTTCTTTTTCTTTTTTTGCCACACGGGCCATCGCACCAGTGCTACTGAAGTCAATCCATTCATCGCACAGACTGACGTCAGTGTAGCACGTGCAACATATATATCGCACTGTACAGCCCTGTTATATATATATATACACACACACTACTGTGAGAAAATAATAATCACACAAGGGGATAATGGCTTATAGCAGACTTAATGATTTTAGAATATTTCAGATAATGAAATTAAATGTTTATATCAACTATCCAGTTAGTATTTAGGTATACTGTCTGTAACGTTTGGCTACTTTAAATCATTGAATGTAGAGAGAGAGCGAGAGAGAGAGGGGGCGAGAACGAACGAGAGAGCCAGCCCCCCCCCCCCCCCCCTGGTTTTGTTCTAGGTTCGCGTTTTGATCGTCTAAGCTGCCGTAGGTGATGACGTCACACTCGAATGTAAACAGGAAGAGTCTAACACACAGAGATGGAAAGTGGATGATATACAGAAACGAATAACCAATAAATATGAAGTTATGTTTAAACTTCTGTTGTCAAGCGTTGTCAATATAACCCACCCCCTTTCCTCACGAATGGAACTAGTGTGGAGTCCGCTTTGACCGCTTTTCCGCCGTCCCTGCTACACTCCGGACCACTACACTAACGTTAGCCTAGCCCTCGGTGCATCACAGTCACGAAATGGGCTAACGTTAGCCTATAGCTCCGCCGTCCCTGCTACACTCCGGACCACTACACTAACGTTTACCACCATTTCATGTCACGCACCACCTAGAGCAGTGCTTCTCAAACTTTTTCTGTCAGGCCCCCCTTTGGCGGACCAAAATATTTTGGCCCCCCCCCCCCCCCCCCCTCGCCCCAACAAAATAGTCATGAAATGGGCCATGTTTAAATTTATTGAAATAACACCAATATCGTGACCTTTCAAATTGGCCCTATATTTTGTTTTCAGAGCTGTCATGGATGAAAAGCCAGCTTCACACAGATATACTGTATGTGGTGCTGAATGGTATCAACACCTTAACTGCTGCATCATGAGTAGAGCCATATGAAATCTGCGATCACGGAATCGCGGACGGAATCGCGGAATTGAGCAATAAAAATGGAATTACCTGTAAAACGTGGAATATTGCAGATTTTGCCATAATTTGGACTGTAATTCCGTTTTCGGGATAACGGTGGAACGTTTGGTGCAAAGCAAACATGACCGGGACGCTAAAGCGTGTTACACCGCGCGCGTCACTTCCACACTGCTTCACAACAACACAGCAATGTCCAAGCGTGTAGCTGCTCCGGTATTAACAGCATCCAAAAAGCTACGAAATACCACACTAAACCCTAAATTCAGAGCAGAGCAGTATCCTAATGACTTTTATGCCTCCGGTGATAAGGTGTTTTGCTAATTCTGTCAACGTTCCGTGGACTGGACCCGCAAAAACACTTGCGACACTATTGTGAAATAGCTATAACGTTAGGTCATGATAGCTTCTAGCTAAATCTAGTGCACCCATCCATTTGTTTAATGCAAACGATTGTCATTATACACTGCCCTTTATAAACTAAATACACTTAAATAGCTATGTAACGTTATAGGACTATAGATGGAAATGATAGCTTCTAGAAGTTCTAGCTAAATCTGGTGCACCCATCAATTTGTTTAATGCAAACGATTGTCATTATACACTGCCCTTTATAATCTAAATAAACTTAAATAGCTATGAAACGTTACAGTACATAGGACTATAGATGGAAATGATAGCTTCTTGCTAAATCTAGTGCACCCATCCATTTGTTTAATGCAAACGATTGTCATTATACACTGTCCTTTATAAACGAAATAAACTAAACTAAAGGTGCCTAAATTATGCATTACTATATTTCATCACAATATAATAGATATAGCTAGGTTACTGACATTGTCATTGTGATAATGTCAGTAGTAGCTAGCTGTATCTATTGTTTACACTTGAAATATGTATTTTTATTTTGTCACAATATTAATTGAAAAATATTGTGTAAAATTGAACTGTATTTCTGAGTTGCAGCACTTAAAAACATTAAATGGACTGTTATATCTTATTCAATTGTGGACATTTATTCATTCCCACTTATTAGACACTATTTCTGATGGTAAAATGAGCATAAAAAGCAAAATACAGAATTCTGAAATATTAAAACGGAAAAAAATGGAATTTGGGAAAAAATAAAATGGAATTTGGAAAATAATAAAACGGATTTCATATGGCTCTAATCATGAGATGCTTGGTACTCAGCACCACACTCTGAAACTAGCTCTCTAGGTGGTATCAGATGAGATTTCAAAGAGTTCTTCCCAAGAGTTTGGATGGAGATGTAACTTGGTGATCCTTTTCTGTGTTTTATTAAATAATGATTTTCAGATTTTGAGAAATGGTATTTTCATGGAGAACAGTGCAGCTGCAACAGACAGCACTTTAGTGATAATTTTCTGGAATCAATTTTTTTTTTTTTTTTTTTTTATAAATCTCAAGGCCCCCCTTGTCATGCCTCTGCGCCCCCCCTGGGGGGCGCGCCCCCCACTTTGAGAAACACTGACCTAGAGGGCGCTTACGCACCACAAGGGGTGCGCGCACCACAGTTAGGGAACCACTGGCCTATAGCTCCACCGTCCCTGCTACACTCGGGACCAGTACACTAACGTTAGCCTATAGCTCCGCCGTCCCTGCTACACTCGGGACCAGTACACTAACGTTAGCCTATAGCTCCGCCGTCCCTTCTCGAGGAAAGCACTGCGAGTGTCTCTCGGCCGCGGGCGGCGCCATATAAACTAATACTCGATGTTCGCGATATAGTAGTACTTAGGGATGGGTACCTTTCACATTTGAACCGATACCGGTACCTGTGAATCGATACCGGTACCCAACGGTACCTTTTTTCGGTACTTTAGTCTCAAGAAATTTAATTTACCTACCTCAGTCGTAAAAAAAAAATCCAAACTTCAAATAACTACAATTTCGACAGTTTTCGGCTCGTCATTGCTCCGACTGCTTTGTTGTTGAATCAAGTCAAATCCTAGGTAAGGATATATTGTGCGTGTGAACGTTGACATGAAAAGAAAAAAGTAAAAAAAAAATGATTTTTTTTTTTTTTTTATTTTATTTCGGTTTCTCACTTGATTCGATACTCGGTAGTACCGACGTGTTTCGGTTCGGTACCTCAAAAGTACCGAATTCGGTACCCATCCCTAGTAGTACTACATCTCGGGTAGAACAATCCGCGATACATCGAGTATACTCGATATATCGTCCACCCCTAGCCCAGACCTGACCTGTAGGCGTCGCTGTCCACAACGCCAGATTACCACCCACGACTTCCCTCCCCCTAACTCAGCCAAACTAGTTAGTATGACGACCGGCCCAAGCCGCAGGGCAATGCTGACTCCGGGAGTCGTGACCGCAGCCTCTTGCATTGGTGACGAGCGCAATCTCCGCTACGCCACCCGACCGCCTTGGCATGTTTATTTGACATATGGGCCGCCAGAATAAATTGGTGAAATTGTGATTAGTCAACTTTGTCCTGAAGATATGTGTGTTGCCTCTTTACCTTTTAATGTTAGTTAATAGTGTGTACATTCAAGATTGCTATTCATTATAGCTCTAAATGTGAGCGTATTCAAATGGGCCCCCTCCGATAATCTTTATTTTTGTTTGTGATCACACTTTGAAATTCACTTTTCAGTAGTTTTTATTGTATCGAACCCGTTTAGCTCTTAGCATAATTGCACATTGAATTAGCCTACATAGTATTGCTAAGTCACAGAGCCCCAGGTGTCAGTCGTCAGGCCAGATATTGAGGCTTTTTGTCTTTTATTCCTCTTTTTACTATTATTCCTCCAAGTGTGCGATTGTGTAGCCTAATAACACTACTCACTTCAAGAGTGCTAAGGGAGTAGGTAAGACATGATTTCTAATGAAAGACATGGTCTGTTCTTACTGAGCTGCGACTCTAAGCTGATGCTACAGTTGCGTACTGCTAGGCTAAAACACTCCTCATTAAGTAAGGGATAATGTATAGCTACAAGGTCATTGTCGCAAAATAATTGACCAAGACTGCGTTCTGGAACACCGAGGTGCCGCGCCGAGGTGTTGCAAACGCAGTTAAGGTCAATTATTTTGCAACAATGTCAGAGTATAGCTATACATTATCCCGCTTATTACAGGGCTAACTTACTAACAATATACCTAATTCATTTTACACCATCGACAAGACGAGATCAAAACGCGGTTGTTCTGTTGCTGAACAACTATGACTCTGGCGTCGGCAGGTGTGTGCTTGATTGCACCTGATGCAGTGCAGCTGTGCATGGTATAACGCTGCGAGAGTCCGGCTGCGAGGCGTTGCCCCTCGCAGAGGTCGTTATTGCGCGTTGCCCCTAGCAGCGGTGAATTATCAAGAAATAATTGGCCGCTGCTAGGGGCAACCTTGCACTATTGACCAATCACAATCAAGCATTTTGGCGAATTTTTAAACGCCATGTAATAATAGTAGTTAATTAACTGATTGACTAATAAATTGATTAAATAATAATTATCGAGTAAAAAAAATTACTGCATCGATCGGTGGCAGTTAGGTAAATGTTACAAAGCGTCTGGTGGATTGATGATTTTTGGATTGTGGTTGAACAGAATAAATGTTCTATCTTGGAAAAGCACTGTCTGCTGGCGAGATTAAGTACTTGGATATAGAAATTTGCTATCGAAACGGCATTTTTTCAATATTGATAGTATTGAAGCAATTCGACCGACACCATAAAGGTATTGAATTTCAATATTAATAATAATATATATAATATTATTTATTATAATACAATATCCACACCTACTCATCTGTTTCTTTTGTGTGAAAATGAATAGTTTAGATCCACCGATTAATCGACAAAATAATTGGATGAGTCGATTACTTAAATAATGGTTAATGGCAGCTTTGACTAAGGGTACTGAAAGGGTACGAGTGTTTGTATTTGACCAACGAACAGCGAAGGCCTATGGGGGCTGTTGATAAAGCGGTGGTATTGTGAAGGTTATGTGGGATTTAAAAGCATGGGTCATTCTCTCTCTCTTTACACTATCAACAAAGGTGTGTCCCTGTAGGAGAGGCGAACACAGTCCTAGGGCTCAGCATGTATGTAGGGTGGAGCTAGAGAGGCTAAGGCCTTGTTTTTTGTGATGAGATTAGTTATTATTCCCATTCTCATCTAAAATCACATTTTATTTAGCGTAAACATTCTGCTATAATATACTTTTATTGACTTGGAATGCTATAAACATTAATGTGTAAACGGTTTAAAAACACAAAGAACATGCTACTCTTTGTTTTGTTCTGACAAATGTTTTGGAAATTATCCTTTTATTCCTTCCTTAATGTAACCACTTCCCTCTTTACTCTTTTCTTTTGTTTCCACAGTGTCACCCCATTGGCTTGTGTGACCCCAGGCCCGCCTCCTGCCTGCCAGGGAGGGCCCTGATTGACAACACCACATCTACAGAGCTTGGGAGAAAATTGGTGCAGCCACACACGGCTAAAGAGCTAAGCCCCAGTACCCCCCCCCCCCCCCCCCACATCTATGATCACGGTTCATTACTACGTCGTGAACCGTGAATTCTCCTAACCAATTCCAATTGGAGTACTATGGCAATGCATGATATGAGCCGTGCAAAGGGATTCCCCTGTAAAGAGTGTGATATGGTTTGCCCAAGTACCCCAAGTCTACTAGAACATATGAAAGCACATTATCAGCAAGAAGAAACCGGACGTTTTGAGTGTGAACAGTGTGGCCGTATTTACAAACACGCAGGTAGCTTGGCTAATCATAAGAAATCTCACGAGGTGGGCTCCTTCCAGTGCCCCGTTTGCACCCGTACTCTTCCCAACGCGGTGGCCCTGAAGAACCACCTGCGCATACACACCTTGTCTCCCAGCAGCGCACAAACCGAAGAGGAGAACGAAGAAGTAGCCGAAGACGGCGGCCACGACGAGAGGGACTACACGCTAGCCCAGGACCTCTCTGACGGGTTCACTCGCACACATTTGAACAATAGCCACAGTATCCTGCAGAGTCACGAATCGGAAGACCACGGAAAGAAAGGCTCCCCCGGATCCGACGACGCCTGGGACAGGCCGTTCAAGTGCGATCAGTGTGACCGGACCTACCGGCATCACGGTAGTCTGGTGAACCACAAGAAGTGCCACCAGCAAGGGACTTTTAAGTGTTCTGTTTGTTTCAAACAATTTAGCAACCTGGCGGCCCTCAACGGCCACGAGCGCACCCACTCCAAGTTCAAGACGCCCGGGGCGTCCATGGTGAGCAGCAGCAGCCTCCACGGCCCGGAGCGCAGCATCGGAAACCAGTTGGCCCAGAGCGACGACTCAGCCTCTTGCTTCTGCCATCTGTGCCAGGTGGCACTGCCGAACAAGGCAGACTTTCAGGAGCATATCCTGCTACACAACGCTGCCTCCTCCTCGTTGGGTCTATCCCGCAGCTTCCCCGGCATCATGCCTCACAACCTGAGCGCCATCCGCTCTCCGGCGTACACCCCGGCCCTGGGGGACCCCCTCCCGTTGCCGCCCTTGCCCAGTGAGAAGAGGGGCCCTTACGATCCCATGCTGGGACCGCCCGTCAACAATCCCATCTACACCTGCGCCTACTGCGGCGCGGGACACCCGGACCTTGAGAGCCTCAAGGTGCACTACCTGACCCACGACCCGCACCCGGGCGCCCACGGCCAGGACGGCGGCGGCGGCAACTCCATCCTCAACTCGGACGGGCTGGGCTCCGGTGCCCAGGGTTCCGTTTCCTCTCCTTCAGGAGGCCGAGTGCCACAGGCCAACTCCCCGGACGACGGGGAACGACGCTTCAAGTGCAGCGAATGCGGCAAGAGCTACCGCCACGCGGGCAGCCTGGTGAACCACAAGCGCTCCCACCAGACGGGCCAGTACCAGTGTACCATCTGCTGTAAACAGTATCCTCACTTAGCAGCGCTACACAGCCACCTGCGCAGCCACAAAGGCCGCCCCTCCAACCAGCCCATTGGTAGCGACAGCAATGACTGGCTCTCTTCAGAGCCGTTGACCCTGGACTCCCAGCAGAGCTACGTCCAGGAGGGTAGTGGTGCCACCACTCCCATCTCCTTGCCGGGAAACCTGGGTGACCCCGCCCAGTTTGTGCCCGACGGTGGCCACAGCAGCAACCTCGACTCCCTGGAGTTCCACGACCGCTTCGACGGGAGCTCGCTGTCCCAGAGCAACTCGGCACATCGGCAGGCTGACCGGCACATGTGTGCAGATTGTGGCGAGATGTACGGCGACATATCCGGCATTAAGTCCCACATGTGCCCCCGGCGTGGCCAGCAGCAGCAACAACAACCGCAAGGCAACATGTCCAATGGCTTCATGGCACAGGGGAACATGAACTATAACAGCCCTGGTGCGACCTCGCTCTCCTCAGGGGGCCAGAGCAGCATGAAGGAGGGCAGTAGCCAGCGTCAGTACGCCCAGAGCGGAGTCAAGAGAATGGGCAACAACGATAAGGAGGAGGACGACGACGGAGAGGTTTACCAATGCTCAGTCTGCGGCAACCACTACGCTAGCCTCAGGGCCCTAAGGAGCCATTTGCGCAGCCACGCCAACAACCCATCGGCCTCTGGGTCCTCCAACCTGGAGCAGGACTGGAGGATGATCTGCTCCACCTGTGGACAGAGCTTCGCCAGGAAGCAGGACCTGTTGAACCACCAGCTGGTCCACGGCCCCCAGCGGCCGGACGGACAACCCCAGGCCATGGGCAGTAACCCCGCCAATGGCAACGACAAAATGGACGGCCGTAACCATATCTGTGTCGACTGTGGCATGTTCTTTGCCGACCGCCACCACTTGATCACCCACCTGTGCCCCGGGAAGAACCGCGCCGGCACGCTGAGCAAGCAGGGTGTGAATGGAGCCAAAGGGATGTCTGGAGGAGAGGGGGGCAGCGGCGAAAGCCGCGAGGGCGGTGGTGAAGGGCGCAGGTCGATGGGCGACCAAAGCGACAGGCCCCACAAGTGCGACCAGTGTGGGAGAGGGTACAGGCACCCCTGCTCCCTGCTCAACCACAAGAAGTCCCATAAGACAGGTGTGTTCCGCTGCCTGGTGTGCCAGAAACGCTACTACAACTTGCTGGCACTCAAGAACCACCAGAGGACTCACTTTGACCTGAAGAGGTAGGTCTCTAATTCTGCCCGAATTTCATTTTTTTTTTTTTTTTTTTTTATATAATTTCACTGAGAATGTAAAGTTATGTAGCCTAATTGGTGAACTGGGTCATTTATATATAACAAAAAAAATATCTATATATATTAGGGCTGTCAGTTTATCGTGTTAATTAGAATAACTAATTACACAGCAAATTTAGGAACAATTTATTGGGGGAAAAAAGTTTCAATTTTATCTCATTCATTCCATAAGAACGTAGAATAAACATTTATAGTCTTTTTTTAAATGGTCCATTTGCATGTTCTTGGTATCTGATTCTAGGGACATCTATGGATCTAAGGGAATGTATTATTTCCCAGTGTCAGAAATACTGTGTCTGTTACTAGGCTTTGAGTAAATTGTAATGAACCAAATGAGTATCAATTCAAATTTATTTTTGTTTTCTTTGACTGAATAACACCATGCTAAAATGTACCAGACCTGAAAAATCTAAGCAAATAAATAAAGGGAAGATGATTAAACAGAAGGTTTTGTAGATACAGTACTGAATTCTGCCATCCGGACACATGCCATTTGAAATATGATTATAGAATATCGGGCCTAAAATGGTTGTGATTAAAATGCGATTAATTAGATTAATTAATTACAAATCCTGTAATTAATTAGATAAATTTTTTTATCGCCTGACAGCACTAATATATATATATATGTAGTATAATTGGTCTTTGGGGGGGGGGGGGGGCATCCCAAATAAAATGTGAATGTGTTTGTATTAATGAGCCATGGAAATGGGGTGCTTTGTTTTGGCAACTCTAGATGTAGTCTTCTATGACCAACATCCTAGAAAAAAGGCGTCATCTTATTTTTGGGGTCTGGACTTTTACATTCACAACAACAGAAAGCGGCAAGCGAGTTCCCCAAGCGAGCCACTCTTAACACTTTGGGTGCCAGCCGCTTTAGCCATCTTTGTACTCTGGCATAAAAAAAAATATTGTTTGGTTTCCTGTTGGTTGTCAGTTAACACATTCCCTGCCACGCAATTTGAGCATCTTATACCACTCTCTGCCAGCACTGTAAGCCTATGGAGATGTTCACATTCTTTGCAGGGCTATAACTTTTTCGCCATATCGCCCAGCCCTAGTCACACACACACTTGCCCAAATTACGTCATCTACACGTTAACGGTACTGCTATCGGTAAGTTAGTCTATGAGCGGATTAGCTACGGAGCTAACAGAGTGTACCATCCATCTGCGACAACGCAACAGTGGCAGCAACAGTGGACACAGAGTAATGTTAACGTTATGTCGAGTTCATACTACACAACACGTATAAACTCGACATAACGTTAACGTTACTCCGTTTCCATGAAGTGTTTAATTAGCAGCAATCTGTTGTTGAAAATGTAACGTAAACCGGAAATGGAATGCGAGGACAGGAAGCCGTCATGAAATCGTTGTAGTCATATTGTAGTCTTTTAGTCTTATTAACTAAAAGATTTTAACAAAATAAAAAGCAGCAGCACATAGCACAGTCATGTTTGCTATGTATTTCTTTCTTTAGGGGAGTAGGACATTTGTTTCAGTTTTAGCATGATGTTTTATAGATGGCTAGGTTAAACAGGTTTTAGTTTTTAAGAGGGGATTTGATTGAAGTTTATTTCAAGTATGCAACACAACAAACAAACATCAAGTACAGATCTAGCCTTAAGCCATTCAAATAATAAATGTATACATAAATAAATAAATGGTTACAATATATAATCTAATAATCTAAATCTAATCTAATATATAATCTAAAAAACAAAAGGCTAAAATGCTAAATATATAATCTAAGAATCCAATAATCTAAATCTAATATATAATATAAAAATGCTAAATGCATGAGTCTTTTGTCTTTAATGTTAGCTTGCAAACTCAAATACTGTCTTCGTAAGCCTCATAATGAATTGTTTGGGGAAAAAAGGAAAAACATTGTGATGTGTATCGCCGAAAGGTCAGAAAATATCGTGATATCATATTTAGGCCATATCGCCCAGCCCTACGTTTTTGCGTGTTATACCGTGGTGAATATTGTATAGTTCAGAGTGATCCTGGCTAATTCCTGGTAACTGTGTTATGGAGCAATACGTGAATTTAGCTAAAAGCGTTCGCGTTGCTCGCCTGGCCACGCTACTATTTCCAATTCAAAGGTATATAATGGGTATTATGTTTCATCATGAATGCATGAAAGGGGGGGGGGGGGTAATTTTCTGATGCTTTGATCATCAGCAACGGCATATGTTTTGGAGTACGTTACATATGATCGTTGCGATCGATGTGAAATCATTGTTGGATCAAAGTAAGATTGATGTCATATAGTGCTTACCTTTACTAGGAGGTATGCCAAAAAGAATATTCCAATTGTCTGATCGCGATTTCCAGTATTGGTCCCTGACATGAAGTGGCACAAGATATGCCTCAAGTGTGCTGAAGGTCGGATGAAGTGATTCACTTGGCTTGGTCTAAATTCTCCTCCCGGACCATATACAATGTAACACACAGTGTGAAATAAGGTTTCAAAGGGTGGGTGAAACTGCCACCTAGTAGGATGCGGCCAGTATTGCGCTTTTGGGATATCAGAATGATTTCCTATGGTAACACCGAGGTCCGTGAACTAGGGATGGGTACCGAATTCGGTACTTTTAAAGGTACCTACCGAAACACGCCGGTGCTACCGAGTATCGATTCACGTGAGATCCAACGGTGCCAATTTTCGGTTATTTATTTAGTTTACCGCAAACCGAAACCACACGTTAAGCGGTTCAGCTTGTGCAAACCCAGCATTGGCACTTTGTGTGTGTGAGAGAGCGTGTGTGCGCGAGCGTGAGAGAGAGCGTGAGAGAGAGCGTGAGAAAGCATGAGCGAGAGTGAGAGAGAGAGAGAGAGAGAGAGAGAGTGAGAGAGAGTGAGTGTGAGAGAGTGAGAGACTTACTTACTAAGTGTAGTAAGATGACTGAGGCCCACTAACATACGCTTAGGAATGGGTACCGTTTACATTTGAACCGGTACCTGTGAATCGATACCCAACGGTACTTTAGTCTCTAAAACAGACCTGGGCATGACCGGCCCGCGAAAGATTACATGATAATTTTTTATTTTTATTTTTTTAACTTTTTTATTTTCATGTCAACGTTCACACGCACAATATACGCTTACCTAGGATTTGACTTGATTCAACAACAAAGCAGTCGGGGCAAGCCGAAAACGGTCGAAAGTGTGGTTATTTGAAGTTTGGATTTTTTTCCCCCACAACTGAGGTAGGTAGATTACATTTTTAGAGACTAAAGTACAGAAAAAAGGTACCGTTGGGTACCGGTATCGATTCACAGGTACCGGTACCGTATCGGTTCAAATGTGAACGGTACCCATCCCTACTGAACACACAACTGCAGGGCAAGGGCATTTTTGCTCATGAAATGCATAGCCATGTGAAAGCCTTCATGACAAAGTTGCAATTAATTTCAAGGCAACTAGGCAGCAACAATCTCAAACGCATGAAAACCCTGAAAGAAGTCAAACCATCAGCTGATCACCGGCACAGGTACTCATCCATGTTGGGAGCACTGCATGATGAATTTTCAAGGCGTTTTCAAGATTTCAAAAAGGTTGAGGATGAAATGCAGCTGGTTTCCTCTCCCTTTTTTTTTTTTCTTTTTTTTTCTTTTTTTTTTTTTTTTAAACTTTGGCCATTCCCCTGGCTCTTTTATACGTTTATCGCATTTATTCTGGTCAAGGATGACTGACAGAAACAGGCTGAAAGGGTTCAGATGGGGGGGAAGACACTCTGGGAAAGGCACGGCTGCAGTCCGGGATTCGAACTCGCTAAACCCCAGATCCGTGACGAGCACGGTTGTCCCCGGCGCTGAAATAGCTCGCGGTACGTGGTGAGCTACTGGAGCTCCCCGGTTTCCTCTCCCTTTACCTGCAGTGTTGATAGTTGTTCAGCTTGAACTCATTGACCTGCAGTCTGATTCACTACTGAAAGAGCACTTTAAGTCAGCATCACTGCTAGAGTTCTACTCTGCTCTCAAGGAGGAGATCTTTCCAAACATGAGGAGACATGCTCAGAAGATGTTGATTCTCTTTGGATCCACCTACATATGTGAACAGACATTCTCAGTCATGACGTTTACCAAGTCCAGGTACAGATCCTCTCTCACTGATGAACATCTGGCAGCTGTGCTTCGCATCTCCACCTCAGACATGCAACCTGACTTTGATGGACTTGTTAAAGCTCAACAGACTGGATTTCTCACACTGAATGAAAAAAAAAACGGAAGAACACTCAAATGTGGAAATATAACAAGTGAAATGGGACACTTGATATTTTTTTTTTTTTTTTTTTTGCACAGTTCTGAAAACATTAAATGTTTAATATAGGCATGTAAAGTAAAAAAGGCTACAAAACTGGGACACTTTTCTTTACACAGTTCAGTGACATGTCTTGTTTATTTTGGCTATAAGATGATGTGATGTCTTTAGAAAGCTAAGAAAATCCTTGTTTCAATAGTATATGAAACTCAAAATGCCTGTTATTAATGTTTCACATTTTGTTTATCATTTTGGAAATAAATTCTATTTGAATAAATTCTATTTTTGAAAGCTAACCTCACCTTTTAATTGCCAAATAATAACATACACTCTTACCAGGGGTCAAAACAATGCCATTTACTGCTTTTTATATAGAAATAAAATGTATATTATGCATAATTGAGTTTGGAATTTTGGCCCGGCCCTCCAACATATTTTCAGTTGCTCATTCGGCCCCCTGGGAAAAATAATTGCCCACACCTGCTCTAAAATGTAATCTACCTACCTCAGTTGTAAATTCTTTTTTTTTCAAAACTTAATATTTAACACTTTGATCGCCAGGCTTAAATTCATAATTTACCATCATTTGCCAGCCCTATTTAATATGGAGAAGTTCCCCTTCTTTGCAGGGCTATAACTTTTTAAATTGTATTGCTAAATTGACATTACTATGGCCCATTCAACGTCCTATATCTATTGTTCAGGGTGTAGCAACGTTATACTTTTTCATTCACAGATTCATACAAAAATACGGTCTAAAGTATAAGTATGTTTTTATCGTTTTCTGCAGCTTTCTCCAGAACGTGATTTATAGCCCCAAATGCATTATATTGATGATGAAATACAGTTTGATAGGAATCTGCGCGAGATAAAAAATGTCAAATGGACGTGCTTCTAGAAGTTACTACTGATCATTTGATGTTGACCAGATGGGGGGGGGGGGGGGTCGTTTATAATTCCGTGGCCAACGTTATATGATTAATCTAGTGTGGGTGATATGATCATTAGAGCAGTTAGTATCGAACACGGTAAAAAATAACGTTGAATCTTACCGTAGCTTCCTCATAGCGTTGGGCGATGAGCGTGGAACAGAAATGTTCCTATTATGGGATGTAGAAATATGCGATCCATTTCCAGGTTGTATAATAGTATATACGTCCAAATCATGTTGTTTATTGAGTTATTTGCAACCGATCGATGTCCAGTGTATCAAGATGGAGTCCCGCTAACGATAGCGAGTGCCCGGACGAAATATGGGAGAGCACCACTTCCGGCGCATCACTTCCTGTTTGGGCGATCCGCCGATCGGCCACCAGATGGCGCTCTTGAACCGTTGGAGAGTTGAGAGGGGATCAACAGTATATCTCAAGTGTCCGGGGGAGAAATATGATTTCGATCACAGATTTTTTAAATATTGATATCAAAGACGTGGTCCAGCGTCTTTGGCAGAATAAGCATGGCGGGGAGAGACGTGTCCCAGCGTTTTTGGCGATTAAAGTGTTAATAAATAAATAATGTATCATTATTACTTTATTATTATTTACATCTTACTCATGTAAAGCACTTTGAATTGCAATCCCCTGTATGAAAGGTGCTATAAGGGCTGACCTTCGAAGCTTTTTTTGGCAATCGAAGCTTCGGGGCCGAGCTTCGATTTTAATTCGAAGCTTCGGGGAAACAAATTTAAAATATTTTTTTTATATATATATTTTTTTTATTATCTTATGTTGTGGGACTTGTACAGCACTTTGGTAAACTTTGTTGTTTTTGTGCTCTATAAATAAAGTGGATTTGATTAATTAATTAAGTAGCCCCTTTCGTGACTTTGACGCAGCCAACAAGGTTTCACTCGGCTGCGCTGCCTGGGTGCAGTGGGGCTGCTCTCACAGCCAACGACATGACATTACATAATTATGTTGCAACCTTCGTCTATCAAGCAAACAATTATATTATTTTTAATTTATAATTATATCAGACAATGCACCTACAAAAAAGCAGATGACTACAATTAAATTAGCCAACTTGGTAACACATTAGTCATAGCAGCATAGGCATAGCCTTATTAATGTTTTGTGTGGCGTCGCCGTCGTGTACAACGATACTTACGTTTTTTAGGTGATTTGACAAAGTTGTTGTAGAGTTGTGATATGCCATTTTCTTCTGGCATATCTGGCACTTGGCTGAAATTAAGAGTTGGATAATATCGGTATATCGGTATCGGTAAAAAAGCCAATATCGAGCATCCCTAGTTATTATTATTTATTTAGAACAACATGTGTATATATATATATATATATATATATATATATATATATATATATATACAGTCACACACACCTTTAAATAAATGTTATGTTTATTTAATTTTTTTTTAACAAATTAACAAAAAAAGGTACACCTATATATTTAAATACAAAATAAATAAAGGTATTGTATTTTACAAAATAACAAGGGTAAACAAACCACTCTAGCAGCAATGAACTATTCTGCTGATAAAAAAATTGTCAAATACACATCTATATATTTAAATAACAAATAAATGAAAGTATTTTACAACTGATTAAACAAACAAACAATCTAGCAGCAATTAACTACTCTGCTGCTGAGCAGTTATTTTCGCTCCACCCCCGCTTTGGAGAACCCGCTCTGTGGTGTGTTTGGTCTTACATAACAGCCTGTGGCTTGTTTACCGACGTCACATCCGCTATTCTTCCGTCTACTCTTAGCCTACGGAGCTAACGTTATGTCCGACGATTAGCTAACGTTAGCTTATTTAATAACGTTAAATAAGTTACAAATATGTGAAACTATATGGAAGGAGTAAGCCGACCGCTAAAAAGAACACCCACCGCGGCAGCACGAGCACATAATAAAAATAAAGTTTCGAGGAGTGGAAGTTTGGAGATAGTAGCAGAGAGCAAGAGCAGAGGTGGAAAACTGAGCTACACTTTCTAACAACCTGCCCACTGTACCAAGATATCAGAGACTCAACAACCTGCCCACTGTACCAAGATATCAGAGACTCAACAACCTGCCCACTGTACCAAGATATCAGAGACACAACAACCTGCCCACTGTACCAAGATATCAGAGACAAGTATACTCCCCACGAATTGCCAACACCCAATTTGATGTGTGTGACTGACTGTATATATATATATATATATATATATATATATATATATATATATATATATATATATTTATGTTTTAAATAAATAATAATAATAACTTTATTTGTATAGCACCTTTCATACAGGGGATTGCAGTTCAAAGTGCTTTACATCAGTAAGATGTAAATAATAATAAAGTAATAATACATTATTTATTTATTAAATATTAAGTTTGGATTTTTTTTTTTTTTTTTACAACTGAGGTAGGTAGATTACATTTTTAGAGACTAAAGTACAGAAAAAAGGTACCGTTGGGTACCGGTATCTATTCACAGGTACTGGTACCTTATCGGTTCAAATGTGAACAGTACCCATCCCTACCGTGAACCTGTAATGAATTAAACTTTAATTTGGAGTAACATGAACTTCAATTTTAACGTTAATATCGCCTAATCTATGTTTCAAATTATGGCTGTGTGTCTAATCTGCCCGTCGCTTATCAAAGACTATTTTCCAGTCAGTGCTGTCAAGGCAGATTGGTTTTTTATCGCTTCATTTCCGTTTTAGAGCATTTAGAAAAGCACCCGTTTTGAGATAAAAAAAACAGTTAATTCTGGACCATTCTATGAAAATCGTCTTTTACTGGAATATTCCACAACGTTGATATTCGTCAGCCTATTTATGAATCGTTTTCAAATAAACGCTAGATGATCAATATTATACGTGCACGCAAGCACATTCGGGCCGCGCACGGATAATCGCCGCATTGATTTCCTCTTGGACTTTTACAGTGAAACCGAAAGAGCCCATTTCACAAAACGGCTTATAACTTCATCAAAATTAGTCTGATTATCCTAACACTGATAACATAGATTCCTTACCTGACATCAGATGGTATCCAACTGGTATATTCCAATTCCTGATCACCATTCGAAAAAATCGATAAGTGTATAGATCCACCGTGTGTACAGTGCAGTACATGATTCCGCGGGTCTCAGAGGCTCTAGAATGAACTGTGATAACCCCGGCTGGATCAGTGGACTGGAAAATGTGGAGTACCGGATTTTTTTCCCCATCCATTTTCATTGAGTCCATTCTAAAATCCCTTGTCATCTGGGAGACGATATTGGGGGGCGCTTTTTTCCACATATGATCGCCGGCGGTGCTCGTGTATATTCGGGTAGGCTCGCGTGATGCAATATGATTTCAGATCCCAAAAAGAAAAGAAAAAAAAATCCGAGAAATCTCGTGAGTGGCTTTCAACCACATATTAATAAACCCGAGATATCTCTTGTGTGGCAGTTAAAGTGTTAATGTTTAAAAAAAATTGTGTATTGTTTTTATTGACCTATATTCCATTCATGCTGAGTGAATCAGTTCCCCCAGCCACATTTGTGTTTTCAACATTCAAATTTTTTTGGGCAATTAACTAATCGTGGTCAAATGAAGAGATTTCATTATGCATTGCATCGTTGCCTGAAGAATCGTAATCGAATTTAATCGCTGTAAGGTCGCATCACCCCTATTGTCCACACTTGTGGGAGGCATCAGTGGGACTTTGCAAAGAGTTCCTTTTTTTTCTAGTGTGAGTTAGCCCTGCCCTATTTGGTTGGTTGTTCTACAAAAGTGTTCCCACCCTCTAGCGGCCAATTTTCACCATTGGAGGATGAAATTTGGCATGGAGTTCACGTTCAGTATTTGTGAGGTTTTATTCCTGGGTAGTTTGTTAGCTGTCTATTACTACCTACTATGCGAATATGTCTATACTACTTTTTTTTATCCACTTTTTCTCCCATTTTCTATTTTTCTCCCATCCCAATTTTCGTATCATCCAATTCAACCCTCCCCTGTCTTTGCACGCTGTTTCATGTCTCCCACAAGCCGGCTGCAATGTGGACTAAGTCATACATAGCACTAGTGTTGTCAAAAATATCGAAACATATCGATACATATCGATGCTGAATATTTAAAATGGTTTCGATACTCATTTCCCGAAATACCGATACTTTCTGCAGTATCGGTACCAGCTGGCGAGTGTTCTACCGCAAGTTGTTGACTCGCTGTTCAGAGCACGCTTGCCCCTCCGGCTCCTCCAGCCCTCCCCCTCACAGAGTCACAGAGCCGTCTTCAGTTTGTAAACAAAAATTTTAGCTGAAGATGGCAAATGCAGAGCCTCCGCAACTTGTGCTTGTCGATAAAGAAAACAGCAGAAGTGCTGTTTGGAGGTACTTCGGGTTTGAAGTAAACAACGAAGGACAAGCTAAAAATGCACCAATGCTATTTGCAAGCGGTGTTACAGAGCAGTGGCCAACGCGGATCTCTCCATAAAGAAATGAAAGAGGTTCGTGACAGCTGCTCTTTCAACGTCACTGTGACTGAAGCATTAAACCATTAACTCTAGTTTAATACATGATACGTTGTCTACTGATGGCGCATAATATCAACAGCTGATTCGTTGTAACGTTACAGCTTTCAGCTAACGTTAGCTAATGCTAGCCGTTAGCTTAGCTGGCCACTTTTATAATTACTGCATGGAAACGGAGTAACGTTAACGTTTAAACGTTATGTCGAGGTCATACAATACTACAGTCGACATAAGGTTAACGTTACCCCGTTTCCATGAAGTGTTTAAATAGCAGCAATCTTGTTGAAAATGTAACGTTACTAAAATGCTTAATGCTCCGAGCATAGTCAACCGACCTGTAGGAGTCGCTGTCTACAATGCCCGATCCCCACCCATCAGTTTCCCTCCTCCTAATACTGCCAATGTGTATTAGTGCGGACGACCAGCTAAACTGAAAGCAATGTGGAGCGCTGGGCTCGAACAGGGAGGCATATCTGTTCGAGCCCAGTCTCCAGTATTCGTGGTGAGCGCCTTGCCCACTGCACCACGTAGCCGCCCTATGTCTATACTACTTTTCAGCGTTATTGGCCACCATGCGCTGACCGCCAAGATCGCTGTACAGCGTTTTTTAGATCAATATTTCATTTTTTCGCCATGGCATTCATAATTCATCCACCCGATGCCCTAGCGGGACCCTAGATGGGACTGCAACGGCTCAATACCGCCGCCTGGTGGATGGTTGGGCGAGTTACACTCTTGCAAAAACCGTAAGTGCCATTGGTGCATCGAGGAAATTCCTCTGGCAGTCACATCTCGCTACGAGACTCCTGACGGACACTATAGTACATATGGATCGTTTTCTAAACTTAATAATCTATATGATTTTGGCGTTTATTGCGCCATACAAACCGGAAATGGACCTAGGCGATCGGCGTCAAATAATTGGGATCTTTCACCGCCAGTCTCATCGGCCCACGGTAAGGGGACAGTAACGTTATTTTCAGTCCGATTGTGCGTTTCCTTGTTTGTAATCAGTCTGATCAATATATCACCCATACTACATAAAGCCGTTACTGATGATCAAGGAATTATAATCGCCCCCCCCTTTCCTCCACGCATGATTAAGCATAATGTATACCGATCATATACATTTGAATTTTTTAATATAGCGTGTATGGGAAAAACGGCAATCTATAATCTATCATATGCGTTTGGGCCTATAACTAGCGTTTTTGGAATTACAGCAGAAAAGATTAAAAACATACTTATATTCTCGAAGGTATTAACCCTTTTTCTGCCACGCTTATATCCATCCTTATACCATCCTCTGCCAGCTCTATTTGTCTATGGAGATGTTCCCCTTCTTTGCAGGGCTATAACTTTTGTAATTGACATTACTATGGCCCATTCAATGTCAAGTATCTATCGTTTAGGATGTAGCAACGTTCTACTTTTTCATTCACATATTCATACTAAAATACGGTCTAAAGTATAAATATGTTTTTATCGTTTTCTGCAGCATTCTGCAGAACGTGAGTTATAGCCATAAATACATATATTAGATCATCAAATGTAGTTTGATACCGATTGACGTCAGATTAAAAAATTTCAATTGTACAAGGTCCTAAACGTCATGCCTCATCTGCTGGTGACCGGAGGGGGGGGGGGGTTATAAGTCCGTGGCCGACGTTAAATCATTTATGTAGTATGGGCGATACATAGATCAGAGCAGTTTATATGGATAATAATAATCAAACACGCTGAAACTCACCGCAGCTTCCTCTGACCGTTGGGTGATCAGCGTGGAGCAGAAAGATCGCTATTATGGGATGTTGATATATGCGATCCATTTCCAGGTTGTATAATACTATATACGTCCAAATCATGTTGTTTATCGAGTTATTGGCAGCGGATCGTAATATGGGTGAGCACCACTTCCGGCCGCTCACTTCCGGTTTTGGCGATTCGCCGATCGGCCACAAGATGGCGGTCTTGAACCGTTGGAGAGTTGAGAGGAGATCAACAGCAAGTCTCAAGTCTCCGTGGGTGAAATATGATTGCCATGACAGATTTTTGAAATATTGATCTCAAAGACGCTGTACGACGTCATTGGAAGATTAAGCATGGCGAGCAATGACGTCTAAAGTCGTCCTTGGCGATTAAAGGGTTAAGTTGAGTCTTTTATCCAAAACGACTTACAAGTTCTGTACAAGTCAGCAGGAAGGGTACAACTCTGGCAGCTAAGGTAAGGGTAAGTGATATTGTTCGTCAAACAGTGTCGAACTTGAGTGCTACACTCTTAACACATTGATGGCCATTGGGGCCCGTCTAATATAATGGTAGAGGGCCAGCAAATGTAAACAGACGTGGGGCTGTTTGTAGAGCTAAATCTATACTTTATAGTATTGCTATCTGTCCATTCTCATTGTCAATTGGGACCATAAACCGTTAACAGTCTCCTCCCCACCGTATGTATATATTCTCTCCCCACCATATGTATATATACTGCGATCTTTCTCCCGGGTTGGTGTGATCACATGACTGACAAAGCCGTGCCGTGATAGGCCAGAAGTCAGTTCGATTGCATCCAGGCTCGATTGCTTATCCTGTCTGGGTAGCCCGGATGATGGTTTTTTACATCGAATTCTATACACCGCAATTATGCATCGAATTTTTTACATCGAATTTTATACACTGCAATAATTATGCATCGAATTTTTTTTACATAGAATTTTATTATGCATTCGAATTTTTTACATTGAATTTTAAACACTGAATTTTTATTTCACATAGGTAAATTCGGAGCAAAGAAATTCAGATACATGATTTTCAAAGTAATTATTTTCAATGCTATAAATTTGGTGTCTGAAAAAATTCAGATACATGTTTTCAAAGTAATTATTTTCAATGCTATAAATTCGGTGTCTGATACAATTCAAATACTTCTGTCACTCATTTGCTTCCATACAAGTTCACAATAAGGAAATAACATGACTTCTACTGGTGTATCATTTGTAATATTAATTAATCAATACATTCATTGATCAATAACCTACGTATTATTACCATGCCATTTATATTAGTTAAGTTATTAATCTAAGTTAGTTATTCATTTATATCCGCTGCTTAATATAGCCTACATAAACTAATTTGTCTATCGATACTCTCATCAATCGACAATCTTGACGTTGCAATACTGCACGCCTTTGAGGTTAACTGGTGAAAAAAGTTTAATTGCTAACGTCAGCAAGCTAGACCATAAGCGCTAGTACAGTCGATAAAGAACAATCAAGACAGTTTTCAAATGTCCAATCTAACGAATTTAGTTTGCTTATAAAATGTTAAATGTCATAACAGATGGCTGTTAACACTTTCAGTGCCGGCCATTAACATGGTAAAGCATGGTTAAATGCCAGCACCCACTTCAATGATAGCGTTGTGAATGCATAATCTCTGTCTTAAATTATGGCTATGTGTCTAATCTGCCCGTCACTTATCAATGACTTGTTTGCAGTCAACATTGTCGAACCGGATTGTTTTTTAATCGCTTCATTTCCGTTTTATAGCATTTTGAAAAGCCCTCGTTTTCAAGGAAAATATAAAGATTCCGTGATAAACGGCATTTACTGGAATATTCTGGATACACAAAAACGTTGTAATTTTTCGGCCTATTTATGAATCGTTTTCAAATAAACGCTAGATTATCGATAGTATATGTGTACTTATGCACGCTATAGAATCGGGCTGAAATATCGATTATCTCACTTCCTGATCGCTCGCACAGCCACACACACACACATGCGGCACACGCTGATATATAGGTCAAAACAGATCCGATTACCCCAAGACTGGTAAAATAAATTCCTTACCTTAGATCAGATGTTATCCAAAAAGATTATTCCAATTCCTGATCGCCATTCCAAATATTGATCACGCTTATTGATTAGTGTTGGGTACTGTAAATACATAATCCACGCTGTTCTAATGGCTGGCGATCACTTGGTCTCTTCAGTTGGCTTGACGGAAAAGTAAAATGAGGAAACTGCCCCCCCCCCCCCCCCCCCCCCCCCTCGTCAGTCTAAAGTTATGGGGTGCAGTTACACAGGGAGAGACGATAGGGGGTGGTATTTTCCCAATTGAGCTCAGAGAGAGTCTGCAAGACTAGCGTGAGGCTCGATTGATGAAATATGAATTCAAATCGCCAAAAAGAAAAAACGACACAAACGCTATATAGCTTTGGGGGCACTCAAAGGTCGGCATGAACTAACGACAAAAAGCGTGGGTGGCATTCAAAGTGTTAATGTATTGGCGACGTGCACAGGGCCGACTGCCCACAGACGGGCCGTCAGAATGTTCATGTGGGAGAAATAAATAATAATGCGTTAGATGCCAAACTTATTTTCATTGTATTGTGCTGCATGATGACATACATAATCAAATGTCCAATCTAATTGTTCTATTCATTCGAAACATATTTAGTTGAGTAAATAACCTCAAGCACTCATTGCTTTTTTCATGCACACTCATTTGTCATGTTATTCAATAGGCAGTGTTCTGAAATAAGTTCATCAGTAGTACCAAATTTCTCAGTTCTCCGCTTGATATAATTAATCAAAATGTCCAATCTATTGGAAATTCGTTTGCTCATAATAGCCTACTGCTGAATAACAGTACATGGACAAACAATTATGTTCCATGATTTTATTCAAACACAACCTGCCTATAAATCAATTAGTGCTATCAATTAGTTGATTTAAAAACTGCAGATCTGTAATGTCTAATTGACTAATAAAGTATTGGTAGACTAAAACCAAACGGACTGAGTAAGTGACTAACTCTGCAAAGGGGGGAGTGGGGCAGTCCAAATGTAGCTGTATCATTTGTACTAATGAACCATGCAAACGGAAACTCTAGATGCAGTCTTCAATAAGAAACTACAAAATACCAAGGCATCTGCATGAGAAATTAAAAAGCCTTTAATGTAATCGATGATTAAAATCCCAAGATTGATCTTTTTAATCTACGCCTTTTCTCAGTGGTGTGAAGATTTCCACTGAACATTACTTCCTCCTGCTCTGCAGACATCGCTAGTTTTCCTGATGCTGAGTTTCTGCCCAATTATAACGGAATTCACACAGTCCACCAAATTACATATTTTGATGGTGCTCCCCCCCCCCCCCCCTGAAACCAGCACCATCAAGCCTAATCGAATCAATATTGAATCGAATTAAATTTAATCGGGTAATGGATGCCAATACCCAGCCCTAATAATAGTTGACCCTCTATTTGAATAAGCTCACGTTTTCCTCTTACCTTGGTTTTAGTTGACATCAGTCGAATTTGATTAAAGACAGTTTCTTAGTCTTCTCTCTCTCCTATCCCACCTTGCTGCAGGCACAAGTGCGAGGAGTGTGGCAAGGCCTTCAAGATCCAGAAGCAGCTGATCAACCACCTGCGTCTCCACGAGGAGCACCGCGCCAAAGGCCTGATGCGCACCGGCCCAAACGGTTCCCGCTTCCAGCAGCCGGGGCCATCCCAAATGCAGAACATGAACCGAGCGGAGACCTCCAAGGGCCACGGCATGGGGGTCAAGTATGCCCAGCATCAGCAGCAGGGCTTCAAGAAGCCCTATTCCTCCGCAGGAACCTCCAGGCCCCAGAAGTTCGACCAGTCGGAGGGCGGGCGGCGGCCCTTCTCCTGCGAGGAGTGCGGCAAGACGTACCGCCACGCGGGCAGCTTGGCCAACCACAAGAACCTCCACAAGATCGGAGAGTACCACTGCAACGTCTGCAACTCCACCTACCCCAACCGGCTGGCCATGAAGAACCACCTGCGGCTCCACTTTGCCCAGAAGAAGCACAACTGCCAAGAGTGCGGCAAGGGCTTCCGCACGCAGAAGCAGCTGGCCACCCACACCACGGCCGGCCTCTGTAAGGGCCCCCAGGGGCCCGGGGCCCAGATGGACTTCGAATGCGACGGCTGCTGCGAGGGCTTCACCACGGCCGATGAGCTTGCGGCGCACGACTGTCCCGCGCAGCACTTGCCTTCCTCCGCTGCCTCCGTCAACAGCTCCAGCCTCAGCATGGAGGGCCGCGGGGTCGACCTGGACTCCGACGAGAGGCCCTACGCCTGCGACCTGTGCAGCTGCGCCTACAAGCACGCCAGCTCCCTGCTCAACCACAAGCACACCCACAAGACGGGTGACTTCCGCTGCAACTTCTGCGACAAGCCCTACACCAACTACATGGCCCTGCGCAACCACATGCGCATCCACACGCAGCGGAAGAAGCACATCTGCCACACGTGCGGGAAGGCCTTCCGACTGGCCAGGTTCCTCCGCAACCACCAGAAGGTCCACGAGGAGGGCGCCACCCCCTTCGGCTGCCCCAGCTGTGGGAAGAGCTTCCAGGGGAGGTCAGGCCTGGCCAGGCATCGCTGCGGTGACAACCAGGTAGGCATGGAGGGCAGGAGGAAGGCTGCTACACCCGCGGGCGAGGGCGAAGAGTCTCGGTACACGTGAGTTCTCGTCTGTTGTTTGTGATTCTTCGAAGTTGCAAAAAAAAATAAAAATAGTGAAGATCAATTTAGGTCTCTACATGTCTATTACAGGTATATGATCTCCAATCCGGCTTCCTTGGGACCATACGCGAGCCGGAATTCGGATTTTTCTGAAGTTTGGACAAATTGAATTAGTGGAGAGACCAGATAAGTCAACCCCGTTTGCTTTCAGTTAGCATATAATATCATATATATAGCATTTTTTTTTCTTAGGCTTGCCTCAAACATTTTCTATTCAGATGTCTTGTTTTCTGTCTTGATTTTCTCTTGCCAAAACCTACAGATAATTTTATTGACACCCATTTTAAGTAGTTTTAATGTAGCAATACAAAGTAAACGTAATGATTTTGTGTGTTCCTTGTACTTGTTATGAATTTGTAGTGTTTTTATTTGTTTGTGATTGTGTCTTATAATGTAGTATACTGGCCAGTTGCTAGAATATAACTATATTTTATGATTTTCTTTTCTAATTAGGCCCAAGTTATTCACTATGGCTTATGGCTCTTGTATTTTGATTTCTTGTTCAAAGTAAGCCTGAAGTCATAGGGATGAAGCTAGCTGCACTGCACATACCTAGGGGAGTTGAATGACTCTTGCGACCAGCCATATAGGCAACTCCTAGTACATGTTGGTTTTAATCCAACACAAGGTAGATCTTTGAGTTTACTTTTCAGGGGGGGTATTTCCTCAGTCAATACTTAACATGCAAGATGGGGGAGGTGTTACGTTTGACGCCATACGTAGGGTTTTTACACCTGAAAGATGCTGTTTTTGAAGCCTTTGTCCAGTGTGTGCAGTGCAGGAAGCTGCTGATTACATCCCCCAGTCCTTGATATTGTTTGTCCATAGCTTCTCCCCTTACCCCCCCACCCCCCCCCCACCCACCCTCTCCAATCTTCTCCCCCATTACCCCATTATGTAGACCTCATGGCTTTAATTGGTAAACCACTTTTATATAGTCAGGTTGACAGCTTTTAAAGCCGGATTTCAGATCATATACCTGTATGTGCTAGATGTAGATATACACAAGAGAATTACTTGGTTTACTTGTTATTTTATTGTTATTTATTTAAAGATAAAGTGGTAACCAACAATTGAGATCAAGTATAATAGTGAAAGGCGGTGTTCCGTTGATAATCTCCCCCCTCGTCTTCCGCCCCTCCCTCCCTCCGCCCCGCCCTTCCTCCCACCTCTCTTCTTCTTCCTCTCTCCACAGATGTGATCAGTGCGGCCGCTCCTACCGTCATGCCAGCTCCCTCCTCAACCACAAGAACACCCACACCGTCGGCATCTACCACTGCAACGTCTGCCTCAAGACCTACTCCAACCTGCTCGCCCTCAAGAACCACCGCCGGATCCACTCTGAGACCCGGCGGCACCAGTGCCACGACTGCGGCAAGTCCTTCCGTGTCTCCTCTCAGCTCCACAACCACCGGCGCGTCCACCAGAAGCAACGGGAGCTGACCTGCCGCTCCTGTCAGCGGTCGTTCCCCACCCAGGCCAGCTTCAGGCTCCACATGGAGATCAGCCACGGCCAGACGCCGCAGCCCCGCCAGCCCAGGTCCCAGCAGCCCCGGCCGGGGAGCTCCCAGGAGCTGGGCTGGGGGTCCGGCCTGGACCTCACCCTGATGCAGGCCCAAGGCGCGGGCCACCACGGGGCGGGCAAAGGCCGAGGCCGCGGCGCGTCCCTCAAATCCCACGTCTGCGACCAGTGCGGTCGCTCCTACCGCCACGCTAGCTCCCTGCTCAACCACAAGAACAGCCACAAGACGGGCACCTACTTCTGCAACTCCTGTCAGAAGGAGTTCCCCAACCTCATGTCCCTCAAGAACCACCGGCGCATCCACACCGAGCCCAAGCGCTACCAGTGCCCCGACTGCGGCAAGTCCTTCCGCGTCTCCACCCAGCTCATCTGTCACCGCAGGATCCACACCAAGGAGAAGCCGTTCTCCTGTCAGCAGTGCGACAAGCGCTTCTCCTCCAAGTCCAACGTGAGGCACCACATGAAGGTGCACTGGAGCGGCTCCACGGCGCCCCCTTCCATGGCCATGGGTGCGCCCAACTTCCTGGGTATGCCTGGCGGACCCTTCATTTAGCCTGTGGGGGAGGAGGCAGGGAGGGGGGGGGGGGCGGGACGAGCCGGGGGGGGAAGGGGGTGGGGTGGAGGGGAGCCAATCAAATGCCAAGGTTTCTGGAGGTGCCAAAAAGTTTTTTTTTCTTTTTTAAAGAGTTCTTCCTCCGCCTCCTCCGTTTCCTCCTCCACCCTCCTCTTCCTCCTCATTCTTCATGTGTGGCTGTGCTGTGAGAGTGTAGGTGTGTCTAAAGGACAGGTTGCATGGCTTACACTCACACTCAGGCCCTGCATGCCACGCCACGCATACACACTCACACACACACAGAGGAGGGAGAACACAAAATGGACGCCATGTAAACACAAGGGAGAGAGGATTCAAAATGGATGTTACGTATACACACAAACACGCGCACCTCTGCCACCTTGATTTGTCTGGCCTGTATTGAAATAGTGGCCTTTCTAAATGGACCCTTCTATAAGGCCCTTGAACTGTAGTTCTCTGATACCCCCCCCCCCCACACACACACAGCGGACATATTTGTAGTTTCTATTGTAACTACATGGACTACTGCTGCTACACCTGCCTGGGTCCGTGAGCATGTTGCTCTATAGAGCTGACAGGTAGACTCCTGGGACAATGGGCTTGTCAAAGCATACAGTGCTACCTTTGTCTTGGGTGGGGGATCCTGGTTGACGTGTAGTTAAGAAACCAGGCAGGAAAGACTGTCCTCATGTAATGACAGACAGACAGGGCAGGGCCAGGTTGTCAGGTATACAGGTCTGACTGACGGACAGACAGACTCACAGACAGACCGGGCAAGGTCAGGTATACAGGTCTGACTGAGGGACAGTCATATGGACAGACCGGCCAGGTATACAGGTCTGACTGACGGGACAGTCATATGGACAGACCGGGCAGGTATACAGGTCTGACTGACTGACTGACTGACGGACAGACTGACAGACCGGGCAGGGTCAGGTGGTCAGGTATGTAGGTCTGGAGGTCTGGAGGCACACAGACATTATGATGGTGTTGAAACACCCAAGAGGGGGAAAACGCATCTTGTCCGTTTCAATTCAAGGGAGCTGGTATTGATCCAATGTTGAGGTCGCTTTTATCGCTCTCTCTCACTCTCACTCGCTCTCTCTCTCCCCACACATCACATTCGACACACCATCCCATACGTGATGTTAATGATGATGTTGATTATTGTTGTGATGATGATGATGATGATTTTTTTTGATGAAAGCCTTTTATCGTGGCCTTTGTCACAATGTTTCAGACCGTTGATATTTTGAGTCCGGTTTTTAAAAAAACAAACAATTTAAACCGCATCTTTATTTTTTTTTGGAAGTGTGAGCAATACATAGCCAAGTGTAAGAGCCGTCATGTGAGCATGTATAGATCTGACGACAACGGAGGAAGTTGTGTTTTTCCTTTTTCCTTTTTATATATATATATATTTATATATATATATATATAAATACATGCAAAACCGGTTTGAAGAAACAAAGCTGTTGATGGGAGAGAGAGAGACGACGCTTTAGGACTGAACTGGTCTCTTAAAGGTTCTAACCAGTTTTAACTTGTGTGTGTGTGTCTTTGCAGCACGAAGATGAGCTTCGAAAAACCTTGTAGTCCCCTTCCCCACAGACGACAGCCTGACTCTTGATAGGCTGCCTCTTTATGACATCACACTTGTAGAATTCCTTCCTTGTCGCACCCACCCGGCCCACCTCCCATTTATTTTCAAAACTTTCTTCTGGGGCAGACTTGTACTTTTAAAAGGCGCCACAAGCCCCAAAAACCAGCTAAACGTGTATAGACCATTAAGTGGTGGTGGTTACGCACACAAAAATGGAGGGAACAAAAAAAAAAACATCAAAAAAGGAAAATAGAAGAGAGAAAAAAATACCAAGGAAAATGTATATTGTTACGCCCATGCCGGCAAATTTATTTTCTTTCATTTTTTTTTAATCCTGTATTGTAATCGTATTTCTGACTGTATTATTTACAGTACCTCTTTTATAAGAAGAAGAAAAAACGACAACAGATCCTTGTAGTAATGCATTTATTTATATTATTATTATTATTATTATTATTAACACTTGTACTGGACAGAGATAGTCTTAGAATTATGTGAGTTTAGAGCTGTGTTGTTGTAAAACACCCCCCACCCCCCTACTACCCATAATCCTCTCCTTCTACACTTCTACTTCCTGACATGGAGCCAGAAAAGATGGACTCCTCCCCCACCCCAAAAAAGAGAAAAAAAGAACACTTGCTTGTTCCACAGGACTGTCTTCTCCTTCCTGTTTTAAACTCTGGGTTTTGTCATGCATTGAGAAAAGAAATATGAAAAAATAAGTTGTTCCTGTCTCTCCTAATATCCTTGTACCGGTTTAAACACAAACAAAAATGAAAAGAGAAAAAAGAAAAGTGAAAACGTACCCAGGACACAGTTCTTTTAATGTGTGTTTTTGATTGCAGTACAGATGAGAAGTTAAGGAACTTATTACCGATGATGAATCTTTTTAATTTTTTTTAGCCTTTTACAAAAGTGATGTTGTGATGTTCTCTCCCACTCTTTCTCTCTCACTATCTCTCTCTTTCTCACCACCTCCTTTTTCTCTTTCAAATTTGACTGGGACTCGTTTATTTTTGTGTTTTTTTTTTTTTTTTTTTTTTTTTACTTTCCCCTCCGTCTTCACGAAAAAGCAAAAGGAGCTCCGGCTCGAAGGGACGACTCTGTGAAACGGTGCTTTTCAGTCCTTCGTCATTTGAAACAATTATTTTTTTAATTTTATTTTTATTTTACACTTTTATGGTAACCTGTATTTATTAGTGTTTTTTTGTTTTTATTTTACCTTTTTATTATTTAATTGCGTTTTGACTATTATCGGAAGCCTCTCTGTGTGTGTGTGTGTGTGCGTGTGTGTGGGGAAAAAAAATAACAAGTTTGTCAAAGGTTTTTTGGGAGCACAGGTGCTAGTTCAAGTCAACCGTTCAGTGACCGTTAAGTGCTGTAGGAGTTATGTGATCTTAAAACCTAGAACACAGAAATAACTGTACATTATATACACTTTTCTCCCCTTTTTTATTTTTGGCATTTCTTTCCCTCCACCACACTTTACAGTTTTATTTCTTTGGTTTCTCTCTCTCTCTGAGTGGACACTTTTACCCCTGCTTGCATTTCGAGTAGTTTATAGATGAGAAGAGAAAGAAAAAAAATATTGGTTTTTGAACAAGTATAACCCTCTTTCATTAAGTTCTAACTCTTTTCTTTTTTTGTTTTTGTTTCCATGCATATATATGTAATGCTTACTATACACTTTTATAAACTATGTTTTGATAATTCATTTCTTAACAAAACTTGTCCATATACTATAACCCTTAATGCTGAGTACTGAAAATAAATAGCTGGAAAAAGATTGAAAATCAGTGTTGTCAATCTGCTCTCCTTCCACCGGCACCCATGCGGTAGGACAGACAGACTCACGGGTAGGTCCCACTAGAAAGATGACACGCTGTAGACAGTCGATTATATATTTTAAAGGGATGGTTTTGAATTTGGGACATTTTAAAGCTGCTATAGATGATATTCAGCCGCTAGATGTCACACTAGAGCACCATTTATCCAATCGGGTGCATTCCACGTGGGGAAATGGGAAGTAGGGAGAAGGGATACACGCATGCAACTTGTAAACATTCATATTGGACCCGCAATATTTTTTTAGACTATTCAATTCATTTTTGGGGGGGAATGTAATGTTTATTCCTCACCTTTCTAAAAGCTCAGTGGATGTATTTTTCTTTTGAATGATTACATAAATGTTATCTTTAACCCTTTCTCTACCAAATGGTTAACCCTTTCACTGCCACACGACAGGGTTAACCCTTTCACCACCACACTACAGACGGTTAACGGTCTAGTGTGGTAGTGAAAGGTTAACCTTCTGTAGTGTGGTAGTAAAGCGTGAATCTGACCTGCGCACCCTACCATGGGCAGCCCTGTTCTAGACCATCGGTCCCCATCTTGGGGTTTAGATCTTCCTGCTGGAGGCTCCAAAGAGGTCATAGGGGGCATTTTAGGAGCTACACTGTATCTGTAGTTGAGCCACTAATGCAAGTCATGAGTTTGTTTTCACTGGATACCTCACACTGCATATACTGTAGTAGGGCTGCTTGATTATGGCAAAAATCATAATCACCATTATTAAACTTTATTACTCCTTGATTTGAGAATATCATATGCGTTTATTGTACTTTAACACTTGCGTTTCTTCGTGGTGCAGCCACGACTGTTAACAAATCTTGCACAGTATTTGATCTTGTTCCAAGTCCAAAACCAGTGTTTTCAGACAATTTAATTTGAACCTTCTTGACCGAAAGGCTGCTTTTCTGTCGGCTTCTACAAAGACGTTTCAAAGTACCTGAAGAAACGTGCTGTGGCTCCATCCTTCCCCTCAACACCAGCTGGGCTGGGCGAGGGTGAAAGAAGGGTGCACTGCATTTACAACACAAGACAAAATGAGAGCAACACGGCATGTGGCACAATAATAGTTGTATCTCTATTATCTTGTTTTCATGATCGTGGGAAGCCAAAATCTAAATTGAAACGTGATTAATCACCCAGCCCTACCGTATAGCTCCATATAGATTGTTTAATCACCAATGTTTTGACGGAGAACTGTCTTCATCGGGGTATGAAAGCAGTTCACAGTTGAAACATTACTGATGATGTTTATAGTGCTGGTGAATCTTGGGCTGAAAGGTAATAAACGCATCTCTCCATCACATGGTATCAACATATCGTTCCAAAGAAATGGACGATGGAAAGCTTCACCAACTGGAGTTTCCCTTCAATGGTTCTCAACCTGGTACGAGTGAATCTGGTTATAATCCCACGTGGTTTTACTTGTGCGTTTTACCCTTGTTGATTCCTCTACAGTTGATACAGTATAGGCAGACTACAGCAGCGTATTGCCTTGACCGCCCCTTGTTGCATCATCGCGAAAGGCTTTTGAGTTTTACACGTGTGCTGAACTGGACCTTGGGAGTTTTACAGATGCGCTCAACTGGACCTTGGAGCTACAAGGCAGTGGTTCTCAAAGTGGGGTTCAAGGACCCACAGGGCTGAATGAGGGGCAAAAACGGTGAATGGTTCAATTCCACTTATTTGATTCACTAGAGGCCCAGAGAATGAATAAGAACCACAAAGTTTTACTATTGCCTTGTCTCCACTAGCCAGGCTTTAGCTGTGCTGTGGCCTGTCTGGCAAACGGTGAGCGTCTCCATTGTCTTTAGAACCTGGTCAAACCTGGCCTGACCTGTTGTATCATCACAGCTTAGCTTGTGTGCAACAGTTGGTGGTTTTGAAAATTTGTAAGGGTCCCTAGGCCTAGCAACCGGAGAGTTTACAAGGAATGCAAATGGAGACGCAAACCCAACCATACTATATTATGCTAGAGCTAGACCATGACTAGCCCCAACCAGGCTGAACATGGCTAATGGAGACGAGGCATTTGTCCATGGTCATCGACACCCTCCTTGACGGTATACAGTTATGGGAAGTGTCTTCTCAGATGAGGGACAAAATGTCACCAAATGAGGGGGTGTGGCCTGATGTGAATCAATGTGGTCCATGACCTGATGCAAGTTTGAGAAGGAACCACTCAGGAGGAGCGAGGTAGGGTTAGAACCGATAAACGGGCAACTTTCCACACTAATGGAGATGGGCAATATTGCCTTCAGGAGAGTTTAGTATTATTAAATGGAATCAAATCATTATGGATGAGATGGTGGGTTAGAAAGGCCTCAATTAAATTAGTTTTTTCTTTTTTTATACAAATTGCCCACATTTATTGCCTCTGAATATTGCGTGTGTATCGTTGCCTTTTAGATGGAGTTGAGCCGCTTCAAAAAGGCCAGAATCAAACTGGTCCCCTCACCTCTCTACTCCTGAAATATCTGTTCCACACACACATTCAGAGAACAGGGATAATACCAGATCATGTTTTTTTTCTTCAGAGGTGTTCTAAGGGCGCCTTGATCTATAAATGTGTCTAGCAAGGAGCCCTTTGATATTATGTACCCTTGAAGGCTGTCTTACCCAGGACAGAAGTATCTCGTATTTTATTGAGTTCTAATAATGGAGCGGTACACGGGGGGGGGGGGGGCGACATTGGAAGTTGAACTGCTTCATCTAATTCATACCAACATGGTGCTACATATCAATCACTCACATTGGCAGAGGTATACACTCTGTAGAGACCACACCGAGCATTCACAGTCCAGGCTTAGATTTCTGGGTGAGCTGTAGAGACTTCCCTTCATTTTCTCCAGGTTCTCAAGAGTAGGAAATTCATGTTGAATTTGAAAGGAGTACCGCTATTCTAGCTACTTCACTTTCTGTACATCTTGGTCATCAGACGGTCTTCGGGGGACTGTAGAGACCACGCCAGGCGTTTTCCAGTTCAGGCTGGCATCTGTGGGTGTTCTTTTTCAGAATGTTGCAGATCAACATCCCTTTCATATTTCTCTGCTGTTCTCCGCATCCTCTGCCTCACGTTCTCATCTTATGGTTTTTAAGTCCCGTCGCGTCTCCTGTCCTGTCTCTGCACGTACACAATAAAGATTTGTGCTTGATGGAAAATATCTGATATTGCTGATGTAATGTAATTTACACACTTAATGAAATGTATCCTGTCATTGTAAATATTCTGTGGAAGCATGAGGTGTTGTGTCAGTCATGATCATTGAGTTTATAATGGATCATTAAAGGTGCTATAGATAACATTCAGCCACTAGATGTCGCACTAGAGCACTGGTATGCGTGCCATTAGCGTTAGCCACGCTTCTAGGCCTCTTTTCTTTAGGAAAATAAAAATATTAATATATATTTTTAATTATATTCAACTAAGAGGTTGGCCAGTCGACTACGGCTCCTTTCGAACGATTAGTCGACTAATCGATTAACAGCCCTAGTTCATAGATGTACATTATTCCAATTTAATGATAATTGATATGAGTTTGAGTTTCACTTTACTAAAGGTGCTATTAATAACATTATTTTTTTGGATAAAATAATTTTATTTTCCATTTTTCTATTTAAACGAAACACAATACAGTAACAACAATAATATACAAGACATCACAGGACAGTACTTCAGCAATAATAGTTATAATAACGACAAGACAATTAGAAATAATACAAATAATAAATACAGAATATAAAAATCGAATTATATTAATAACATCTTTATGTAGAGTAGCATTTATGAGAAAAAGGTGTGTAATAAAAGTTGCTTTAACCCCATAAAACTATTTATTAATAAATGTATCATTTAAAAAAAAAAAAGTTGGCGGGTCCAAAATAAATGTTGCGTCCATGTATATCCTCCCTACTTCCCATTCCCCCACATGGAATGCACCTGATTGGATAAATGACATGCTGGTGCTCTAGTGAGACATCTAGTGGCTCAATGTTATCTATAGAAACTTTAAAGCACCAATCTCCGTTTTTTGGGGGGAAACGGCGCCTTCTATAGTTTTGTTACTAAGGCTGAGACGCTATGCCATTTTGAAGAATAGATAAATTGGGGACAAAATTATTGATAAATATAGATTTTTTTATTATTCTGCATGTGTAAAAAAATATTAAAAATTATAATACTTTTCTGTGGGTTCTTAAACATTTAAAAAATTATTATTTAACGTTAGTTTGTGTGTGTGTCACGTGCACTCACTCGTTTTTGCAATGCTGTAGTTGTCCCACGACACACACACGTTAAATAATAGTTTAAATTTTTTTTAAGAAAAAAGTATTAAAACTTTTTTGTGTTTTATTTTTACACAGGCAAACAAATCGTTAAGTGAAGCCACTTATCGATTTCACACAGTTATCGATAAGTGGTCTCAGCCTTATTTGTTACCATACACACTGAAGGCTGAAGGAGCTACCGACATTGTCTCAGTGAGAGTGAAACATTACGCTAGCAAGGTGAATTATTAGAGCTTGTGATTATAATAGGAACAAGAATGTTTTTGCAACTACAGAGCATATTGATAATAAACGGTTATGAATTGGCCCCCTCCGCAACACCCATGTTGTCATTCTGTGTGGTGGTGGTTTCCAGAAACCAGAGATTGGTTAGAGAACCAATAAATCCAAGATAATTAAGAGCCATAACCCTTGGAGTAGGCAAAACCGTATTCACAGAGGCTCCGCTCTCTAAAGCCTTTGTAGATATACGCAGGCATGCAGTGGTGGTCAAACGCGGTTAAACGCCGTTTAGGCTACGTCACTGAGGCAGAAGTGCGCGCATCCTATTATTATGCAAAGTCTAGGTGATAAGTGCCGGCCGGGGTATACGGCGCGACGACACAAAAATGACTCGTTGCGCCGTATACCCCGGCTGGCACTTATCACCTAGACTGTGTGTGGAGTGTTGGGCGTGTGTTATGTGACAAAAGACCGCCCGTCTCGTCCCCATCTCCGCCTCATGAAAGAGGAGAGAGACGTGTGCGTGGGTGGGAGCGCGCGTGCACGTGGCGTTTGGCCTTGGCCCATATTACAACTGCACCACTGGATATACGCATAATAACGTGATCATTTGAATCCAATCATGATCCGAACATGGCCCACTGACTACGGCTCAAACTCCTGAGGAATTCAAACCATTTTGATTAGCGATATGGAGATTCTGCAGAACATGTTCTTTACCCAGATATGAGTCCACACGTTCACTTTCACCAGTAGCTCCCGTGGTCGCCGATCGTGGTAGAACGAAGACATTTCTTCTGTGTTTTCTCAAATCAAATCACGAAGAAGGTGTAAACAACACGAATGGAGCCAACGGTACAAGAGCTTTTACTTCTATTTACATTATATTCACGCAAAGAGGAACCGTTCTACGGCAGGTCCTCTCTCAATGTAATTTGGTATGAAGCTTTTAATTTGAACTAGGACCCATGCAGGCCTCCTGGGAGGGAATCAAACCGTGTAACACGCACGCATTTTGTCATTGTTTTGCTTTGTCTTTTCCACGGCACCGCAGGCGCATGTTCACACTGTTCAGCGAGTCTTCAAATTGGAGCCCATTGTTTCTTTTCAACAGGGATGTTAAACCTTTTTCATGGCATTGAACCTCCCCCCCCCTCCAAGCTCGGTCTCGAGAGACCATGCCTTCCAGTGCTCCGTCCTCCCACTGCCTTCCACCCACCTCCTCTAGAGACCCGGACGACTTTGAGACTAGTTCAGCTTTCTTAACCCCGTCAGGCGTTAACGGTCTCACGTCAGATTTAGAATTCCGACGGCTGACCTTTCAAACGACGACGTCATCAAATGGCCCACTGATCATTGAGTTGTAACATTCCAAGAGAAACCTGAAACCGGAAAGGGTTCAAGTGGATCGCGACCTCAAACGTGTCGCCAGGCCTGTGTCTCTGGTCGCTGTGCACCTTGAGAAGAGCACAGAATCCCAGGGAAAGACCAAACTGAATTTGGGTCACGGTGGCAGACTGGATTTGAATCCAACAGACTTGCTCTTTTGAAGCCGAATCCCCCTGACCTTGCAAGACGAGCTTCTACCAGTCCTACAAAAGGGAATTCATCAAAGCCCTTTGTTTTATCTTTGCCCTTTTTCATTTATTTGTTTCTTTTCTGCCTTTTATCTCACCATATTAGTTTGGAGTTCTTTTTTTCCGTCCACAATTCGTTTAAAATGTATACGTGGACATTTAAATGAATCATTATACTAACACACGCAGCAAGACACACAAGCTGAATACAAAGAAGGAAGGATTTCTATATTCCAAGATCATGTCGCAAGTTAATCTGAAATCTCCGTCTCTCTCTCTCTCCTCCAGATCTGAGCCCCGCGGATTCCACCGGCAGCACCAAGAGCTACGCGTGTACCCAGTGCGGTCGCACCTACCGCCACGCTAGCTCCCTGCTCAACCACAAGAACAGCCACAAGACGGGCACCTACTTCTGCAACTCCTGTCAGAAGGAGTTCCCCAACCTCATGTCCCTCAAGAACCACCGGCGCATCCACACCGAGCCCAAGCGCTACCAGTGCACCGACTGCGGCAAGTCCTTCCGCGTCTCCACGGCGCTCGTCTGTCACCGCAGGATCCACACCAAGGAGAAGCCGTTCTCCTGTCAGCAGTGCGACAAGCGCTTCACCTCCAGGTCCAACCTGAGGCACCACATGAAGGTGCACTGGAGCGGCCCGTCTCTGTCCCGGGGCGCCTCCTCCGCCTTCCTCACCATCCCCTCGCGACCGTTCCTCTAAAGACACGCCGTGTCCCACCATCCTAACCGTTCCTCTAAAGACACGCCGTGTCCCACCATCCTAACCGTTACTCTAAAGACACGCCGTGTCCCACCATCCTAACCGTTCCCTTAAAGAGACGACCTCCGCCCCGTCCACCATCCTAACCGCTCCCTTAAAGAGACGACCTCCGCCCCGTCCACCATCCTAACCGCTCCCTTAAAGAGACGACCTCCGCCCCGTCCACCATCCTAACCGTTCCTTTAAAGTTATTATGACCTCTGAATCCACCATCTTAAGGCCATCCCCTCTAGACATCCGCAGCGTGGAGGTTGTGGTAATCCACTTAAACCCACAGAGAATTAGTTGCTGCCTTAAATAAAACATGTGCGAGCAACTGTAAGGATATGACCTCACCGCGCCTTCATGGTTTATTCTCTAAACATCTACGGTTTTGTGGCTCAAACAACCCACAGGAGAGGGGACATGGGCTTAGGGGCAGGAAGAACTCTTTAAAAAAAAATTATATATATTTTTTTATCAGTATTTTGGATTGTTTTTGGACATGAAACTCCCATTGATCAGCTGTCATCATTGTCTCAAGACCTTCATCCCCATATCCCAATTGATATGAACATAAGGAAGTTTGTGTTCTGGAGACGAGGTGCTACCTTGTATAAAATACGGACTGGTGCGAAGCAAACATGAGTATCTCACCTAAGCAATGCTGCCGCTCCCTTTCCTCTCGATATAGGTTTGTGGGGAAAAAGGGAAAGTTTATGTTCAAGCAGGCAGTTAGTTCCAAAAGGTGAGTGGTGCTAGCTTAAAGCAGTGGTGCTAGCTTAACGGAACATGCTAACTTTTGGGGAAATTAGCTTATTTGCAGTCATACAAGAAGATACTGTACTTCTCATCTCTGTGTGTGTGCAGTACAGAGATACCTACAGTATGCTAGCTTACACAATGACTTGAAGTGGATACGGACCATTAGCCTACCGTCAAAAGTAACAAAATACACTTTCCAACTATTCCAAAACTGTCTCATTTATATGTTTTGACTTATGTACCGCCTCGGCCTCCTCTGTGAATTCTGGTTAAAATACGGTTCTGGATCTTGGTTTGTCCAGAATTCATCCATGATTAGCAGTCGTTCTTCTGTAGGTTAGCTGGTCACATTGGTTTTGTTGACGGAAGTTACAACAGGGTTTTAGAGGTGCTGCATGCAATCACTGCACCCAACAGGTGGTTGTTTGTCAAGAAAATTTTGTTAGTTTTGACGGCGGGCTAATGGTTTGTATCCACTTCCAGTCATTGAGTGAGCTAGCCAGCATGCTGCAGGCCTCTCTCTCTCTGCACTGAACGCACAGAGATGAGAAGGCTATCTATCTTCTTGTCTTGACTCTAAGGAAGACGGAAAATTAGCTAATTTCCCCCAAAGTTGGCGTGTCCCTTTGAAGTAAACCAGCATGAGCAAACTCATCTGAAGGACCCTCCCATTTTACCTCCGTCCCGGCAAGGATACTAATACTAATATTTGATGGTATGTTCATGAGCCCATCCCTGCAGTTCCCCACTCACTTCCATCTGACAATTCGATCTCTTTCATGGAGCTCCAATTCTCTTTCCTGTAAAGAATCCCTTGCGACATGTTGGCCGGCTCTGTTTACCCTTTAACGGTAAACGGGGCACCAAGGTTCTCTCACCTTTGACATTGAATAAGGACACTTATGGTCGTCGTCGTCGCCCCCCCCCCCCCCCCCCCCACTGACTGCGAACGGCGCTCCCAAGTTTCTCCACTGACAACAGCGCTCTCTCCGTTGTCAGTGAACAGGATTGTAATGGTTTCTCTCTGTGTACAGTAAATGGTGCTCTAGGATTCCCCTACTGACGGCGAACAGTGCTCCGAGATGCTCTCTCCATTGACACTGAATAGAGCTGACGTTCTCTTCATTTACAGCAGACAGGACCCTGTGCTGGGGTTCTGAGTTCCTCCATTGCAGGGGCTTGAATGGGCTGGGAGGGGCTTGAATGGACTGGGAGGGGCTTGAAGGGACTGGGAGGGGCTTGAAGGGACTGGGAGGGGCTCTGTGTTTTGCCGTTGACAATAAACGGGGCTCCTAACAGTTCTTTCTCTCCGGTGACAATGAACAGAGCTCTTAAGATCTTATTTCCAGATAGGAATTCGGCCCCCAAAGTTTCTCTCTCTCTGAGTCTAAATGGGAATCTTGAGGCCCTTTGGTGGCAAATGTGGTCCTGGAGGTCTGCAGAGGTGGAGCTCTGCATCTGGTCTGTCAGCAGAGGTCGAAATATCCTCTCCTGAGCACCGTCTCTCTCTCTCCGACCAGAGCGATGAAGTGGTCAACATGGTGGTTCTGCATCCTCTGTCACATCACGCCTCACATGTCCCTCCTCTTCAGCAGGCTTGACTATCTTATCACACATGTGGCTGACTGTCGAAGCTGTTGATCATCCTCTCCGCGTCACTCCTGATGTTTGACCGGTGAGTTTCACCGAATGGGTCTCGGCTAACATGGAAAGGGTACACACACAACAAAAACAACAAGCAAGAAAACCTGTTCTTTCAGGAGTCGTCAAACCTCCCCAGAGTCTGACAGACATTCAGTCCAACAGAGGGAGATCTCTGGGGGTTTTCCGAGGTTACCGGAGGTGTCGCGATCTCCCCTTTCCACCACCTCCACCGCCTCCTTCTCCTCTTTGACCTTCACCTCCCTCGGTGGTCAAGGAGCAGACCAATGGAGTGGAGTTGATTCAGATGTAAAATACCACAGATCAAGTGAATGTTGTGTAGCCAACACAACCAACTGGGCAGTGTACATATAGCATCCACACACCTCTGGCAGCTACATAACCCGCTGAGAGAGGAGAGCAGCTGAACTGACAGGCGGCTCTGCGCTGTTTCACATGTGAGCTGAACTGAAGGGGCTCTGCTCTGTTTCACATGTGAGCTGAACTGAAGGGGCTCTGTGCTGTTTCACATGTGAGCTGAACTGAAGGGGCTCTGCTCTGTTTCACATGTGAGCTGAACTGAAGGGGCTCTGTGCTGTTTCACATGTGAGCTGAACTGAAGGGGCTCTGTGCTGTTTCACATGTGAGCTGAACTGAAGGGGCTCTGTGCTGTTTCACATGTGAGCTGAACTGAAGGGGCTCTGTGCTGTTTCACATGTGAGCTGAACTGAAGGGGCTCTGCGCTGTTTCACATGTGAGCTGAACTGAAGGGGCTCTGCTCTGTTTCACATGTGAGCTGAACTGAAGGGGCTCTGCTCTGTTTCACATGTGAGCTGAACTGAAGGGGCTCTGTGCTGTTTCACATGTGAGCTGAACTGAAGGGCGGCTCTGCGCTGTTTCACATGTGAGCTGAACTGAAGGGGCTCTGTGCTGTTTCACATGTGAGCTGAACTGAAGGGGCTCTGCTCTGTTTCACATGTGAGCTGAACTGAAGGGGCTCTGTGCTGTTTCACATGTGATCTGAACTGACGGGGCGGCTCTGCGCTGTTTCACATGTGAGCTGAACTGAAGGGGCTCTGCGCTGTTTCACATGTGAGCTGAACTGAAGGGGCTCTGTGCTGTTTCACATGTGAGCTGAACTGAAGGGGCTCTGCGCTGTTTCACATGTGAGCTGAACTGAAGGGGCTCTGCGCTGTTTCACATGTGAGCTGAACTGAAGGGGCTCTGCGCTGTTTCACATGTGAGCTGAACTGAAGGGCGGCTCTGCGCTGTTTCACATGTGAGCTGAACTGAAGGGCGGCTCTGCGCTGTTTCACATGTGAGCTGAACTGAAGGGGCTCTGTGCTGTTTCACATGTGAGCTGAACTGAAGGGCGGCTCTGCGCTGTTTCACATGTGAGCTGAACTGAAGGGGCTCTGTGCTGTTTCTTGTGGTTCCAACTGTTTTTAAACTGGTGTGTTTCTTGCAACCCGACGGTTACCTTATTGTTCTATTATAAAACGTCAGCCTGGCTCTTTAAAAGGGATAGTTCTCTAAAAACTACAACTCATTATTCCCTCTCTCTCTCTCTCCCTCTCTCCCTCTCTCTCTCTCTCTCTCTCTCTCTCTCTCTCTCTCTCTCTCTCGCTCTCTCTCTCTCTCTCTCTCTCTCTCTCTCTCTCTCTCTCTCTCTCTCTCTCTCTCTCTCCCCCCCTCCCTCTCTCCCCCTGGTGGTTGTCTTCATGTACAAAGCTAATGCTCAGGAGCCATATTGTTTTGTCCCTGAAGAGAATCACTGAGATAAACAGGTAAAAAAAAAGAAATTACCTACTTACCAGCTACTTGTAATGTCCCCTTTCAGAGATGAGTTTGTTTTTCCGGTGAACTATTCCTTTAAATCAGCGTTTGTGTTTTCAGCATCATTATTTGTATATTACTCGTTTTCTTTTGGGTTTCTAGGCACCTGTATTTTAAATGACGTGCCTGAAGTATATAGATACAAGGTTGTGGTGCAAAGGAAAATAAGAAAAGTAGAATGAAAAAGTGATCATGTGATCAAACAGTATGTTCTTTGCTTTCACTCGATGTTGTAATCCACCCCACGGCAGCCATTTTTGGGGCAGCCATTTTGCGTCCTTCCTGGTTTGCGTCGATACACGCAGCACACACAGTCACACCACGGCGTACAGCTGAGCGGCTAGTGCCGCTGCCGCTATATCACTATGACTGTTAGCATTACAAAGTTACAAACTACTATCTTACAATATACTGACAGCCATGTGAATTTCACCGAAACTCCGCCCACTGTCTGTGTGTGTGTGTGTGTGTGACCAGTTTAAATCAGTCGGGTATGCAAAATTGTACAAGTGAAAGCGGTCGATAGAAATGTAGCAGTAGACTGTTGATGGTGTTTGGTTAGGTCATATGTATGCCTTTTTTGTATATTCAAACTGCAGATCATTGTAGAATGCATTTATTTATATCGACTTGTAATGGTGGTGCTATTAACAGGACAGTTTAGGACCCCCTGGCGATTACGTTTGATGAAAATGGCTTTAAATAAATGTCTCTTCCTCAAAGAGTCAATCAGCCACTAAAGTTGAAACATTGGTAAAAAAAAAAAAAAAGCTATAATAAGCACCTGCTTTAAGTTTTTAAAACACTTTCATGTAATCCTACTATTAAAATGATCCCAAACATTAGAACTAGTTGAGGGAAACTCAATTAATCTTCCCAAGCATTCAAAAGGCCTTGGAAAGTTGAACTACTTTACTCATTAGAAGGTGAAACAAGCACTTCATTATTTTGTAGTGTTTTATTTGAAACCTATTTGTTGTTAAGTTCTGGTCTGGTGATCATCCACGGCCCACAGATCCATTCTACAGCTTGTACCGACGAGGACGAAGCCACCCCCACACCCCAGCTTTAACCCTTTCACTACAGAAGGTGAAAGTGTTAATGAAGATATCAATGTACACCAGGGACATATCCCTCCTACATACAGTACATGTACACATAGTCTTCTAAACACATCTATTTCTTCAGAGAGAGGTCAGAGGTCAAAGGGTGGCCTGCAGTGCCACGCCCCTGGAGATAGGAGAGGTAGGAGGATGGAGAGAGAGAAGGAGGAGGATGGAGAGAGAGAAGGAGGAGGATGGAGAGAGAGAGAGGAAGGCAGGGTGGACGGAGGGCGACCGGTTCTCATTTACTTTGCTTGCTCACATAGTTATTGTTATTAGATAACAAATGAAAAATGACAATATAACTCTAATTTTATCTAGATGTCAGATTCAAGCAGAATTCAACTAAAGTAAACGCCATCCATTGGCTTCCTACTAGAAACGATGTGACGCATAGGCCACGTTTTTAACCCTTTCACTGCCACACGACAGCCGGTTAACACTTTACTATCACACAACCGACGGCGATGCTCCATCATTAGCATCATTAGCTCCGCAGCCGCGGAGTGTGATAGTAAAGGGCTAACCTGTCGTGTGGCAGTGAAAGGGTTAAGAACATGGGATTTGTTATAAACTGGGAGTTCTTTCAGTCAAACCACAAAACCACTGGCATCAGTGTTTGGTTTATGAGATGAGGCTATTGGAAGCAACTCTTAGCATCATGCTAAACATGCTAACGGTAGTCAACAAAGGCTAAGTCACATGTAAGTCAACCAATGGGACACAGGGCTACGGCACATGCTCAGACTGGTGGAGTGTTAAAGGGACCAAATTGGAATGGACATTTTAAAGACAAATTTTAACTGTGCCATGTGTTATACCACAATATTTCACAGGATATGATATGATGGCAGTGACATCTCCTCCATGTGTTCTCCTTGGTGATCAACAGGAAGTTATTGTATTATTGTATCAAAAAACACAATTTTGAATAAAAAACGAATTTGTATTCATTAAAATAATTATGAGATGTATTTTGTGCTGCAATTCCAAATGAAAAGACGTGGTTCATTTGAATGTATTTTTAACGTTCGAAATCGCAGCGCAAAGTACAACCCTTGTGATTTTAAACGACAGCCTGGTAGACGACACAGTAGCACGCCATAAGAACGGCGTCTGTGTGTTTTCCCGCCAAAAGCAGACGTGACCACGACAAAAAGCCAAAGTATCCGGATTCACCCCTCATCACTTCCTGTGACGTAGAGTTCACCCCTCATCACTTCCTGTGACTTAGAGTTCACCCCTCATCACTTCCTGTGACGTAGAGTTCACCCCTCATCACTTCCTGTGACTTAGAGTTCACCCCTCATCACTTCCTGTGACGTAGAGTTCACCCGTCATCACTTCCTGTCACTTAGCTTCATCATCCTCATCATCAGCTGTCCTGTAGGTAGGCTACTTCATTGTTGTACTTTATTCTCATGGTTATGGACAGTTCAGTCCATAACCAGGCCAGTGATCAAAGCGAGAAGCAGGCCAGCCAATACTTTGTTGACAATATTGTCAAGAGAAAGATCCCAGAGCTACCCTGAGGGAAGTTGAACGTTGTCTAATTTTTATTGTATCATTCAAAGGGGACATTAGGATTTCCCTGCAGGAAAAACAAAGGACAAACATTTTTCAGAAACAATAGAGAATTTCTATTGGTTTTAATGTTTTTTATTGGTTTTTTGTAGTGGTTTCTATTGAAATGTATCCTAATGGTTTCTATGGGTCATCCTAAATGAGGATGATGTTGGAATATGTCATGTCCAACAGATATTGCACCATTAGGACAACCGATATTGGCTTCAGTGTTTTCATAGACAGTTTGCGTGCGTGTGTGTGTGTAAGTGTGTAAACTGGGATAGTCCAAGTCTGAAAAGGTGGGGCCTTACAAAAAATTTAGCTTTTGGTAACCATGACTGTCCTCTACTGGTAGCCATGTCTGTCCTCTACTGGTAGCCATGTCTGTCCTCTACTGGTAGCCATGTCTGTCCTCTACTGGTAGCCATGTCTGTCCTCTACTGGTAATCTTGTCTGTCCTCTACTGGTAACCATGTCTACTCTCTACTGGTAAACATATTTACCCTCTACTGGTAACCATTTGCAAACTAGTGGGATCGTTCGGTTTATTCCATATATACAGTATACAGTACATAATAGGCTACACCACATATGAGCTGCAGGTTTGCTGCAAACGTGTCATTCTGTGTTTTGTCAACAGCGGCGTTCATTCTCACCAGACATAACATCTATATCTTACTGACCAACTTACCTCACTGCCGTTCTCTCTTTCATTCTAAACGCTTTAGGCGTGTAGAAGCATCTCTCCGAACACACAGCCTGGTCTCTACAGTTTCTAGAAGCATCTCTCCGAACACACAGCCTGGTCTCTACAGTTTCTAGAAGCATCTCTCCGAACACACAGCCTGGTCTCTACAGTTTCTAGAAGCATCTCTCCGAACACACAGCCTGGTCTCTACAGTTTCTAGAAGCATCTCTCCGAACACACAGCCTGGTCTCTACAGTTTCTAGAAGCATCTCTCCGAACACACAGCCTGGTCTTTACAGTTTCTAGAAGCATCTCTCCGAACACACAGCCTGGTCTCTACAGTTTCTAGAAGCATCTCTCCGAACACACAGCGTGGTCTCTACAGTTTCTAGAAGCATCTCTCCGAACACACAGCCTGGTCTCTACAGTTTCTAGAAGCATCTCTCCGAACACACAGCCTGGTCTCTACAGTTTCTCGTTGCTGGGGTTATTCGTGAGGCTGCAGTACAAACAAATAGCTTTGTGCTTCCTGATACCTGCGTGTATATGAACACCATTCTCATCCCGTATTCCATGCCAGGAGGGAAACAGACGATTTGAAGTCTTGCAAACCTGCACTATAGAACCTTTTCATTTAACCCTTTCACTACCACACTACCAAATGGTTAACCCTTTCACTGCGACAATACAGAAGGACTGCCACTCGACAAAGGGCAGTACAGAAGGTTAACCCTTTCACTACCACACTACAGACGGTTAACCGTCTGTAGTGTGGTAGTGAAAGGTTAACCTTCTGTAGTGTGGTAGTGAAAGGCTTAAAGGGGACATGTACTGCTATTCCTAGCACTATTTGGGCAACTTTACACAATTCCTGTGAGTGTATTGAAGACATTTGTACGTTTCTTTTCAAAAAAATGCATTGTTTTATATTTCTAATCAAGTACTCAAAACCATCATTTTTCAGCTTCAAGATTTCAGGCTGTTATGGCCTGGCTCCGCCCATAAGCACTTTGAGTGACAGTCAGTCCACACAGTCTGCGACTGGTAGACAGATAGAGAGAGAGGGAGGGGGTGGGGGTGAGAGAGAGAGAGAGAAAAAAAGACAGGCCGTTCTTTTTTTCTCTGCCTCGTGCTGCGCGGCAGCTTGTGGGGGGGGGGGGCCTTCCTTCCTCCCCCAAGTGCTCCTGAATGCTCTCTATCTCTCTCTCTCTCTCTCCCTCCAGAGTGCATGCAGAGTATGAGGAAGTGGTTTCCACTCGCTGTGTACAGTCAGTCTATGTAGATTGTGGGCGGGCATTAGCTACAACCACAGAGTCAATCACATCACTGTCTGCTACCCAGAGCCTGAGAAACGTTATTCAGGCCTTCAAATCAGGATGGCCTAATTTACTGGAGAAGGAAATGATCTGAGCTGAATCAGAGCAATCCGCCAAGATGGTATTTAGACACTAAAACACATTGATACGAACTCCTATTACTATAATACAATGCTAGAGACTGAAAAATGACATTTATAGTACATGTCCCCTTTAAGCATAATGGCTTCTGTAGAAAGTTAAACCACTGCGTTGAGTCGAGAAAGAATCATCCCAACAGCGACGGTGAAATCGCTCCATACAATCTCTTCAGCTCTGCAGATTTAAAGTCATAGAAAATCTTAAATCTAGCTGTCTCACAGATTTAATATCTTGCTCTTGGAATCACCCCATCCCATTTACATTTTCTACAGATGTTTTATCATCCATATGGAGAACAGATCTGTACCATTGAATAGTTAACTATCAGATGTTTTGTGTCTGTGTGGAAATTCTGCTTATTTGACACAGATTTTAGTAGCGCTGTCCTCAACTACTAGAGACGTTCTCATCCACACATGCACAGAACATTAAATAGAGACTAACTAGCCACATCAAAACCGAATTAGTTTGTTTTGTTCTAATAGTGAATATTTTTTTTTAATTATCTTTTTCCTCATTCTTTTTCCGATTTTCTCCCAACCCAATGTTAGTCGTTATGCCAATTCCCAATCCCCTTCCTGGTTGTTGCGCACTCTACCCCCTACCGTCGGTCCGGGAGGGCGGAGACTATCACATGCTTCCTCCGACACATGTGTAGCCAGCCCACCGCTTCTTTTCACCTGGCAGCGCGGACTCTCACTGGGAGAGTGTAACGTGTGGAAGGTCACACTACCTCTCCTAGATCCTTCCCTTGCTGTGCAGGCGCCCCGACCGAACTGTAGGAGTTGCTGTTTACAACGACCAGGACCCACCCTCGCCGGGTTTCCCACCCGCTAACACGGCCAATTGTGTTAGTATGGACGGTCGGCCAACCCGGAAGCACCACAGCTGGATTCGATCCCACTGTCTCTGTGGTGGTAGACTGCACTACCCGGCCGCCCTCTTTACTTGTTTCCATGGTAACTACAATAATACCCATATGCCTCTGCGTTTGAAGACCAGTCTTGAGCGAACGCTGCAGAGCTGAGAGGATGACTTTACGAAAGCCCAAATAGTCAAAACAACAGACATATTATTTGAATTATAATATTCATGATTACCTGACCAGTTTTCATGTTTTCAACGTTTTTGTTCACGGCCACAATGAAATCCTATTCACATCAAAAACCTATTTAGTTTGTTTTGCTCTAATATTCTAATTGTATTTAATGTTATGTCTTTGTTTACCTTTTCATCACTTCATCATATTTTATTTCTTGTTTATTTAGGCGAGATACCTTTTATCAGCCTCTAGAGGGGGTTTCATCTCACCTGAAAAGCTGTTTCACTCATTACTTCTGCTCTGCGTTTAAGGGGAGGAGGAGCCACATCTAACGAGTAAAGTCTTCACTTAAAATATACTTTATTGAGTTTTTACTGAAACATAGTATTTTGTTCAGTGAGGCTGGTTTTACTAAAACACAGTATTCTATTCAGTAAGGCTGGTGAAGTGAAGACAATGATTTGTCCCATTGTGTGAACAAAAAAAAGGTTTAAAACCACCACCCATATTGGTGAAGTATCTTTGAAATAAAGGCTGCTGATGAGTGATCATCTAGCCTCCTAAGTCACAGTAAAACGTCATTGATTGTGTGAGCTGTAGTCTTAGATCAGTGCTCTTATTCTGAAATTATTTCTGTACCGTTCACTTTAGCTATACTCGCAACGGCATCTTTTTATGGCATCTATTTTTCTTTTCCTGTAAAGACCCAGCCTTACCTGCTTCCTTTCCTGCTTCCTTGCCCGCTTCCTTTCCCACGTCCTTACCTGCTTCCTTATCTGCTTTGTCGCTCGCTTCCTTATCTCCTTGGCTTCCACTCATGTTCTGCTGCTGATATTGTTATCACCGAAAACCCTGTACATATATATAAAAGAAAAAAAAAGATCTCCAAGTTGTATCTTCATGTCTGGGCCTGGTGCTTTAAAGGTGTATGACTAGTTGTTGGTATAAGGATGTCTCTCTCTCTCTCTTCTTCTCTTCGTAGTCTGTGTTTGTGCATCTTTCACTTTCCTCTGCATCAGCTGTTTTGAAATAAAACATGTTTCTACACTGTATGTATTTACTCTCCTCTATTGAGCCTTGAGAACGGGGGGGCCTCTTCTTCGGTACCAACTGGGTTTTCCATCAGGACCGGATCACGTGGGTCTGAGCAGCGCCTGCCTCCGGGTCCAGAGACGTGACGGAGGAGAGATGTTTAGATCGTCTACGTTGTTTAATAAAAACACCTGGGGTTGTGCCGTTCGGTTGTGTAACAAGGTTGAAACCTTGCCCCTTGGTGTGAATGAACTCCTAAGTCAAATACCCCCACTTTGCCACCTGAATCGATGCTTGTCAGTCACGTGTGTGTATTAGCCTTGACCCCCCCCCCCCCTAGGTGCCAGTTTGCGAGTATAGCTAAAGTGAACTGTACAGTAAACTACACCATGAGATTTCAGCTTGCTTAGAATAATGTAAATAAAATACGAATCGACCACAGGAAAAAAGGTACATAATGTACTTTATGTTATAGCCATAAGTAATATATTATTAACGTATTGTATTGGCAAAAGTCCAAAACAAACGCCACAACCAGGAGTTGAACCAAATATCATTGCAGTCACGGGCGAGTGCGCTCACCACTATCTAACTGTGATTATAGTTAGAGTTGAGGTTAGTTTTAACATTTGCTTAACGGTTATGGTTTAGATATAAAGTTAGGGTTAAGGGTAGGGATTTTATTCCCAGCAGGGGAACTTAAACCTTTTCTGAAAAGGTTTACATTTTTGAATAATGTAATATATTACTTACTTTTAATACGTGCAAATGTTACATTTTTGATATAATAAATGTTGTATCACATATTTGTTTTTAACTTAACTTTTTCTTATGTTTAAGTTCCCCTTAACCCTAACTTTATGCCTTAACCATATAAAGATAAAACTAACCTCAACTCAAACTATAATCACAGTTAGATAGTGGTGAGAGCACTCGCCCGCAACTGCAATGATTGTTGGTTCAACTCCTGGTTGCGGTGTTTGGTTTTGGTCAATTTGTTTTTCCTGTGGTCAATTAGTACTTTATTTACATTTTCTGATGAGACCATGTTGGAGATTTCAAGGAACTTATCCAACACATGAAATGGTCAAACCGGAGAAGTAGAGGCAAAATGAGAGAATACTATATTGAGCAGGGATGCCAGGGTAAATGGTGCATTAGGGTAAACGGTGCATTTATATAGTTATTTTGTCCAAAGCGCTTTACAACTCATGCCTCACACTCACCCATTAATTCACACACTGGCGACGGAGGCAACCATGCAAGGTGCCAACCTACTCATCGGGAGCAATTAGGGCTTAAATGTTTTGCTCAAGGACACTTCGACATGCTGCTTGGGAGGAGTGGGAATCGAACTAGGAACCTTCTGATTACCAGACAACTGCTCAGTATCAACCGTTCCTTCTCTGTCCGGCAGACTTTCCTTTCTATCGGTGGAAATTGTCAGCGTGCGGCGCCCGATATTCAACCAGCGTTGGTTCAACCATCAATGAGTTTGACCTATAGGTGAACATTGGGCACTTTGCTCTGCGCGGTGAAGCATTGTTGCGCAGTCACTACATTAGACATTAGCTAGCTACCAACAATCAACTAATTAAATTTTAGCTACCAAATGTTGCAGCTAACGCTAGCTATTGTTAAACAATCATCTTTGATTAACACTAGCTAGTGTTAGCTGTAGCATATAGCACATCTAAAGTTTTGTAGCAAATGATAGCGATAATGCTTACTGATAGATTTCGTCATAATCAGCCAGTATCACCTCGTCACCTGTGTTCGTGAAGTTTCTGCGTTGTGTTTATCTCTTACTCCGAAGTCGACCTTCTCATACTGGCTGTACAACGGTTTCATCCCCGTTAATGCAATCCAACTCAAAAAAGATAATTAACGAGACACAGGAAGCAGGATACCTCTCCTGGGCCCTCATTTATCAATGGTGCGTACGCACAGATATGTGCGTAACCCGTGCGTACGATCATTTCTAAGCAAAGTGTGGGACTTATAATTTTGAACGTGTGCTTGACTTTGTGCGTATATCTACGCACAGCTCAGAGCATGCATACCTGGCGCCCAGCGGTAGAATATGAAGACTACAACGTGGAAATAAGCTTCCGTGCATTAGTTTCAACACTGGTGTGTTCTGTATGACCCGTAATTCATTATAGTTAATTGGAAAATAGCGACAGTAGTGTAATTATAATGGGCTCACGTGCGAACAAGAGGTTGGCCTGCTTGTTTGGCACGGGGGGGCAGACGCAGAACACTCAACTCCAAACGCGATTAAATATTGTTTAAAATAAAAAGCTAAATACTATTATTTTGTGTGTCATGTTTCCAAATAAGATTGGTCACAACGAAATGCTTTCTACTTCAATTTGTTGGTTAGAATAGATTACCTCCGTTGAAACTTCACTGAGACTAACACAGTCTATTTGTGAGCTCCCGCACAGACGTGATAATAATAATAATAATAGCTTCATTTTATATAGCGCCTTTCTTTTTTTTTGATCAAATATTTTTATTTTCTTTTCTTTTTTCCAACATGAAACAAAACATATCACAATACAACAACAACAATACATAAAAAGACTTACTCAACACCACATGACAAGACAACTACTGATACAACTGTACAGTGATCATCCTAACATGGACACTCGCTCGTTCTCTTCCCCCCCCCCCCCCTCCCCCCGATCACCCCAGGACCTCAACATGAGTCACACTCATAATACATCACAATACATCACTCAGCAAAAAAAAAAAAAAAAAAAAACAAGAATCTAAACAAACATTTCCAAACTTATATGCGTTCCCTCAACTTTGCCACTGTAGCCAACCAAATTACGATATCAGATTCCCTAACCCCTATAACACGTGCCGTGGATATCTCCAAATAGATCACGTCAAGGTAGGTGAGAAACCATACCTTTGGACAGAGTCTATCTGGATGAAACCAACGTGAGGCAATCAATTTTTTTGCGGCTGTGAGGCCGGCCAAAATTAGTTTTTTCACCTGTATAGAGGTCGGTAATTTAGAGAGATCATTCAGTAATAGTACAGAAGGAGATACAGGTATGGTTAGAGAGAAAATGTCTGAGAGCTGATATGTAACATTTTCCCAAAAAATCACAACAGGAGGGCATTCCCAGTACATATGCATAAATGTACCTGTGGCGCCACTTGGACACAAGGTACACAGAGAGTCAGGTCTGAGACCCATTGAATTCAATCGTCTAGGGGTTAAATAAGTCCTGTGAATAAAATTCAGATGAATCTGTTGGTGATCTGGGTTGTGTGAGGATAACCGAACATTTTCCCAGACTGCATCCCAATCAAAATCTACATCCAACTCCGGAACATCCTTTCTCCAAATCGTATCCAGGGGGAGCTCTTTATACGAGGTCATGAGTAAATGGCGATAAAAGTCAGAGACAAAGCCTCTCGATGTCTCCTTGTCATAAAAGAACTTGTGAAAGCGGTGATGCACTAGTGGAGCATCCCATGGCACGCCATGAGCCTTCAGAGCTGCTCTTATTTGTAAATAAAAGAAAAAGGAGGTTCCGGGGAGATCATATCCGTTGGATATATCCTGGAAAGATCGGAGGCCAGAGTTATCAAAGATATCCCCCAATGTGTGGATACCTTTCTTTTCCCATCTAGGGTACCTAATAGGTTGTTGTTCAATAAGGAGAAGATTGTTATTAAATAGAGGGGAATGCGTGTGCCATTGATGGCGGTTTGTACCCACTTTCTGAGTGTCACGCCAAGTTTGGATCACATGTGTGATTAAAGGGCCAAATCTTAATTTACATTGTTTAATTGATATGTTGGTATACACAATATCCTGAAGTCTATATGGGGACACCAACTTCTCCTCCAATGGTCGCCAAGATACAGCTGCTTGAGCATCAAACCAAGTGATCAAAGGTCTCAGAGAGAAAGCCTGAAAATAATATTTAAAGTCTGGAAATGCTAAGCCCCCATCGAGTTTACTCCTTTGGGCAGTTGATCTCTTCAAGCGCGGGCGTTTATTGTTCCAAACGAATTTATACGAGGCAGAGTGCAATTTCTGCCAGTAACCAACAGGAGGAGGTAACGGGAGCATGGAGCTGATAAAGTTAATTCTGGGTAAAATATTCATTTTAATTATTGACGCACGGGCCTGTAATGAATTTTTTAATTTGGACCATCTGTTAAAGTCATTCGTAATCCTGTCACCCAAGCTGGAGTAATTATACCTTACCGTCTGGCCTATAGTGGGGAATATTTCAATCCCGAGACATTTAAAGTGCTCCACCATAAGCATGTTTGCCGGTAAGATGGTAGCCTTCGCAGGCTCATTAAGTGGAAGAAAAGCAGATTTTGGCCAGTTGATCTTAAAGCCGGACAGGCTGCCGAATTCATCTATCACGCCGAGCAGATGAGGTAGAGAGATGGAGGGATTTTGCATAAACAGGAGTACATCATCTGCGTATAAGCTAATATGATGATGTGTGCCCTGAATTGAAATAGGAGACATAATTTGGGATTGTCTTATGTATTGAGCTATGTATTGTATAGCGCCTTTCAAGAGACCCAAGGTCGCTTTACATAGGGGGGGGAAATAACAAAGTAACAAACATAGTGGACAGACACAACATATATGATGATGGAATTCAAGTTCGCGTTTTTATTGATCACATAGGCAGGCTATACATGGCGTAGGCTACATGGCAGTGAGATTCATTGTTCCTGTACTCTCGTATTATTGTTATAGTATATGCTATTGTCAAGAAGGAAGTACATTATTTTCAATCGTGGCTTTAATTCGTATAGCCGAGAAGCAGTCTCCTATCAGCTTAATTAATCCCGACCCGTCTCAGCCACAGCATAACTGAGACCGGCTATGGAAACAAATCATAAATAGACTACTGTAAATAAAATAGCCTAGGATAGGTTATAGCAGGGGTTCCCAACCTTTATTCCCCAGAGCCCCACGATGGAGACATAGGAATATGATATGATATAAAGGTATACTGGTCCGTCAGCGAGGAGATAGCCCACAGCGGATAGCCATTAAATGCCATTTGAGAATATAGGCTATTAACACTTTGAGGACCGGCCACGAGTTAACTCGGGTTTCGGTGCCATGCGTTGAGGACCAGAGCCACGAGTTAACTCGTGGCAAGTTGTTATTGTTTTATTCCATATTAATAACTGAATCAACATCCCCCATCGACTCTGTAGATCTACCCGCCTCTGTGAAATCGGCGACATGCAATACCGGCCGCTTAATTATTTAAGGTAACCAACTTGCGTCTAGCCACGCCCTCTCCGCTCTGCCGCATTATGCAGCCGTAATTCCCCCTCTTTTAACATCGACGGTTAGCTCAACTGGTTTGCCGCCTTGCTGTGGATCCTGCGGTGCGTTTGTTTTTTTATTTTTATTTTTTTAACATGCATTCTTTCGCCGGTTAAGTTTAGGCATTGTTTCGGAGTTGGTTAAGGTTAGGGTTAAGGTTAGGCATTGTTTCGGAGTTGGTTAAGGTTAGAAGGGTTAAGTTTAGGTGCTGTTTCGGAGTTGGTTAAGGTTAGAGTTTGTCTTAGAGCATGGCAATATTCTTTCGGAGTTGGTTAAGGTTATGGTTAAGTTTAGGCATTGTTTCGGAGTTGGTTATGGTTAGTGTTACAAAGGGTCAGATTAAACCGAATATATATATTTATTGCCTGAGACCCCATGTATAATATTTGTATATCGTTTGATATCCCTTGTATATTCTTTGTACATATACACGGAATATCCCTTTACCTGGTACAGGACAGACCATAATATTCGTTCTCCTATTGGAAGCGATCCCCTAGGCGCCACGGCCATACCCCCCAATGTCTAGTTCAAAGTCACCGCCAAGACATGCCTGGACATGACCGGCTCTGCGCAAGAATACGAGAGAGAAATAAGGCTGGTACTAGATTATTCACCGTACGTATAAATACGTTGCAGGTGGATACAGCAGTTAGTTAACCTAGAAACGTGTTACCCTCAAACGTTAAAGCCTTCATCACGAGTCAACGACCAAGTGAAGTGAGCAACCTTGCGTCTAAATAGAGCACTTATAACCGCGTGCGAATAGGATAGTAAAGTGTCAGAGCTTAGTGGAATAACGTCAAGTTCGACCTAGTTAATGTGAAGTACCGCGCACCGGAGAATCTACACCGGTGAATGCAGAGCCTTTTCCGGCTGGATTATTATATTGCTTTGGTCCTGTGGCTGTTGGAGCGGAGAATCGTCTACACCCACTGCTGTGTGGGATTTACCCGTGAGGAGCATCACTCAAGCCCGTCTCTAGGAGAGGCTGGCTGGCTTTCACCTATGCTGCACGCATACTTGGATTATAGCTGCTGCTTTCGTCTGCCGATCAAGGGAGTAATGTACCGCCTCCCGTAGCTGGAGCTTATTGATTCCTCGGTGATCCAGACTTTGCATTCGAACATTCCTGCCCCCTGCTGGCTTACAACCGGAGGGACCCTCTTAGTATCTCCAGCTGCCCTACTAGTGTACTATATATATAATTCTTATGATACAGGTGGTATTCATTATCTCCTGCGTAATATTCTAATGGACTTACGCTCTTGACCTATTCATGCACATTCTTCGCCTTACAAGCGCGACTCTAATTCTCAAGTAATGTAAGATAATCTTCGTGCTGCTAATAAATATTATTCTAACCCATATTTGTTGTGGAACCGTGTCATTGTGGAGGTGTTCATCTCATATACCTGTGTACTGTATGGCCAGTAGTAATGTACATAAAGCAGTAGTGGTTTAATGATACCATACTTATTAATACAGTCAGGGAATTGTACCCCTCAGTTACAGTTAGGGTTAAGGTTAGGCATTGTTTCGGAGTTGGTTAAGGTTAGAAGGGTTAAGTTTAGGCGCTGTTTCGGAGTTGGTTAAGGTTAGAGTTTGTCGCAGAGCATGGCAATAGAATGCAGCCTATTTCCGCACTGCCGCTCTCTTGCGCTGCCGCGGTCACATGGGCGTCGTGGCCAATCAGAGAAACGCTGAACACAAGTTGGTTGCCTAAAATATTGGCGCATACCGGCCAGATCCTCTTAGGGGCGCCATCGCTCCACTGCAGTATCATTGTGGGCGAATGGGGAAAAAAATTCTTTTACTGTCTAGGGGCGTTTCATATTAGCCTGATCCCAAACAAAGGGCCTGCACCGTTGATCACGTTTCGATTAGCAGATTTCAGCCTGGAATAATGGGATTTATGATAGGCCAATGGACATATTGATCTACCAGATGCCGATCGATAAGGGCGAAATGCTGCCGGCTATCACATGGGCTGACGGTAAGACATTATTAACCTAAATTATAGCCGGATTGGAGCTTGTTGTGAAACGCAAGCAATCGATCAGTGAATGTGGCTACTTGCACAGACACTCTATTGCTAATCAATAATACTAATCGGCGTCCCCCGCCGCCCCCATTTCATCCATAGATGCTCTGGAATAGTCCGGATGATAAGCAGTTTGTTTTATTTCATTCGAATATATACAACAGAAATGCCGTTCAATATAACGTTAGTAGCCTTTAGCGCCATAACTAGCTTCCCAGAAAATATATGAGACGAAAAGTGCGATAAACCTTATATTCACAGCGCTATAAAATGACAACCAACCGATGGATTTTTTTTTCTTTAAGCCATTATGAAGGGACTGTTTATGCACTCAAGTGACAATGAGAATGGACAGATAGCAATAATATAAAGTATAGATATAGCTGTACAAAGTCACATCGGTTTGTTGACAAACCTTGGTCCTCCAGCACCATATTAGACGGCGCCGGCCCGGTCCTCAAAGTGTTAAGGCAAAACGACGGCCTATAGCCTATACATATTATTTAATGTTTTCATGAGCGTAAAGATACAAGGACAACAGTTATGTAAATAACCCCAAGAATGGTTTATTATTTTTTGAGTAATTACCTGTGTAATATTTGTGTTTATGGAATATTTACATTTACATTTATATATAATATGAATATCCAGGACCTTTTTGTTATTAGAATTGATAGAAGCCTGTGTGTGTGTGACTTTAATTTATGTAAATCCATGTCGCGAGGCAGTGTTTTCCGGTCGCTGTCACAGGCTTTTGTTGACAGTTTGACAGTGCATTGCGAGAGAAGGAATACGCAACAAGTTTTAATGGACCCGTATGAGGCCATATCTCTTACGGTGGGAATGTTATTGTTTTAAAAGGAAATGTAATACGATGTAAAAGGATAAATAAAACAGTGATTATACCATCAGTACGTTTATAAGCCACTCAATATACGGGGATCCGTTACAGTAAGAGATTCACCTCTCCAACCGGCAATCAACTGTCTGCTCTCTAACGAGATTACAACTAACCGTCTACTCTTTAACGGAGATTACAACGAAAAAGGACGACCTCCATGAATAAAGGTACATTACGGATCTAAAGGAACACTTTTATGGATGGACAGGACTACTCTTACGGACAAAAGGGATATGAGCAGCGTTGAGTTGAAGCGGTTGTGATAAAGGGAGCAACGGAAAAAGTCAAAACAATGGATGGATCTGATGCTATTTTGCGCGACAAGGAAACAGACACAGAACAAGCTGTCAGACAAGAAAAAAAAGGGACATTGCAAAACAAAACAATGGATGGATCTGGTGCTATTTTGCGCGACAAGGAAACAGAAACAGAACAAGCTGTCAGACAAAAAAAAAAGGGAACATTGCAAAACAAAACAAATCTTGCTGATTATGAGGAAGATAATGATGCAGATTTAGTTAGGCTGTCAGAAAGAGTGCGAATCCCAACGGAAAAAATGCTAGTTTACCGTGAAGATGAACAGAACAAACGGGAAAAGAGACTTTTTAGTCTTTATGAACAGTGGAAAGCCCAAGCACGTGAAACACGGCAAGACCTAAAATCTGACAAAACAGATAATCAATTAGCACACCTTGCAGACAATTTGGAAAAAATGAAATTTGACATCATGAAATTATATGATGAACTGAGAGTCCACGGCACGCCTGACACTGAGCTAAGGCGCAAAGTTGATGCTTGTGCAGCAGTAACGAGTGACATTGTCAAAATACTGAATGAGAGACTGACTGGTGTAAATGGAGAATACGATGCAGAACATGAAGGACAGCGCTTGCGTGAGCTAAGTAAGCCTCACTATGCCCGGTCCATTTTTAGTTCCTCTGCTTCAGAACTGTCTGTGAGTCATTATTCCACACACTCAAATGTTACAGTCAAGCGAGCAGAAGCAGCGGCAGAGTTAGCTGCAAAGGAGGCTGAATATAAGATGCTATTGGAGAAAAAGAGACAAAAGGAAAAAATCAGAGCTTTAGAGGAAGAACACAGGAAGGAATTGGATGAACACAAGGCAGAATTGGAAAGATTACAAGTTGAAAAAGACTTAAAGGCTGCCCAAGCAAGATTTGAAGTTTACGACAGAGAAGTGAAAGAGGAGTCTGATGTTCGGTTTGCCCATGTCTCTCTGCCATTCAGCTCCAATCCCCCTGCAACAATGCACCCTCGCATAGCTGCCCCTCCATCTCCTCCTGTTGATGTAATTTGCCTAGCACAGGCTATCCAGGACAGCATTGCTATTAACAGACTTCCAATGCCGGAGCCTACCGTGTTTAATGGCAATCCAATTGACTTTGTTGAATGGAAGTCTTCATTTATGTCTCTCATAGATGGTAAAAACATTTCCCCTGCCGACAAGCTGCACTACCTCAAGAGATATGTAGGTGGCGCAGCTAACAAATGCCTAGAAGGGACATTCTATCGCAGCGACAGCGAAGCATACGGTGACGCTTGGAGCAAGCTCAACCAGAGGTACGGCCAACCTTTCATCATTCAAAGGGCCTTTAGAGAAAAGCTATCCACCTGGCCAAAAATACAGCATAAGGATGCGGAAGGGCTGATGACCTTCTCAGATTACTTAAACGCCTGTGTGCAGGCCATGCCCCATGTAAAGGGTTTAAATATCCTAAACAACTGTGAGGAAAATCAAAAGTTAATACGGAAGCTGCCAGAGTGGATGGCCTCAAGTTGGAACCGGCAGGTGACAGCGCGTCTCAGGGAGGGAAAGGATTTTCCCAGCTTTGAAGACTTCGCCAAGTTCATGTCTATGGAGGCTGAAACTGCCTGCAATCCAATCACCTCCTTCTTTGCTCTCCATTCAGCTGAATCCAATCAAGACAGACTGAACACAAGGGTAAGCAAAGGAAACAAAGCTAGCGCTTTCAACACACAAACAGTGGTGGAAAATAATCAACAGACAACAACAAAAGAAAGGATCAAGACCCCTTGCATACTATGTCAGGATATCAGTCACCAGCTTTGCAAATGTCCAGACTTCATGAAAATGCAACTGGAACACAGAAGGACGTACGTCAAAGAGAAAAGACTGTGTTATGGATGTCTTAAGCCTGGTCACAGCGCTAAGGAGTGCCGGCATCGCCACACATGTGACTCATGCAAAGGACGACATCCCACCTGTCTTCACAATGACAGCTACAATGAAAGAGCAAAAAGGGAGAATTCATCACGACGCAGTGAAATGGAACCAACACCTGCTCTGTCCCTCAACGTCACCAGTCAAGGTCAGTCAGAAAACAGCTCCATGATCGTGCCGGTGTGGGTGTCTAAAGATGAGAATCCATCCACAGAAAAACTTGTGTGCGCTCTGTTAGATACACAAAGCGACACAACATTCATCGAGCAAGATCTATGTAAAGAACTACAGCTGACTACTTGCCAAGTCAAACTGAAACTCACTACCATGATGGGTGAAAATATGGTCTTTAAAAGTGAGCGGACATCTGGCCTGCGTGTGAGAGGATTCAACTCCATTGAGCACATCAATCTGCCTCCTGCTTACACCAAAGACTGCATACCTGTAAATAGAGAACACATACCAACACACGAAAAGGCCAAAAGATGGCACCACCTCACAGCGATCGCAGACCAAATACCGCCTCTCCTCAGTTGTGAAGTGGGGCTACTGATAGGCTACAATTGTCCAAGAAGTCTTGTACCCAGGCGGGTCATAACAGGAACAGATGATGAACCCTTTGCCATTCTCACAGACTTAGGGTGGAGTATTGTTGGCTGTTCAACACCACACTCTCCACAACTGTCAACCGGTCACTGTCACAGAGTAACCGTGAAGGAGATGCCTGCAGTGACTCCAATGGATGCAATCAGAATCCTTGAAACGGATTTCAGAGACACGCAGGGAAACGACAAAATGGTCTCTCAAGAGGATTTGATCTTTCTAGACAAATTGAAGGAAAACATAAAGATAAACGAACATGGACATTACGAGATGCCACTCCCCTTCAGAGAGAGGCCATGCTTACCAGATAACAAGCAACTTGCTGCTGTGAGGCTCAGTCACCTGAAAAGGAAGTTCGATGGAAATGAAAGTTACAAGAAGGACTACACCAACTACATGAAGGACATCATCGACAGGGGTGACGTAGAGGAGGTACGTACTGAAGGCACCAATGGAGAAAAATGGTACATACCTCACCATGGTGTATATCACCCCCAAAAGCCTGAGCAGCTGAGAGTAGTGTTCGACTGCTCGGCAAAGTACAATGGAAGTAGCCTAAATGAACACCTTCTCGCAGGCCCAGACATGATCAACAATCTCACAGGTGTACTGATTCGTTTCCGTCAGCATGGCATTGCACTGATGTGTGACATAGAAAAGATGTTTCATCAGTTTCACGTCTCAGAGAGGGACCGTGACTATCTACGCTTCCTTTGGTGGGAGAACGGCAACCTAAGCACCCCACCTCAAGAATACAGGATGAAGGTCCATCTTTTTGGAGCTGTATCTTCACCAGGGTGTGCAAACTACGGATTGAAGCAGCTCGCCAAAGAACACAGTCACACACACCCATTAGGGTCTCAGTTCATTACCAGAGACTTTTATGTAGACGACGGTGTTGCCAGTGTTGAGTCTGTTGAAAAGGCCATTCAAATGGCAAAAGAGGCACGTGAGCTGTGTGCAGAGAGAGGTTTACGCCTCCACAAATTTGTGTCGAACAACTGTGCTGTTCTCCAGAGCATTCCCTCAACAGAACTCGCCACAGACATTAAGGCAAAGAATCTCACATTCAACGACACAGCCCTAGAAAGAGCATTGGGAATAAACTGGAATGTCGAGAGTGACTGTTTCACCTTTAAAGTCACATCAAAGAACCAGCCAGCGACACGGCGTGGCATCCTGTCATCTGTCGCCTCCATATACGACCCGCTGGGCTTCGTAGCTCCCTACGTCCTCAATGGAAAGAAGATTCTCCAGGAAATGTGCCATCAAGGAACAGGATGGGATGACCCGATTCCAGAGCAACTGAAGCCACGGTGGCAGAAATGGAAAGATGACCTTGCTAATATGGAAAGGATACACGTAGCTCGCTGCTACCAGCCAGCTGGCTTTGGAAAGGTGATCAAAACACAACTACATCATTTCTCAGACGCCAGCACCACAGGCTATGGCCAATGCACTTACATGAGACTGAAGAATGAAAGAGGAAACATTCACTGTGCTCTTCTTATGGGGAAAGCGCGCGTCTCGCCGCTGAAGGTCACAACAATACCCAGGTTAGAACTTACCGCAGCAGTTGTCTCAGTCACTGTGAGCAATATGCTCAAAGAAGAATTAGGATACTGTAATGTAGAAGAGTTCTTTTGGACGGATTCAAAGGTTGTGTTAGGCTACATTAATAATGAAGCTCGCCGCTTTCACACCTTTGTGGCAAACAGGGTGCAGAAAATCCGTCATGACTCAGACCCCAAGCAGTGGTTTCACGTACCTACTGATGAAAACCCAGCAGACTATGCATCCAGGGGGAAAACAGTAGAGGAGCTGCTCTCTTCTGATTGGTTCACTGGCCCTAGCTTTCTATGGAAAAAGGAGATAGAAATGCCAACCGAGGTGCCGTCAGAACTACCCGTCGGTGACCCAGAAGTCAAAAAGGCTCAGACCTTTCAGACAAAGAGCTCAGAACATGTCAGCCTTGTAGACCGACTGAACAAGTTTTCATCCTGGTCTCAGGCCATCAAGGCAGTGGCGCGTCTCCTGCGGCGTGCAAGAAAAGTCAAATCATGTGACCTCTCAACAGTTGATGAAAGACAAAGTTCAGAGAGACTCATCATCAAGGACATACAAAGCCAAGCATACGGAGATGAGATAAAGCTACTAAGCAAAGGATATCGGCTACCAAGACACAGCAAGCTGCACCACCTAGACCCTTTCCTGGACACAGAGGGTGTGCTTAAGGTCGGAGGCAGGCTCAGCCGTTCATCTTTCCAGAGCACATTCAAACACCCAACTGTCATTCCTCAGAGATATCACATGACAAATCTGATCATCGCCCATCATCATGAAAGAGTGAAACATCAGGGTAAAGGCTTCACCATCAATGAAATTAGGTCCAGTGGCTATTGGATCTGTGGACTGAGCAGAGCTGTCGCAACCTACATCCGTCACTGTGTGACATGTCGAAGGCTGAGAAGGCCTGTTGAAGGCCAACGGATGAGTGACTTGCCTGTTGAACGAACAGAACCCACGCCACCGTTCACATACTGTGGGATGGACTGTTTTGGCCCCTTTTTGACAAAGCAAGGAAGAAAACAAGAGAAAAGGTATGGGTTGCTCTTCACCTGCTTCTGCTCTAGAGCCATTCACATTGAGATGCTGGAAGACTTGTCCACAGACACTTTCATTAATGGACTGAGATGCTTCATTGCATTAAGAGGTGCTGTGCGACAAATTAAATGCGACCAAGGCACAAATTTCATGGGTGCAAAAAACGAACTGAATGCTGCTTTGAAAGAGTTGGACACAGACAGACTGAACACATTTCTCACAGAAAAGCAGTGTGACTTTGTAACGAATGCACCTCATGCCAGCCATGCAGGAGGCGTGTGGGAACGGCAAATAAGAACTGTGAGAAGCATCCTCAGTGCCACTCTGCTGCTCGCCCCTGGCAGGCTCAGTGATGCGTCATTGCGCACCTTCTTTTATGAGACCATGGCTATTGTGAACAGCCGTCCACTCACGGTCGATACTCTAAACAGCCCAAATAGTTTAGAGCCACTTACTCCCAACCACCTGATCACAATGAAATCCACTGCAGCCTTGCCTCCACCTGGCAAATTCGAAAGAGAGGATCTGTATGGACGAAAGAGATGGCGTCAGATTCAATACTTGACAGAACAATTTTGGAGTAGATGGAAAACGGAGTACCTCCACAGCATCATGACAAGACAGTGCTGGCATAACACTAAAAGGAACCTGCAAGTCGGTGATGTAGTCATGGACAAAGATGACACCTTGCCACGAAGCCAATGGAGGCTTGGGAGCGTCTCAGAAGTCATTCAGGGCAAGGATGGACTTGTGAGACGGGTCAAGATCTTGCTTGGAGATAAGGGACTGAACCACAAAGGAGAGCGCAACGGCAGGCCCTCCATAGTGGAGCGGCCTGTCCAGAAATTGGTTTTATTGCTAGAAGCTGTTTAAGCACTATGCATTGATAACATGTGATATTGTTTTGAATTGAATTATATGTTTTGAAGGTTTACTTTTAGTAAAAAGAAAAAGAAAAACATTATAATTTGGTGGGAGTGTAAATAACCCCAAGAATGGTTTATTATTTTTTGAGTAATTACCTGTGTAATATTTGTGTTTATGGAATATTTACATTTACATTTATATATAATATGAATATCCAGGACCTTTTTGTTATTAGAATTGATAGAAGCCTGTGTGTGTGTGACTTTAATTTATGTAAATCCATGTCGCGAGGCAGTGTTTTCCGGTCGCTGTCACAGGCTTTTGTTGACAGTTTGACAGTGCATTGCGAGAGAAGGAATACGCAACAAGTTTTAATGGACCCGTATGAGGCCATATCTCTTACGGTGGGAATGTTATTGTTTTAAAAGGAAATGTAATACGATGTAAAAGGATAAATAAAACAGTGATTATACCATCAGTACGTTTATAAGCCACTCAATATACGGGGATCCGTTACAAGTTATATTAACGATCAAGTTAGTTTACTGTATGCAGGCGCGGGGCTCCGTGTGACATGTCTGTGCCATGCTGCGTTATGCACAAATTACTGTTGCATAATGTAGGCTATGCATATATAATTTATATAGGCTATACCTAATACCAACATCAAAATAGATTGTATGCCTCTACAAATCATATTAAACCATGCAGGTAGAAAATTGATGGAAAATCCTTCGCAATTTGGAATCAAATTGACGGAGAACTTTAATCCCTGGGTAATCAAACTTTAAAAGAACGAAACGAAAAAGGGCATTCATATTCCAGCATGGTTTACTTATTATTAATGACATCAACGCCAAACAGTGGTTAACGGTCTTTATTAGTGTTTGCGCTGCCCAGTGTCTTAATAGTTCGTTAATAGATATCATATCTGACTGTTTCCGACATCACCGTGTACACGTCTGTCAGCCTGTCGCGTATTTCTCCCACGCGTTCGCTCGGTTTAGTCCACTTTTCCACATTTCATGGGGGTGTTTCATTACCGTATATGGTTAATTACGGGCAGTTCTATATGCAAATACTTAAAATCGTGCACGAGCTCGGAGCGTAGAACAAGTGGCATTTATCAACACGGAGTACTTGCAGGTGTGCGTACGACCTGTGTACGCACGTGTGATAAATCCAGATTTGTCTGTGCGTAGAGACATTCTAAATTCTGTGCTTAAGAACGAAAATAGAACACTTTCTAAGCATTGTTGATCAATGAGGGCCCTGGTGTTGACGTTTATTCTCATAAACATACTCTGCACAAGATGAAAACACAGTTCTGAAATGTCCTTGAACAGTCTAAATTCATTATTCTATCGTCTCTTCTGCTTTTAGTCCAATGGTGGTTGAGGCCTCGTTGTTAGCCAAAACCCTTCCCTGTTAGCCGGAGCTAGCGATGTCGTGGCATTCCCGTCCTCCCCCCGCGAGGGGAGGAGGGATCGTTTCAGAGTCTCTGTCACCGCGTCTGCTCGTATCCGCCTTGTGTCTTAGTCTAACTTACCCCGGGAGAAACTCACAGCTCATAACGTCTTTCCCCTAGCAACGGAGAACCCGCCCCCTCTTCCTCGTTACTAAAGTGACACGATACCATGGCAACGGCACTTTTGACCAAAATCACTATAGCAACGGTGATGTTGATATTACCGGCATCGCTTACCCAAAACAAAACGCCGTGGCTATCAGCTGTTTTTTGCCGGCATTGGGGCACAGCCCAAATCCTCTCTCGCTGCTATTAGTCTGCTGCTAACACACACGACTGATATTGTCCTCTTAAAACTAATATCTATAGGTTATTCACCTTATATACACATATGAAAAACCCTACTTTGCTCGGCGCGGTGAAGCATCGTTGCGCAGTCACTAGACATTAGCTAGCTACCAACAATCAGAACTAATTTTAGCTACCAAATGTTGCACCTAACGCTAGCTATTGTTAAACAATCATCTTTGATTAACACTAGCTAGTGTTAGCTGTAGCATATAGCACATCTAAAGTTTTGTAGCAAATGATAGCGATAATGCTTACTGACAGCAAGAGATGATGTTAGACACTTTGCATTGTGGGGTAGAATAGGAGGCCTGTTGACATCCTCGCATGTGTGCAGCCATGGAGACAGAGCGCAATGAGTCATACTCTGAAGACCACGCCCACTGGAGGGGACACAGCCATAAAAAGCTGTAATAGCCCATGACTTACAGTTACAGGCCTTACATATCAGCATGGCAATAGCACCCTGTGTCTACCAGAGAGCAAGGTATATTGACTAACAATATACTATCTCCAAGTTAGAAAAAGAATATACTGTCAATATCTCCAGGTTAGACACACCACACAGGAGGGAGGGAAAGTAGCGTTTATGGCTAAAACTGAGGATGGGGCAAGTTAGCTGCAAGCTAATGTCAGCTTTGTGTTATCAATGGTGCGGTACGTGCAGCTATACGAAGAATACGTCTCCCACTAGGTGAAACGAGGGTTGCACATTTTACAAATCTATGCTCAATATCTTTACTTTACTTTACACTAGCTTACATTGATCTTTAACGTTGAATATTAAGCTTGTATTGCCAAATTTAGATGATGAATAAAACGTTGTAGCTTGTAAACGCACGCACGATGACAATCGGACAGAACAAATAACAACAGGCACTGACCCTCTGCACTGCAGGCTGTTTCTCCCCTCCTCCCTCCCCCCTCCCCTCCCCTTACAGGTGTCGGGTGTCCCTAACCATGAATTAATTATATCATGTTTGTAACAACAATTTTACAGTTTTCTTTCGTTTTCTTGTTCGCCCAATAATGTTAACGAATGGAAAGACACACACACAGACACACACCAAGTTGGTGTGTCACTCACTAACACACACGCCAACCTTTTCCCGCGGACTCACAGCTGATTGAAAAAAAAAAAAAAAAAAGCAATACTTTTCCGGACTGATCATCTGAGCTTCTCTCCAGTTGAACTGCTACTGTGTTTAAATCCAAAATATTGATAAATCCCCTGCCATTGTTGTGTAACATGTCATCTGTTACACTGGATTCGCCTGTTCGAATCCAGCTCCCGGCGTTGCTATCAGCTTGGCTGGCCTCTCACACTGATACAATTGGCTGTATCAGGGGGTGGGAAAGCTGAAGGGTGGGTCCTGGGCGTTGTGGACAGTGACCCCTACAGTTCGGTCGGGGCGCCTGCTCAGCAAGGGTTGGAACTAGGGAGAGATAGTGTGGCCTCCCACACGCTACACTCTCCCCGGTGAGAACCTGCACGGCCAGGTTGGCCTGCCCCAGGCTGCACATGCGTCGGAGGAAAGCATGTGACAGTCTCCGGTCTCCCGGACCAACAGTAGGGGAAAGTACGCAACAACCAGGAAGGGTGGGATGGGAGAAAAATCGGGAAAAAGGAGGGGAAGAAAGATATAAAAAAAAAAAAAAAGAAACATGTCATCTGTTCTCTATTCTTCAGTCTCGGCTTCACTTGCAGTTAAATCCTCTCTACAAGTGAAACTGAAACTTAACAAGCCTAAGTTGTTAAGGGGGCAGTAGGCAATTAATTTACTCAGTGGATGCCTGAACACAGAATGACACCAGTATCACTGACTACCACGGCAAGGCTATAGAGAATTATTCTATTTAATAATAATTATAATAATTATAAAAAAAATATGTCCTGGGGTACCGAATTCGTACAGAACCGTGACAACAATACAGAGGTACATACCGAACCGTGGCTTCTGTGTACCACCAGTAACACCAGTGTCACACAATACAAAGTCTATGGAGAGTGGTGGAATGTTTTCTCCTCTGTGTGGGCGGGACCTTTTTGCGCTCTGTCTCTATGGGTGCATCTACAGTATGCTGTTACTGTGTCCTATCTGTCATATTGTATTGTGGAGAGTCTAAATATGGCCCCATCAAGCTGTATCGACCAAATCATGTCCATACTGCCCCGGCATCCCAATTCTAAAATGTATTGATTGATTGGTCACAATGATTTGACATTGTACTGCAAGTAAGACACGAATACTTGAAGAAAGCAAAGTGTGATGTGGGTTGTTTCAGCAGATTCAATGAGAAGAGAGAGAGAGAAGAATAAGATTTGTTTCAAGTTGATTCATTGAGGGGACAGGTAGGAGGAGAGGTGTTGGTGGGACAGGTAGGGGGAGAGGGGACAGGTAGGAGGAGAGGGGACAGGTAGGAGGAGAGGGGACAGGTAGGGGAGAGGGGACAGGTAGGGGGAGAGGGGACAGGTAGGGGGAGAGGGGACAGGTAGGAGGAGAGGGGACAGGTAGGGGAGAGGGGACAGGTAGGAGGAGAGGGGACAGGTAGGAGGAGAGGGGACAGGTAGGGGGAGAGGGGACAGGTAGGAGGAGAGGGGACAGGTAGGGGGAGAGGGGACAGGTAGGAGAGGTGTTGGTGGGACAGGTAGGGGGAGAGGGGACAGGTAGGAGGAGAGGGGACAGGTAGGGGGAGAGGGGACAGGTAGGAGGAGAGGGGACAGGTAGGGGGAGAGGGGACAGGTAGGGGGAGAGGGGACAGGTAGGGGGAGAGGGGACAGGTAGGGGGAGAGGGGACAGGTAGGGGGAGAGGGGACAGGTAGGGGGAGAGGGGACAGGTAGGGGGAGAGGGGACAGGTAGGGGGAGAGGGGACAGGTAGAGGGAGAGGGGACAGGTAGGGGGAGAGGGGACAGGTAGGAGGAGAGGGGACAGGTAGGGGGAGAGGGGACAGGTAGGGGGAGAGGGGACAGGTAGGAGGAGAGGGGACAGGTAGGAGGAGAGGGGACAGGTAGGGGGAGAGGGGACAGGTAGGGGGAGAGGGGACAGGTAGGAGGAGAGGGGATAGGTAGGGGGAGAGGGGACAGGTAGGGGGAGAGGGGACAGGTAGGGGGAGAGGGGACAGGTAGGGGGAGAGGGGACAGGTAGGGGAGAGGGGACAGGTAGGGGGAGAGGGGACAGGTAGGGGGAGAGGGGACAGGTAGGGGGAGAGGGGACAGGTAGGGGGAGAGGGGACAGGTAGGAGGAGAGGGGACAGGTAGGGGGAGAGGGGACAGGTAGGGGGAGAGGGGACAGGTAGGGGAGAGGGGACAGGTAGGAGGAGAGGGGACAGGTAGGGGGAGAGGGGACAGGTAGGGGGAGAGGGGACAGGTAGGGGGAGAGGGGACAGGTAGGGGGAGAGGGGACAGGTAGGGGGAGAGGTGTTGGTGGGACAGGTAGGGGGAGAGGGGACAGGTAGGGGGAGAGGGGACAGGTAGGAGGAGAGGGGACAGGTAGGGGGAGAGGGGACAGGTAGGGGGAGAGGGGACAGGTAGGAGGAGAGGGGACAGGTAGGGGGAGAGGGGACAGGTAGGGGGAGAGGGGACAGGTAGGAGGAGAGGGGACAGGTAGAGGGAGAGGGGACAGGTAGGGGGAGAGGGGACAGGTAGAGGGAGAGGGGACAGGTAGAGGGAGAGGGGACAGGTAGGGGGAGAGGGGACAGGTAGGAGGAGAGGGGACAGGTAGGAGGAGAGGGGACAGGTAGGAGGAGAGGGGACAGGTAGGGGGAGAGGGGACAGGTAGGGGAGAGGGGACAGGTAGGGGGAGAGGGGACAGGTAGGAGGAGAGGGGACAGGTAGGGGGAGAGGGGACAGGTAGGGGGAGAGGGGACAGGTAGGGGGAGAGGGGACAGGTAGGGGGAGAGGGGACAGGTAGGAGGAGAGGGGACAGGTAGGGGGAGAGGGGACAGGTAGGAGGAGAGGGGACAGGTAGGGGAGAGGGGACAGGTAGGGGGAGAGGGGACAGGTAGGGGGAGAGGGGACAGGTAGGGGGAGAGGGGACAGGTAGGAGGAGAGGGGACAGGTAGGGGGAGAGGGGACAGGTAGGAGGAGAGGGGACAGGTAGGGGAGAGGGGACAGGTAGGGGGAGAGGGGACAGGTAGGGGGAGAGGGGACAGGTAGGGGGAGAGGTGTTTGTGTGAGAATGTTTGAACATTTTGAGAAAAAGAGACCGAGAGAGAAAGAGAAAGAACAATAAGGACCAGGCAGGCATGAGAGATTACACTGAACAATCCTTTTTCTTTATTCATTTTTTGTTATCATTTCAATATGTCTGTCGGGTTTTTTTTTCTTTTTTGAATTTCATTTTCTTTCTTTTTTTTGAAGTTTTTCTTTTTAAATTAAAATTTGACACACTTATAAAAGACAGCATCTGCATAGAGTTGTCATCTTAAAGATCCATGAAGAGGGGAAGGAGAGAGCGTGGGAGTGGGGGAGAGAGAGAGAAGAGGAGGAGAAGGGGTAGCGAGGGGGAGAGGGATACTGGCACGTCACATGAACTAAACAGAACAGCCAACAGTAGTACGAGAAGAGAGGGGGGACAGGGGAGAGGGGGGGGGGGGGGGCGGGTTAGGGGGACAGATCGCTTTTACATTACGCTACGCACACATACACACACACAAAAAAAACGGGACACAAGTTGCATTTCCGGTCAAAGTTGCGACGCGAGAACGATCCGTCCTGTCCTCTTTGTTTTTTTATTTTCCTCGTCTTATTTATTTTTGTCCTCCTGTCTCAGTCTCTCTTCTGTCCTTTTCTCTACCTTCACCCCCCTCTCCTCCTCCTCCTTTCACTCAAGATAAGAGTCTGATCCTTCCCTCTTCCTCCACAGCCGGGAGGTGGAACCTCTATACGTACCACCTTCTAGGACCTGTGTGGGGGACTTTGGAGAACGTTCTAGAACGTCGTGAGGGGAGTTTGTTTTTCGGTGGGAGGTTAGAATGCAAATGGCGGTGCTTCACTGCCTCAGAGTGGTGTAGTAAGCCCTTGGTTTTCTGTATCGCATACGACGTGACTCTAAGACCAGGCCCGGGGTTCGGACCTGCGGCGCCGTTCTGGGGGGGGGGCCTCTCAGCGCTAAGGCCGAATCCACAAACCCGATTCCTAAGGGTTTATAATATGGCACAGAGTGGCTGGTTTTACTAGGATGAAGCCCGCGTCTCACCTGTGCCATAAAAGAGTTAATAAAAATTGGATTCTCCTGCGTCTCTCTGTCCATTGATTTACAAGTGGAACAGAGATGGATCTCTGGGGGGAACGCTGTCCAGACCTCCTCCCGGTTGAGGCTGAAGCAGGACTGTAAGAGTCCTTTGGAAGCCGTTGGTGGAACTATCGCCCGGTAGATCTCAGTAGAATGACAAGGTCTCTTGACATCCGCATCCTTGAGTGACCTTTCCCGTCGGGGGTCTGCTGCACCAGGGAGAAGCGCAGATAAACCCACTGTGTGAATACTAAATACAGCCCACGGCGCTGGAGGCACTAGTACTATGGGATCCAAAACCCTCTGAATTGGCCACTGTAGCCTGGATCCAAGCCCTCTCATAATGCTATGACTCAGTTCAGGCAACTCAAAGAGGTTGGACTGAATGAAATATAATTATGGGATTTGGGGAAAAGCGGGGCAGAGTGGTACCGGTCCAGCAGGCTGGGTTCCGTGCTAGAGGCACCCAGCTGGTGGCGGCGTTGAGGAGAAAGCCTCTCTGAAACCCTGATCTATAAAAGGTTTGGATGGGAATAAGCAGCACAGCACTGTGACACTTCTCTGTCACTGGTGCTATTCAGTGCCATGCAATTACACCCATCTAGATACTTGCTAAGTCCAAAGGTTGGAATGATATGTACAGTGTGAGTTGGTCTAGTCTTACTTCTTAGGGGGGGGGGGCTATTAACTGGTGTAGAAAGTCAGATTTCAGGGACTAGGTATAGACTAATCTCTGAAAGGACAGACTAGAGAGAGAGAGCGCAAGAGAGAGAGTTAGGCTTGTAAATGTGGCCGATCGGGGGTAGAGAGACACACAGGTGGAGAGAGAGAGAGTTAGTGTAGTTCTGCCCTGTGTGAGCGAACAGGGCGATACCAAGGTGATCAGGGGGAGTGGCCTGGAATCCCCTGGAGGCGGGGTTTTATCCTAATATGGAGGGAAGCACTTTCATCAGAGGAGCCAGTGGGTGGAGCCTCTGGAATTCGGATAATGGCAGGGGGTGTGGTTTAGGCTGCACTTACACTGCTTGTCGTTCTTATTTTATTTAATTTTTTTATTTCACCCATGTGACCTTTTTCATTGCTGCCTAAAAAGTGGATAAAAACCCACATGGAATCAGACAGTCACGAAAAAGAGATCTGAATCCAATATAGTCTGTTGAAAAAAAAGTACAACATTCGACCTTTTGACACTGGGGTTACAGGGCCACAGTGAGAGAACGCCCAATATTGTACTTTGCAAAGGTAAAAAAAATTACGGAAAAAAAAACGATTTGAACAGAAGTAGTGTAAATCCAGCCTTCTGAGAGCTGAAAATGGCAGACATTGACAATGGTCACTGTTCTCTCTCTCTCTCTGTCTGTCTGTCTTCCCGTCTCTCTCTCTCCCACGTCTGTAGCGGATAGGGACATTGTCGTACAGACAGACCGACTAACTGACCGACTGTCACAGCGGATAGGGACATCGTAAAGACAGACCGACTGACTGTCAGGGGTTAAAATAAAGAACGCAGAAATGATAATGGAGAGAGAGAGAGTGGCGGGGGGGGGGGGGGGTGTTGAAGGGGGAGGACAGAGATCGAGCTAGTTGTCAACTTTGACAGGAACAGATATCTCAGTAGATTTATACATATACATGCAAGTCATCTTTTCTCTCTTTGAGGTTATTTACAATACTTACAGAACACAAAGAATCCAGTTTTTCAGGTTTTGACAAAAATTGCGAGCATTCAATATTCAATGTTACTGCTATTATTCATGGTAACATAACTCCGTTTTTGTATTTCTTTAAATAATTGCTATAATAGAATCATCATCATCATCATCATTATAACCTCCCCCCCCCCCCCTTTTTTTTTTTTTTTTTTTTTAGCGCTTTTTAATAACGTCTCATTTGATCACTTCTTGTTATCAAGCCGTTCATTCTCCCTCCGGGTTTTTGCAAATATTCTACTGCATTTTTCGTTGTTTATAGTAATAATAACAGTAATAATAATAATAATAATAATAATAACAATAATAATAATAATGTATTGTTATCTAACTGTTAATTTAATGCTTTACTTCTTCTAATGGAGACACCGTGTGGGCGTGGTCTATCATCAGGGCCCCTCCCCCCAACTCCTCCCACCCCTCCCACTTGTGAGATTTCTTTTTAAATAAAATTTAAAAAAAAACACTGATGTGAGCCAAATACTGTCTCAGGGGAGAAACACATATCAACGGACGAATGGAGCAAAAAATGATAATAAACAACAGCGACCGTAAAGGACGACACACATCCAGCGGTGGCCGGTCACATTTGACCAGGAAGCCACGACAAACAAACAAAATGCCCGTTCCTAAGCAACCAGAACGGGGCTCTCGACAGGGTTTTGGTTATTGAAATCATTTCAGGAAGAGAAGGAGAAAAAAACTCATACAGAGAGAAGGGTTTGAATGTCTGTACGTGAAAAAGACTGAAGTAAAAGTGGCGGAACATAACCGTGTCGGGGTTTGGTTCTGAGCCTGGTGTTTTCAGCTGTTGGTTCGACTCAAGTCCTTTTGTCTTGCAATGGCACAAGCGGCGCTGTTCTCACACGTGTTATAATAACACTTCTTTAACTCTTTACACCGTAGCAACACTTTCTTTTACGCCCAAAGGATGGTCGGTTGGTGTTTTGGGCCGGGGGTGAATCTGTGTGGCTCAGTTGGTATTGGTGGGTGTCAGTCGATGTCAGTGTGTATCCAAACCCTCTCTCTCTCTGAGTGTTTCCTCCACAGCTCTTTCACACCAGACAGAACAAGCTTCATGGTTATATACAATAATAGAAACGATGTTGGCAAAACACACTGTATGTTGCCTCTATGGCGACGCCACAGTGTGCACTCACTACCAGAACCAGCGCTCCCTTCAGGCTTCAGCTGCTGTATCGTCATCATCACCATCATCACCATCATCATCGTCACCATCATCATCATCATCATCATCACCATCATCTCACACACTCCAATTCTCACAACTAAGGAGTGCAGGAATGAGGAAGAGTTGAGAGAGAAACTAAAGGCTTTGATTGGTTCTTCTGTTTGACCCAAGGATGCTATTTTGAAGCTCAGCTGACCGGCCAGCCAGCAAAACAATACAGTGTATCACGTTACTGATTGGCTGGCTGGCTGGCTGACTGACTGACTGACTGGCTGACTGACTGACTGGCTGACTGACTGGTTAACAGCACGTGATGCCTTAAGGAAGCACAGGCACTGAAGTGGGAACACTCACACTGGTAAACAGGCTGTACAGAACACAACAACAATAAAATAATAACAACAATAAAAAAAAAAATAATAATAATACATAAAGCACCACCGCTGTCTGGTTAATATGACTCCGGTGGAGAACGAGGAGTCTATGTCATTAACATCGTGTTCTTCTTCGCCACTCGGATGATAATCACACCTGCAGGCGGGTGGAAAGGGGCGACGTCATCGTCGTCGTGGGCGTGGCGATATACATCTATTTAACAGCTTTGATTGGTTCAGATCAGTTTGTTTGGCAGACAGACCAACATGCAGTGAATTGGGGGGAGGGGGGTTGTTGAATGGTTATTAATTGCACTATGATATGATTTTCTTTTTCTAATTCATGACGAGCATCTCTCAATGTAAACCACACTCGTTTTGTGCTCTTTGTCGATATTGTCAGCCGAGGCTTCTGAGAACACACGGGCATAGAGGGGCGAAACGCTTTGGTTAGAATTTATTTTGATAATAAATATAATTATAATAATATCAATAAATATGTATATGATCTTTTCTTTCTTTCTTTCATTCTTTCTTTCTTTCCTTCTCTCTTTCTTTCTTTTTAAAAAGGAGCAAAATTCTATCGGCTGCAACCCCATGGACCTGCGATCGAACTCTCTACGCATCAAACACAAACACGCTGCCCACACACACACACACACACACACACACACACACACACACACACACACACACACACACACACACACACACACACACATGCACACGTATACACATCTACACAGAAATCCTTTACGTTCTACACAGGCCTCTATGTTCTCTGTCCCTGCAGCCTGGAGCCACAGACCTGCAGCTCGATGAGCAGATCCCAGTCGAGAAGATGGAGTGACGACGGGTTTGGAGGCAGATTCTATTGGAATTTGTAATTGCTTTTTCATGCAGCTAGATTCCCGTTCCTCTCGTCTGTCCCTTTAGGCGTCACGTCTCTGTGAGTTGCTACTGTATGGTTTTGCTATATATATGTGCTTTTAATGTTTAGCTTTTTATGTTGTTTTTGCAACACTGTATTGCTGCTATATCCCGGCCAGGGCTCCCTGCAAGAAGAGATGTTCTAATCTCAATGGGGCTCACCTGGTTATGGTTTTTGATAATAATAATAATAATAATAATAATAATAATAATAATAATAATAATAATAATAATAATAATAATAATAATAATAATAATACAAAAGAAGACTACATCACTGAGGTGGGTTGGGGGGGGGGGTCATGCAGCCCAAAGGCTGGGGGGGGGGGGGTCAGGGAGGGGTCATCATGAAACTACTAAAGGACAACAGAGGGCATTCAAATGTGTTACTCCTCACAACAAACACAGCACACGACACGCCACGGAAGCAAACGAGCAGTTGATTATAATAATAATAACAGAATCGCCCCCTCCCCCCCGGCCCCACCTCTAACCCCACCCCTTCACCTGCTCAGCCCACTACACTGTCAGTGAGGCGGGACAAAAAGTTCGGTCGATCGACCAGAAAGTGTTAAAACTAACTAACTAACTAACTAACTAACTAAATAACTACCTACCCCCTGGCCTGCCCCCCCCCCCCCCCCCCCAAGCTGTCGGAGGAGAGTAAATATAAACGAAAAACCAACGTGGGAGACCGGTGATGGAGGAGAAAGAGAGAGAGAGAGAAGAGAGAGAGAGAGAGAGAGAGAGAGAGAGAGAGAGAGAGAGAGAGAGAGAGAGAGAGAGAGGTGGTGTCTGTGAAGGGAGGGGGGCTGTAAAGTGCACAACATGGAGACACACAGGGGACAGAGCTGAGGACGTCACCATGCAAACTCACACACAGCTCAATGTTTTTCTGCATGCCTTTAGGTTCACACAACGGTAGGCAGCCGCGCCATTCCTTACGTACAACCAAACAACTACGACAGGAAGAGAGAAAGAAGGGGGGGGGGGGAAACGTGGTCTCATATACACACACACACACACACACACGCACGCACACACACACACACACACGCACACACACGCACGCACACACACACGCACACACACGCACACACACGCACACACACACACACACACGCACAAAATACATAGACAGAAGCATCTTTTTTTTTTTTTTTTTTTTTTTTTTTTAAACATGCTGGCCAGTGCTGGAAGGCTTCTCAAGGAGGCCCGGGTCTGCATCGCTTGCCTTCTGCTGGGGGACGGCGGTCGGACCCCGTATCCGTCTTATCTCTAACGTCACCGCATTCCGTGTCCCGCCATCGAGCGGGACGCACACCGTCGCATCTGTAGCGACAACGCCACCGAAAAGTTACCGTGACGATGACAAACGTCGCCTCGACAACCGCTGCCCACGGGGGTGGGGGGGGGGGGCGACATGTGACTGATTTGGAATATCATGAAAGCATGTGAGGCTAATTATAGTACAGTGAAGTAGTGGGAACTGTGGTATGGGAAAGGGGGGAAAGGGGGGGGGGGGTGAAACACGTGTTAACCCTTTCACTACCACACTACAAAGGGTTAAGAGTCCCACATGACACGCCCAGAATGTTTCTGGTCTCTTCTGCTCTGGTCTGTTCTAGTCTAGTCTAGTCCTATCTTGGTCAGGTGTTTTCTGACCGACCGAGTAGAAACCAAGAACAGCATAGCTTCACTATATTCACTGTGCCGTGCGATGATCCTGTCACTCAGAGCAAACAGAGCCAGGGAGAATAGGGCTATATATATATGTACTGTGTAGCACGATGATGATGTCACTCAGGGGGGTGTGTTGAGTTCTGAAGCAGGCGATAGGCATGTCTGTATAGTTTCATGTATTCGATCATATCTACGTAACTATATCTAGCAATATATGTATGTAGTTATATTTGTTAACAATATATATATATATATATATATATATATATTTATATGTATATAAACGTATATATAATTTCTTTTTTTCCCTGACATGTCCCACTGAGTCCAGAGGATCTCTGGGATATGTAGTCAGGAAGAGCAGAGCTGGCTCCACAGCTTTGACAGTAGCTCTCGATGGCCTATAGCTCTAACCTCCTTGCGGCAGTAAAAATGTGGCAAAACCGTCGTTCCTTCTCCACCGGATGATAAGCCCCTCTCATCACATGGGGCAAACACAACTAGAGACGCTAGCAGTCAATTCTACTGACTATTCCGTCGGACTAAACATCTATTGGATGTTGCTGCTTGGGGGGTTAAGGGTCTCACTAGACTTTGGTTTAAGTATGAACACACACAAGTTAGTTTTGGTTTTTGGGGGAAAGGTCATCTCCGCGTCCTCTCTCCATCCAGGTGGACGTCAGAAAGCCTGGCCTCTCTCTTTATATACGGTATGAATCGTACACACACACACACATGCACACACGCACACACAGGCACACACACAATGATAGGCAACTTCAAAGAAAGAAAGAAAAAAGCACATCAATTTCCTCGTACGTACGGAAGGGAGAGGGGAAAAAAGGAAGCATGGTTGCCATGACAATGGAGGTAATATGAGCCGGGTGGGTGGGGGGGGGGTCGTGTCAAAGTTCATCTCATTGTATATCAAACTAATAACATTTGACTTATTGCTTCAACACTGATTGAGTGTAGAGTGTGTAGGGGGTTTAGGGAGCATGTTGTAGGGAGTAGGGAGCATGTTGTAAGGTGCACCTGTAGGGTGCCTATACGAAGGGTGCAATTCTACAGTATACTGCAGGACGGGTGTAGCAAAAAGGTGCGGGGAAGGCGACACACACACACACACACAGAGATTTGGTTGAAGAGTTGACACTTTGACCTGTGTAGTAGGAGTGTAACTAAACAACGAATACATAATCTAACGCTTTAGCTCCGAAGTACAGACCGGATTATAATCTGGTTTGCGACGTACAGGTTGGAAAGAGTTCCTTTAAATGCCCGAGCGTAAAATCATGAAACGTATGCATGCACTCTTGTTAACTGTTAACCTTTTTATTGGAGATGAAAGGGGAACGTGAGGGAAAAACAACTATTGAATCTAGTTGAATTTAGTTTGCTAATATTCCAACAGAGCGTGCGGCAACTATGACCTGCGGTGTGTTGTTGTAGCGTGTAGCTGTGTGTTGTAGCTGTAGCGTGTGTTGTTGTAGCGTGTGTTGTTGTAGCGTGTAGCGTGTGTTGTTGTAGCGTGTAGCGATAGCAGCACAGGTCGTGCATTATAGTGTACAGGCCTCAACAGAGACACCTAATAATAATATTATTATTATTATTATTATTACCTCTGTATCATAGAGCCTGACGTCCATTGCGTTATGACAACTAACCCTCCTTTCCCTACATCGAAGATGATGTTTATATATATATATATATATATATATATATATATATATATATATATATATATATATATATATATATATATATATATATATATATATATATATATATATAGAGAGAGAGAGAGAGAGAGAGAGAGAAGAGAGACATCACCACCTCTTAAAGCCTTCAGATGTACAGCCAGGGTTCCCACTCTGTTAGGATGTCAACAAAGAACTACTGGAAGTTGAACGGCATGATCTGATCTCTCAGATCTGATCGCTTCATTGCTGGTTTAAGATGGAAAACAACCAGATCTGGTCAATTACGAGATTAAAAAAAATCTGTATTTCTCCGTTCTGTTGTAAAAACCCGTTGGAGAGTGTGTGGCATTGTGTTCTCTCTCTCTCTCTCTCTCTCTCTCTCTCTCTCTCTCTCTCTCTCTCTCTCTCTCTCTCTCTCTCTCTCTCTCTCTCTCTCTCTCTCTCTCTCTCTCTCTCTCTCTCTCCTCTCTCTCTCTCTCTCTCGCCCACTCGGCCCTGCTAACTAGCATCTGCTGTCAGTCTACATCAGCTAAGCAGCTTCTCCTTGGTCATGATCAGCTTTTTTCTACCGTGGTGTTACTGTGAGAAACCTAGCGCCAGCCTGGGTGTGAACTGAAGTCTATTGCGGTGGACGGGGAGGTTAGGGTTAGGGTTAGGGTTAAAGGTTGCGGTGGACGGGGAGGTTAGGGTTAGGGTTAGGGTTAAAGGTTGCGGTGGACGGGGAGGTTAGGGTTAGGGTTAAAGGTTGCGGTGGACGGGGAGGTTAGGGTTAGGGTTAAAGGTTGCGGTGGACGGGGAGGTTGTATGTGTACGTGTTTAGCGGGAAGGTCATTTATGTATGTTGAAAACTGAACTGTGTGCACATGGAGGGTTAAATATGTAATTTGTGGAATGCCATGTGTGTTGTATGTATGTATGCGTGTGTGTGTGTGTATATTTTAAGTTCAACCTCCATCGATAACAAAATAACCCGCCACGAGAGAGTTGAACCTCACCCATGCGGCACCTGTTTTTACTCAGGCCTTTACTCAGGCCTTTGCTTGAGGCCTTTGCCTCAGCATGGAGGGAAACATAGAAGAGAAGAGAGGGTGGGGCGGGTGGGCGGGAGGGAGGGAGGGAGGGGCGGGCGGGAGGGAGGGAGGGGTGGGCGGGCGGAAGGGAAGGAGGGGCGGGCGGGAGGGAGGAGGGAGGGAGGGAGGGAGGGAGGGAGGGAGGGAGAGAGAGAGAGAACGTACAGGCAAATGCATCAAACCATTATAATCTAAAGGAGCGACTTGTATGTCATGGTGGCTGATGAGTCACTGGATACGTCACACACACACACAACACACACACCACACACACACACACACACACACACGCGCACACACGCACACACACACACACACGCGCACACACACGCACACACACACACACACGCGCACACACACGCGCACACACACACGCGCACAGACTAAAAAACAGCAGCACCACGGAACACAAAGCAACAAACATACAAACAAATAAACAAACAAACAAACATTCCCAAAACAACACCAACATCTACAACAGCAGGACCCTCAGGACCGGGGCGAGCCGGCGTCTCAAGCTCTCTCCACGTTTGGGTCTGTAGGTTTGTCTGTCGCTCGCTTGTTTGTCGGTTAGTTGATGGAAACTTTTATGTCTTTTACTTTTTAATGTGTTCTCTTCATTTTTAGAATCTACCGGAAGAACAGGAAGTGACGGCTTAGGGCTTTGACCTCTGACCTCAGCCGTGGCTACGGCGAACGACAAGCCTTACCGCGTGTTATTTACTACTCAATCTTTTTGTTGTTCTACCCTGACAGGAATCCACGTCCCCCCATTGGCTATCTTGAGGGGGAGAGGGCGGGACAAGCCGGCTTTTCCGTATTTAAAACTGCATAGTTCGACTGCCCCCCCTCCCCTTCCCACCCTCCACCTGTCAGTCTAAATTTGGTTTCTGCTGCAGGCCAATCAGATCAGCAGGGGATCAAGAGCCCTCCCTCCCTCTCATCTGTGATAGGGCAGATGTTGGACAAGAGGGTGGTTTGTTGGCAAGTAAATTCAAGGAGGTGTCCAACTAATCAGCTGGCCTCCTCGACGGCTTCACGGGTTTGTGCTTCCCCCATTGGTCGAAATCAAGATGTATGCAAATTAATGTGCCCAATCAAATCTAATCGGCTGTCTAAGGGTGAATGACAGGAGTGAGCAACCAATGAGAGGTGTCTAAAGAGGCGGGTGAACCAGTGGTGAGGTTGGTCCCTCCCTCCCAGCGACAGGGGGACATTTTAATTGTGTCTTCTACACTACAGTGTTGTGCGCAGAACCGGGAGAATGCTCGTCCTACAGAGAACTATTTCTAGAATGATAAACGTAACTCTAGAAGTGTTTAATCCTACCATCTATCACACTTGTAAATTATATAGAACGGATTTATAGCAGTTCTAGAACCCCTGGCTCACCTCGAACACGCCAGAAGACGCTCGTTGTTGGAGAACGCTATATGTCTTCCGGGGGACGTTTTACCTTTAGAATCTGTGGTTCTAGAACACATTTAATCCTAAGAACGCCGGTTCTCAGAACAGCAGCTCTAGATGAACGAACGCTCGCGGAGCCAGAGGACGTTGGGGGGGGGGGGATGAGCTGCAATCTCGAAACTCTCGTCCCGGAATGTCAAATGCGTTCTAGAACACATTCTAGAACGTTCCAGAGGAAAAACAAAAAAAAGTCTACATTTTTAGTTCCCACAGAACCCAGTGGCTCTAGAACGCTCTCACCCCCCGTTTAGGAACTCAACACACCCAGCAGTCGCCGAAAACACTGTCGTCGTGGCGACTCCTGACAAAACCAAAGGAACCATTTTAAAGAATAGAAAATAAAACAACAGACAAACAGGCGAAGGTCACATCATAGGTTAATAGTTTCTTTACAGGTCGCTAATCCCATGTGCTGCTTCATTTCTTCAATACATTTACATTACAACTGTAATAAATAGTAGGCTTATTCGCACCCTCTTTTCATATACGTTATGTATTTAAGTCAGCTATAATGTGATGGTATTTATTATTCATTTTTTTTTTTTTTTTTTTTTTTTTAACCCCACCCAACCCCTTGGTAGCTATGTCATTTTTCCTCTATCTGTGATTGGATAGTTATCTCTTCCTGCCTAGATTCTGATTGGATAAAGTTGTATCTCTCTTTGCATGTTTGTTGTTTAGTGTTTCTGTTGTTGTTGTTGTCGTTTGTTTTTATTCCCCCCCTGGTTTTCTCTGCTGGCTGTCAGTCAGACGGTCGGTCAGGCTTGGCGTTGGTCGTCATGGCGAAGGTGGCGGTGGGGGGCGGGGCCTAGAAGCCCAGCGTGCCCCCGATGGTGGACGCCAGCACCACGCCCAGGATCACACAACAAATGATGATCATGATCTTCTTCTGCAGGGAGAGAGAGAGAGAGAGAGAGAGAGAGAGGTTGTCAGTGACAGAGAGAGAGAGAGAGAGAGAGAGAGGTTGTCAGTGACAGAGAGAGAGAGAGAGAGAGAGAGAGAGAGAGAGAGACAGAGAGTGAGTGAGTGGCAGAGAGAGAGGGAGAGAGAGAGAGAGAGAGATGGAGAGTGTGTAAGCATGTATGTGAATGTGAGTATGTCCACATGCATGTGTATGTGTGTATAGGTATGCATGTCTATATACGTGTATGTGTGTGTGTGTGTGTGTGTTTGTGTATGCATGTGTGTAAGTGTGTGTGTGTGTGTATGTATATGTATATATATGTATGTGTGGACGGTAAAATGGTATAAACGGTATGAATTTGCACTACGGTATGTATTTTGACTATACCATCATACCTTGTGACCGGTAGACTGGAGCAGCTCTAAAGTAGCAATGACGTTAACGTTACTTGACGATTCACTCGATGTTTGCAGTGGTCGTTGCATAGTGTTTAATTGTACAGAGGTTTTCTCCACTTGTTCACGGACCTTGCCATATAGTTTTGACATTTCAATTTGGCTAAGGAGGCTGAGGAGACTTGCTTTAGCACAGCAACGTGCTAACGTTAGCCGCTAAGCTAACTCACGTCAGCCGATAACTAACGTTCAAACGCGACTCCGCGGCACCAGTTCCATTAGTGAGGAAAGGGGGGGGGGGGGGGGGGGGGGGGTATATTGACGAGGCTTGACAACAGAGGTTCAAAGATAACTTTACATTTATTGGCTATTCCTTTCTTTATATCGCTTTATCCATCGGGCTGCTCCCGTTTCCAATTCTGTGTGTTGACAATGACATCCTGGTGTGACATCATCAACTACTACGGCAACTTAAGAAGCTCAAACCTCAAACTCAAACCTATTACGCTATCTCTCTCTCTCTCTACGTTGTCAAACATGTACACTAAAGTTAAGTTATGTTGGAGTTGTATTGTGTTTGAGTTGTTTGAGGGAAAGAAACCTCCTGTCCTGCTGTAGTTTTTATTTTCACTTTGTGCCGCTTGATTTGATTGTATTTCATGAAAAAAGTGTTTTTCAGAGATGGAAGTAAAGGTTTTGCATTTTTCTATTGCAGTTTTGCACAATAAATGTTCTTAAAATACCTCTGTACTATGTGAAATATGTCCTATTAATACAAGAGTACAGTAATAGCTGCCATACCAGTGTTTGACCCCTTCAGAAGCATTCATAGAAATTTTAAGATAAATTAATATACCGTGATATATATCGTTACCGTCTATGCTTCAAATTATACCGTGATATACATTTTAGACCATATCATCAGGCCCTAGTATGTGTGTGTATGTGTATGTATGTATGTGTGTGTATGTGTATGTGTATATGTATATTATGTATATGTATATTCAGCACTGTTTGATGAACATTGTTACTCAGCTGATAGAGTTGTACCCTTCTTGCTGACTTGTCATACAGAAATTGTAAGTCGCTTTGGATAAAAGCGTCAGTTAAATGACAAAATGTAAATGTAAATGTAAAATGTATATGTATATTTATATGTATGTAAGTGTAACAGATGGTACCGCGAGGCAGTGAAGTGTTGTGAAGTGACTGTGGCAAGTAGGGGTACTGCGAGTTAAACTCACTCCCCCTTAAAAAAAAAAGACACATAGACACGTTACCAAGAAGTGAATTCACCTCTTGGTATAGCGGTCTGCGATGTCGCCCGTGGTGCGGCAGACCCGGGTTCGAAACTCCCTCGGGGCATCGAAGTTTAACACAACGCAAAAAGGTGACGATATCAGCCCTGTTACGTATGTAGTATGTATGTATGTATGTATGTAGTATGTATGTATGTATGTATGTATGTATGTATGTATGTATGTATGTATGTATGTATGTATGTATGTATGTATGTATGTATTACCTTGCGGGCTTGGCTCTGGTATTTCACAGCCTTCTTGGTATCAGACACGGCTCGCTCCACATAGTCCACAGAGTGCTCCACGTTGTACTCAATTCTGTCAATCATCTCCCCCTGGACACACACACACACGCACCCACACACACACACACACACGCACACACACACACACATGAAATGTCAGCATAGATACAGTACACAACTAGAACAGACCTCCACCAAGGCCTAACAATCTCCCCACTTGGCCGCTACTCTCACATGGGTAGAGGACAGAGTTGGCGATATTGCCAGTCTCGACAGGCCCAGGCGATGACTCCACGTGGCTGTGCTACAGGAAAGGTCATGGGGTCACTGACATCAGCGGTGTTCTTCCTCTCAGTGTCACAATATGTGAAGATGCTCATTAATGTATACGTCATCAGATCATATATTTAGCATTTTAGCATTTAGCCTTTTTAGATTATATATTAGATTTAGATTTAGATGATTGGATTATTAGATTATATATTGTAACTATTTATTGTAGGGCAAATATAACTGAGAGGGCAGCATACATACCCTCATCTCACACCTTGTTGACCATTATGCACATGTCCAGAGTTAATTATATTGATTTGTTGTTTACACTGCTTTGTTACTACCTGTACCCTCCCTCCCCCATGCTGCTATGATGCCTGAATTTCCCCAAGGGGATCAATAAAGGAATATCCTATCTTATCTTTTGATGACATCTTGCTGAAGCATTGGCAAAATGTCTGTTGTCACGATAAGGTTTTGTCAAAATGTATTTGTTTATGTATTTGTTTTATTTGTATCCCCTTAGCTAGCACAATGGTGGCAGCTAATCTTCCTGGGGTCCACACGTAATAAAGACAACAAAACTAAACAACATAAATCAGTGAAATGCTTGTTGCCAATTTTGCATATTCATAGATCCTTGCCTCTCAGTGAGGGTAAAGGTGTAGAGATGCTGCTAAGACATTTTCAGTAGTTTGTTGAACAATTTGGTGGAAAAACATATAAACAAAATAGTTATTCAATATAGAAAACATTTTAAGGGTTCAAAATACATCTGGAGGGGATGTTTAACCCTTTCACTACCACATTACATAAGGTTAACCTTTCACTACCACACTACAGACGGTTAACCTACGACCTAGGACCATTAGTATACAGTGTTAATATTTTTTTAGGCGAGAATGTAACCATTTAGATTCCCAATATGTGGTCAGTTTGTCCAAATAACTTCTGTTTGGAAATTTGCTCCAATGTTTTCGTAGATTGAGCGGCTGCGACAAGACTGGGGTTCACGCCCAGTTTAACTGGGAATCCCTGTTCAAAGTCAGGTTAACTATTGTAACAACCGATCATCCTGCTATTTTCCTTTATTTGTAATTTACCTGTCTACCCAGTTAGTATCTTGATTAATACATTTAGTGGAAGTGGCAATAATCAAATAATCTTTGCTAACAGCCATTTTGAGCCTCTGTTGAACCACATAATGGGTGTAAGTGTGTATCGTGACGCGAAGGCTTCTCCAATCTCCGCCAATTTTGGCACCAAGAGGCTTCCTCCTGGGCCTGTGTCAACCCCAGTCTCCTCCGTAGACCAGACAGTCTCATTTAACAGCCCCAGTCTCCTCCGTAGACCAGACTGTCTCATTTAACAGCCCCAGTCTCCTCCGTAGACCAGACAGTCTCATTTAACAACCCCAGTCTCCTCCGTAAACCAGACAGTCTCATTTATCAACGCTCGGTTTGACCTTCACTGTCCACAAAGGACATGCCTTTGTAGACACGTCGCCCCTGAAGTGAGACACAGCTACATATTCTTGTTTCTTGCAGGTAGGGTAGTAGTAGTAGTAGTAGTAGTAGTAGTAGTAGTAGTAGTAGTAGTAGTAGTAGTAGTAGTAGTTTTATTCAGTCACCAGGGGTGTAAAGTACTTGAGTAATTGTACTTCGTTACAATAAGTACTGTTTTTTTGGATTTGTACTTTACTTGTACTTGAGTATTATTAGGTTTGTATACTTGTACTTTTACTCAATTACATTTCAGAGGTCCTTGTGCAAGACTAGAAAGCAGGGATCTTTGATTAAACACCTGCTATCAGAAGAATAGACAGTCAGAAAAAAAGTGTTTACTTTGACTTTTGAGTACTTAAGTACATTTAAAAGTAGAAACTTCTAGACATTTAGTGTGTTTTTAGCCAGATACTCTGACTTTTACTTTACATTTTTTTTTCTTTTTTTTACCTTTATTTACCCAGGGTAGGTTCGTTGAGCACGGATGCTCTTTTTCAGCTACGCCCTGCTTCACATTCACACAGTTCCATTCACACCTGGGAGCTTCCCAGTACAACCAGTACAACCAGTACAACTAGTACAACCACAGTCTGACACCGTTGGCCACTGAGCAACTCCACTGGTTGAGTACGATTTCGAGATGGTACCCATACTTTCACTTAAGTATAATTTCTGGGTACTTTTTACACCCCTGGTCATCACACACAATACAATATGCACGATCATTCCACAATCTTTGATTTGGCAGTGACTGAAAAGGTACAGACTGAAGCATAAGGCGCCGTTTCCACAGAAAGCGTTTTTTTTTTCAAGGCGGAGCGCTTTGGATATAAAAAATATGAATGCCCAGAGCGCTTCCAAAGTGCAGGGAGTGCTTATTGTTGCATCATCTGCATTATAGGTCGTATATACCTTAGGTTGTATATTACTGGGTTGACAGACACTGCAAGAATCAGCCTCTCTCCTCTGCCATGTTTGTTGATCTTTTTAGTCCCGCCACTTCTTCGATTTTGATTGGTCGGACAAAAAAAGTGACATTGATGGGCGGCGCTCCTCTCCAAATGTTGAACAATTATCTACTCGAGGCGCCCATAGCGCTCCGCCAAAAAAATGCTAGCCGCCAAGAGCGATAAACTCGCGAGGTGCGACGCTGGGAAGAGGAGGGCTCCTAGCGTGTCTTTACCATAGAAATGAATGGCAGAAAGGCGCTGGCAGCCCCAAAAAAAAGTGTTCTGTGGACACAGCCCCTAATGCTTATACATGCCTGTCCTATATTCTTAACAAAATTAAGATTCCAAAACAGTACTCTAAAAGAAAATAACAAAAAAAGAATTATTCACATTTGTAATCTTCAAAAATAGCTATACAAACCATTTTCTTAAAAACCAAAAGCGAATTACTCATTCTTAAATGTATGTCAGCATTGTTCCATAAGTTAACCCCAACAATAGACTTGTGTGGTCATAGTAACCAGCCTTATAAAGACCCCCTGTTACGAAGGATCAGATTAAACCGAATATATATATTTATTTATGGATATATATTGAATAGTATTTGTATGTCGTTTGATATCCCTTGTATATTCCTTGTACATATGCACGGAATATCCCTTTAGCCTATTATAGCCCATAATAGTTCATTCTCTTATTGGACAAAGGACCAGGCGCCAGGGGACCAGCCCCTGGCGTCAAGTTCAAAGGTACCGACGAGACATGTCCGTACTAGCCCCGGCTCCGCTCAGGGATACGGCTACCGAAATGAGAGTGGCACTATTTGTTCACCGTGCATATAAATATGGCGCAAGTAAATGTAGAAGTCCCTTACCCTTCTTCCCAACTTAGTAACAGAACGTGAAGCCTCACCCACGATACGACGTGCGGTGAAGTATGGCTTGTTTGGCCTTAGAATAGCATTGAGACCTCGTGCGAATTAATAACTGAATTGTCAGAGTTTGGCACTGTACCGTCGAGTGCGACGTATTTCTATCAAGTAATAATAGTCTATCGTGTATGGTGCATCGTGCGGTTAGAGTTCTAAAGTGACCAGCATCTCCAACGCTTCCTCGTGTTATCTAGAGTCTTATCCAGGTTGGGCCGACCACACGGCGCTTTCATCCGAGGAGATCTAGGCGAGGACCGAGGGACGTGTACACTGGATTACCTACCCGACGACTGCTGAGCCCTATGCGGCTGGAATATATATTTGCTTTGGTACTGTGATTTGTGGAGCGGATAATCGCCGACGCCTGTGAGTGTTGGATTTACCCCCGAGAGGAGTCAAGTTGAGTCGGCGCTCAGAGAGACTGAGGTCGCCTAGCTTCTTCTTCATTGTGGAGCTACAGCCTACAAGAGAACCAAGGTGTATTCATCTGCGGATCAAGAGTCTATTGCACTGTCTTCTGTACTTGAAGTCTCCATAGATATCGTTGACCAGACGGTCTACTACCGACGGCTCTCCTACCCCCCCTGCCGGCTTACAACCGGGAGGACCCCCTCCAGAATATCCCGCTATATCATTAAGTGTACCATAGATATAATTCCCTAAGAGCCAGGTTGTATACTTGCTTCCTGCGTAACCAGAGATTGGACATTCAGTGTTGATTTGCCTACGAGTACTCATTTGCCTTACAAGTGCATTCAAATGATAAATGTAAGATAAATATTCTATGTACCTTTTGCTCCATTAAATATTTGATTATTACCTTTGACTGGAACCGATTTCATTGTGGAAAGTGTTCATCATATTTAGATATCGTGTACTGTATGGCCAGTAGTTAAAGTACATAAAGCGGTAGTGGTTTAATGATACCATACTTATCAATACAGTCAGGGAATTGTACCCCTCAGTTACAATTGGTCCTTCGAGCCGGAGGGTAATTAGTGTAATATTAATATAGTGGTATTAATATTGAAATGGCCTATGATGAACACTCCACGAAACGGTCCTCCTAAAGTAGAACGCCCGCAGCGTAGACGGCAGCCACCTCAGTACTTAGAGGATTACGCTGCCAGTATACTACCTAGCCTTCTACAAACGGTAAACGCGGTAAAAGTAGAAAGTAAAATTATGTCCGACCCTATCAACCAGGATACCCCGACCACAGAGGCCCTAGTGGGTTCTAATGTAACTGACCAAGCTCACGGTGGGGACCAGGAGGGAACTGACACGACTTTACCCCCCGCCAAGACCGAAGATGTAGTCCCCGGAGAGCTCCGGGAGGAAGACAACCCTCCAGAGATGGAACTCTGCACGGAACAAGATGAGGAGAGCGCCGAGGAGATAGAGCTCCAGGACTCCCCGCAGGAGAACGCATCCCCAACGAGTACTGCCAGGAGCGGATCACCTCAACCAGCGTCTTCCCCCAGCGAGGCGGACAAGATGCTGGCACAGGCGTTCCTCGCCAGCCTAGCAGCCTCCACAGAGCGCGATCGGCTCCAAGCACAGACGCTTAGTGAGCGCGAACATTCTTCCATGGAAAGAGAACGCATTCAAGCGCAGCAACGGAGCGACGAAGAGCGTATACGTCTGGAGATGAGACGCCTTCAGACGGAAGAGAATATGGCAAGAGACCGGGCCGACACCCAGCGTGCCGCTGCCGGTGCCCAAAGAGAAGCAGATCTCACCAAGCGCGAAGCCGAGCGCGACAGACTACAAGCGCAGCTAATGGAGCAGCTGATCGCCAGGGCAACACCCCCTCCCTCCACAAGGGGTTCCAGGGCCTCGTCAAGACACGGGTCAAGGGCACCCTCCCCTAACCGATCAAGCGACCCTGAACTCGACCACCAGAGAGAGCCTATACCCCCCTCCGAACCCCTTCCCCGACCGGTCCCAGTGAGTCCCAGCTACAAGGAAGGAACGGCGTACACCGCGGAGAGGCTAAATAGACGACTACAGGATCTAGATGACCTGACAGAGGAAGAAGAGGGAGAGGAGGAGAGTCAAGCCCGACAGCAGCACAGTACTCCACAGGACCAGGAGGTCCAGTACAGCCCAGGCTATACCCCCGCGGCTCTGCGCTACAGACCCCCGACTCTATTCACGGGTGAGCATGACGCACGACCAGTCCCGAGGAATAGCACCTGGACCAGCGGGCCATGGTACCCTGCCGGTACCAGCCCACCGAGAGGCGTAAGAGGAGACTCGCCTAGGAGGCCTCTCTTCCAACGCTCACCGATGTGCCAGCCATCCACGGCGTCATACATTGGCACACCGACGTTTCCAGACTTCACCCATGAGAACCGAGCACAGTACACGGAGCTACGGATGTGCTTAGAGACAATGATGGTGGATGTAGCTGATGAACGCCACAAGTATGCTATCCTATTGAAGCACCTGAAAGTGCCCAGAGCGCACAACATAGCGCTAGCTTATGCCACCTCTACGACCCCATACACCGCGGCTCTAGCAGCACTAGACCAAAGATATGGACGTATATGGGATTACGTAATACAAGAGATAAGGCATATTGACCGCCTACCCCCAGCAACAGACAATCGCTCACTAGACGACCTGTCTATCAAAGTACAATCCCTGGTAGGGATGCTGGGGGCGCAACGAGAAAAGGGTATGCACGAACTATACGCAAACTCGAATGTCGAGAGGATTTTAGAGAAGCTGCCGCCCGCCCGACAGGAGCGCTTCAGGCGGCAAAGAGACCACCGTGATCCTAACGGTCCCGAGCCATCCCTCCTAGACCTAGCCGACTTCCTGGCGAGAGAAGTCAGCAGCCTACGGTTGGATACGTTCGTGCGGAGCACACCAAGCTCCAAAGAGGGACCTAGGAGAGCAAACGATGGCCGAAGATTGGTGACTGTCATGCACCAATCAGAATCAGTACCGAGCAGCAAGAACCACAGTACCCCCTCGATGAAAGAGAAGTGGAAGATGGTGTGCCCGTACTGCGAAAAGGAACACTGGTTGTCACAATGTGACCTGTTCAAGAAGATGACCGCTGAAGAAGTGAGTCACTGGATAAAGTCCAACAGGCGCTGTTACCGATGTGCGCGCAGTCACATGGCAGCCGAGTGCCGCCTAAAGAAGAGGTGTAGTTGGTGTGACGGAGCCCACCTAGATGTCCTACACGACAGTAACAGAAGAAAGCCTGCACCATCCAGCAGCACAAAGGCAAGTGTTATGTACATTGACCCCGCTAGCAGCGGGGGCGCCCAGGTGCTCTTAAAGGTGGTCCGCGTAACACTGAGTTACCAAGATAAGGTCATGGACACTTACGCCGTCCTTGATGACGGGTCAGAGAAGACCCTTCTCCTCGCGTCCGCTGCGGCCCAGCTGGGGCTGCGGGGGAGCGAAAACCAGATGACGATTCGGACAATAAGAAGAGATCTAAAGACGATAAAGGGCGAGAATGTCTCCTTCACTATCGCAGCAAGCGGGCAGCCAGAGAGACGGTATAGGATTACTAATGCTTTCACCAGCCAAGAAATAGGACTATCGCAGTACACCTACCCCATCGCCAAGCTGATGGATAAATATGTGCACCTGCGTCAACTACCTATCCCGCTCATAGACGGTGCCACCCCGACCCTGCTGATAGGCTCCGACCATGCAGACCTCATAGTCCCGATAGACCGGGTCCATACAGGACCCAGAGGTTGTCCTGCAGCAGTCGAGACCCGCCTAGGATGGACATTACAAGGCCCCCTCGCCAAGTCTCTTAACCGAACAGCAGCCACTAGCTGCCTCCACTCCAGAGTGACAGAAGAAGACACCACTCTCCTGCAGCATGTCGAGAGGCTATGGACACTAGAGACAATGCCCTTTAAGAACGAAAAGAAAGACATTCGTTCTACGGAAGATATTTACGCTATAGCCCTCCTCGAGCAAGGGACAAAGAGAGTCACAGTCAACGGAGTGATGAGATACGCAACTCCACTCCTGAGGCGAGAGGGAATGCCCACCTTTCACGCCACAAAAGAAGCGACGGAGCGGTATCTATTGAACACAGAGCGGCGCCTAGCCAAAGACCCCGCTCAAGAGACTGTGTACCGCGCTGAGATTAACAAGCTAATCACAGCGGGACACATAAAGAAAATTGACATTAAAGAGGCCGATCAGACGACCGAATCATGGTACGTGCCGCACCACAAGGTCCACCACAACGGCAAGGATCGTATTGTGTTTAACTGCAGCTACCAGATCGGATCACAAAATCTGAATAAAGAGCTCTTGCCCGGCCCAACACTCGGCCCCTCTCTACTAGGCGTGCTACTACGCTTCCGCCAGGACAAGGTGGCTATCAGCGGCGACATCAAAGGGATGTTCCTGCAGGTGAGACTAGTGGAGGAGGACAAGCCCCTGCTGCGGTTCCTATGGAGAGAGAGGATCGGAGATGAGCACCCAGCCATCTATCAATGGGAAGTCCTCCCTTTCGGAACCACATGCAGCCCATGCTGTGCTACGTTTGCACTACAAAAACACGTCGCAGAGGACCCAGCAGCAGATGAAGAGGTCCGACAAAGTGTGACAAATAGTTTCTACGTGGACAACTGTTTACAAAGCGTCTCGACGCCAGAAGAAGCCGAGGCTCTTCTACTCAAGCTCCGCGCCTCCCTGATCAAAGGCGGCTTTGATCTCAGGCAGTGGGCCAGCAGCGACCCGCAAGTATTGCGCAGCCTCTCCCCCGAGGATAAGGCAGCGAGCAGCGAGACCTGGATGGCGACCATCCCAGGAGAAGCCCAAGAAATGACACTAGGACTAGTCTGGCGCTTCAAAACAGACTCGCTCCATTATAGACACAAACCCCTGACCAAGGAGCAGGGAAGGTCGACGGCAATACCGACCACCAGACGGAGTGTATACAGAACACTCGCCAGACAATATGACCCGTTGGGATGTATTCTACCTTACACCACCAGGGCAAAGATGATTGTAAGAGCGCTATGGGACAAGGACCAGGGCTGGGACGATCCCATACCCGAACACCTTGCATCCACATGGAGAGAATGGGAGACGAAACTCCGCTCACTCCCAGGTGTTAACATACGCCGCAGCTACTTCCCACCCACAGTGAGGCCAGAGACATGCAAGATGGACCTGCACGTATTCAGCGACGCCTCCGAAGTAGCCTACGGTTCGGTGGCCTACTTGCGTGCCCGAGAGGAGGGAGGAGAAATACATACTGCTTTCATCCTGGCTCGCTGAAGAATAGCCCCACGAAAGCAACAATCTATCCCGCGTCTAGAGCTCTGCGCAGCCCTAGCAGGAGCGCAGCTCGCCACGTTAATCCAACGTGAACTCACCATCCCGGTGCAAAGAACAATCTTGTGGTCAGACTCCACGACAGTACTCACATGGATCCGGTCTGATTCGTGCAGATACAAGGTCTTCGTGGGAGTCAGAGTCACCGAGATTCAAGAGTTAACAGAAGTAGCGAGCTGGAGGTATGTGGACACCAAACACAACCCAGCTGACGTCATCACCCGGGGAATGTCCCTGGATGACCTCACCCGTCACAACCTCTACAGTGACGGACCAGAGTTTCTCAAGCTCCCCGAAGAAGAGTGGCCTACACCCACCCCACGGGAGGCGAGTAAAGAGGAGGCCGAAAACAAGAAACCTATGTTCTGTGGATTGAACACACTCGTCTCCACAGACCCCGACATAGACGATTGCCTCACCCTACAGAGTGCGCAGCTAAAGACATTTCTGTGGCACCACCCAGAGGTTCAGCCCACGACTGACATTTCAGCAGCTGACTACGAAGAAGCAGAACTTCTTCTACTACAACGAGCCCAGAGAGACTCGTTCCCCGATGAGCTAGACTGTCTACAGGGAGCAAAGCCAGTCCCATCAGACAGCAGACTGCTCCACCTAGCCCCCGAGAGCGACGCCCATAGTCTCATCAGAGTGGGTGGTCGTCTGCGGAGAGCCCCAGACTTACCGGATGACGTCAAGTACCCGATAGTCTTGAACAGCCGACACAAGGTCACAGAGCTGATCATAAAGAAATACGACAAGGATGTGCACCACGCAGGGGCAGAGAGAGTCTTTGCGGAGATCAGACGTCGTTATTGGATACTGCAAGGGAGAGAAGCAGTGCGGCGCTTCCAGCGAACCTGTCTAGACTGTCGTAAGTGGCGAGCCCAGCCCAGTATACCCCGGATGGCTGACCTACCTCCCTGTCGCCTCCGACTCGGCGACAAGCCTTTTCACTCCACCGGTATGGACTGTTTCGGCCCGCTGTATATAAAGAAAGGAAGAGGAACCGAGAAGCGGTGGGGTATTGTATTCAAATGCATGACCACCAGAGCGATACATATCGAACTCCTTCCAACCATGAGCACAGACTCATTCCTTATGGCCTTCCGAAGATTCACAGGATCACGGGACAAACTTCAAAGGCGGAGAAAGAGAGCTGAGAGAGAGCTTCCAAGCTATGGGCCCAGAACTTAAGACCCACCTCGCTCCATCCCCGATTGACTTCCAGTTTAATCCCCCGAACGCACCTCACTTCGGTGGAACTTGGGAACGAGAAGTACGTTCTATAAAGACAGCCCTGTACGCCGTGCTTGGGGCCCAGACCGTGGCGGAAGAAGTCTTAATGACAGTCCTCACGGAGATCGAGGGAGTATTGAACTCAAAGCCCCTCGGTTACGTCTCAAGTGATGTAGCAGATGTCGACCCAGTCACCCCCAACACACTCTTGATGGGGCGGCTAGACCCCGCGCTACCCCAGACAATGTACAGGCCTGAAGAAGCGAACGGCCGAAGAATGTGGAGGTACAGTCAAGTATTGGCTGACAAGTTTTGGAACAGCTTCCTACTCCACTACCTACCGTCTCTACAGACCCGCCAGAAATGGGTGAAAGAGAGAGACAATTTGACAGAAGGAACAGTCGTCATGATTATCGACCAGTCACTACCCCGAGCTATGTGGCCGGCTGGCCGCGTAAGCAAAATGATCACCGGTGCCGATGGAAAGGTCCGAGCAGCTGAAGTGCTCGTCCAAGGGCGGACCTACACCCGACCCGTGGCGAGGCTAATAGAACTGCCAAGGCTCCCCGATACTATCGATGACGACCATGACCCCATGACTTTGTGAACTGACTGACCCTCACAGCGGACATTGAGTAGTGGACAGTGCGGTTAATCTGTCTCTGCTTAGCTAATTAGGTGGGACTAATTAGGGGGCGGCTGTTACGAAGGATCAGATTAAACCGAATATATATATTTATTTATGGATATATATTGAATAGTATTTGTATGTCGTTTGATATCCCTTGTATATTCCTTGTACATATGCACGGAATATCCCTTTAGCCTACTATAGCCCATAATAGTTCATTCTCTTATTGGACAAAGGACCAGGCGCCAGGGGACCAGCCCCTGGCGTCAAGTTCAAATGTACCGACGAGACATGTCCGTACTAGCCCCGGCTCCGCTCAGGGATACGGCTACCGAAATGAGAGTGGCACTATTTGTTCACCGTGCATATAAATATGGCGCAAGTAAATGTAGAAGTCCCTTACCCTTCTTCCCAACTTAGTAACAGAACGTGAAGCCTCACCCACGATACGACGTGCGGTGAAGTATGGCCTGTTTGGCCTTAGAATAGCATTGAGACCTCGTGCGAATTAATAACTGAATTGTCAGAGTTTGGCACTGTACCGTCGAGTGCGACGTATTTCTATCAAGTAATAATAGTCTATCGTGTATGGTGCATCGTGCGGTTAGAGTTCTAAAGTGACCAGCATCTCCAACGCTTCCTCGTGTTATCTAGAGTCTTATCCAGGTTGGGCCGACCACACGGCGCTTTCATCCGAGGAGATCTAGGCGAGGACCGAGGGACGTGTACACTGGATTACCTACCCGACGACTGCTGAGCCCTATGCGGCTGGAATATATATTTGCTTTGGTACTGTGATTTGTGGAGCGGATAATCGCCGACGCCTGTGAGTGTTGGATTTACCCCCGAGAGGAGTCAAGTTGAGTCGGCGCTCAGAGAGACTGAGGTCGCCTAGCTTCTTCTTCATTGTGGAGCTACAGCCTACAAGAGAACCAAGGTGTATTCATCTGCGGATCAAGAGTCTATTGCACTGTCTTCTGTACTTGAAGTCTCCATAGATATCGTTGACCAGACGGTCTACTACCGACGGCTCTCCTACCCCCCCTGCCGGCTTACAACCGGGAGGACCCCCTCCAGAATATCCCGCTATATCATTAAGTGTACCATAGATATAATTCCCTAAGAGCCAGGTTGTATACTTGCTTCCTGCGTAACCAGAGATTGGACATTCAGTGTTGATTTGCCTACGAGTACTCATTTGCCTTACAAGTGCATTCAAATGATAAATGTAAGATAAATATTCTATGTACCTTTTGCTCCATTAAATATTTGATTATTACCTTTGACTGGAACCGATTTCATTGTGGAAAGTGTTCATCATATTTAGATATCGTGTACTGTATGGCCAGTAGTTAAAGTACATAAAGCGGTAGTGGTTTAATGATACCATACTTATCAATACAGTCAGGGAATTGTACCCCTCAGTTACACCCCCCCTTGACCACCCATCATTTCCAGTCTATACTTTTTAGTCTTTTTGGTCTGTATTGTCTATCTGTATGTTTATATGTGTAGGAATATATCATACCTGGCTCTCGACCAGCATGGCCATGTCTACGAACATGTCGTGCAGCTCTCGGATGCTGTTCTCCAACTTGACGATCTCGCTGTGTCGGGTCTCGATCTCGTTCAGGGCCTGCTTGGTCATCTGGGAGTCCATCTTGATCTGAGGGGGGGTTCAGTTTCAACAACACTTTTATTGTGCACTTAAAAATGGCATTCCTGCATTTGTGTACTCTGTGTGTATGTGTAACTAAGAGAGATATGAGGACAGTGTGTAACTAGGAGGAGTATGAGGACTGTGTGTAACTAGGAGGGATATGAGGACTGTGTGTAACTAGGAGGGATATGAGGACTGTGTGTAACTAGGAGGGATATGAGGACTGTGTGTAACTAGGAGAGATGTGAGGACTGTGTGTAACTAGGAGGGATATGAGGACTGTGTGTAACTAGGAGGGATATGAGGACTGTGTGTAACTAGGAGGGATATGAGGACTGTGTGTAACTAGGAGAGATGTGAGGACTGTGTGTAACTAGGAGGGATATGAGGACTGTGTGTAACTAGGAGGGATATGAGGACTGTGTGTAACTAGGAGGAGTATGAGGACTGTGTGTAACTAGGAGGGATATGAGGACTGTGTGTAACTAGGAGGGATATGAGGACTGTGTGTAACTAGGAGGGATATGAGGACTGTGTGTAACTAGGAGGGATATGAGGACTGTGTGTAACTAGGAGGGATATGAGGACTGTGTGTAACTAGGAGGGATATGAGGACTGTGTGTAACTAGGAGGGATATGCGGACTGTGTGTAACTAGGAGGGATATGAGGACTGTGTGTAACTAGGAGGGATATGAGGACTGTGTAACTAGGAGGGATATGCGGACTGTGTGTAACTAGGAGGGATATGAGGACTGTGTGTAACTAGGAGGGATATGAGGACTGTGTGTAACTAGGAGGGATATGAGGACTGTGTGTAACTAGGAGGGATATGAGGACTGTGTGTAACTAGGAGGGATATGAGGACTGTGTGTAACTAGGAGGGATATGAGGACTGTGTGTATGTGTAACTAGGAGGGATATGAGGACTGTGTGTAACTAGGAGGGATATGAGGACTGTGTGTAACTAGGAGGGATATGCGAACTTGGAAAGTGCTGGGCTGAAAAATATCACAAATAAAATTGTGTCTTCTGCTCCAACACCTTGACGTAATGAAGAGTCATTAGGTTCTAAACACTGTACAATAACCAACACTGTGACCTAACATAACAAAGAGTCATTAGGCTCTAAACACTGTCCAATAACCAACACTGTGACCTAACCTAATAAAGAGTCATTAGGCTCTAAACACTGTACAATAACCAACACTGTGACCTAACCTAATAAAGAGTCATTAGGCTCTAAACACTGTACAATAACCAACACTGACATTCCTCTGCCTGCTGTCAACACACAGTTAACCAGAGTAACGTCACACTCCAAAGCCAAGTAACCAACACTAGACCTGGCAAATACATACATGTGAGTATGTAGTATGTGAGTGGGCAGTATGTGAGTGTGCAGTATGTGAGTGTGTAGTATGTGAGTGTGTAGTATGTGAGTGTGTAGTATGTGAGTATGTAGTATGTGAGTGTGTAGTATGTGAGTATGTAGTATGTGAGTGTGTAGTATGTCAGTGTGTAGTATGTGAGTGGGCAGTATGTGAGTGTGTAGTATGTGAGTGTGTAGTATGTGAGTGTGTAGTATGTGAGTGTGCAGTATGTGAGTGTGTAGTATGTGAGTGTGTAGTATGTGAGTGTGTAGTATGTGAGTGTGTAGTATGTGAGTGTGTAGTATGTGAGTGTGCAGTATGTGAGTGTGTAGTATGTGAGTATGTAGTATGTGAGTGTGTAGTATGTGAGTGTGTAGTATGTGAGTGTGTAGTATGTGAGTGTAGTATGTGAGTGTGTAGTATGTGAGTGTGTAGTATGTGAGTGTGTAGTATGTGAGTGTGTAGTATGTGAGTGTGTAGTATGTGAGTGGGCAGTATGTGAGTGTGTAGTATGTGAGTGTGTAGTATGTGAGTGGGCAGTATGTGAGTGTGTAGTATGTCAGTATGCAGTATGTGAGTGGGCAGTATGTGAGTCTGTAGTATGTGAGTGTGTAGTATGTGAGTGTGTAGTATGTGAGTGTGTAGTATGTGAGTGTGTAGTATGTGAGTGTGTAGTATGTGAGTGTGTAGTATGTGAGTGGGCAGTATGTGAGTGTGTAGTATGTGAGTGTGTAGTATGTGAGTGGGCAGTATGTGAGTGTGTAGTATGTCAGTATGCAGTATGTGAGTGGGCAGTATGTGAGTCTGTAGTATGTGAGTGTGTAGTATGTGAGTGTGCAGTATGTGAGTGGGCAGTATGTGAGTCTGTAGTATGTGAGTGTGTAGTATGTGAGTGTGTAGTATGTGAGTGTGTAGTATGTGAGTGTGTAGTATGTGAGTGTGCAGTATGTGAGTATGTAGTATGTGAGTGTGTAGTATGTGAGTGTGTAGTATGTGAGTGGGCAGTATGTGAGTGTGTAGTATGTGAGTGTGTAGTATGTCAGTGTGCAGTATGTGAGTGTGCAGTATGTGAGTGTGTAGTATGTGAGTATGTAGTATGTGAGTGTGCAGTATGTGAGTGTGTAGTATGTGAGTGTGCAGTATGTGAGTATGTAGTATGTGAGTGTGTAGTATGTGAGTGTGTAGTATGTGAGTGTGTAGTATGTGAGTGTGCAGTATGTGAGTATGTAGTATGTGAGTGTGTAGTATGTGAGTGTGTAGTATGTGAGTGGGCAGTATGTGAGTGTGTAGTATGTGAGTGTGTAGTATGTGAGTGTGCAGTATGTGAGTGTGTAGTATGTGAGTGTGCAGTATGTGAGTGTGTAGTATGTCAGTGTGCAGTATGTGAGTGTGTAGTATGTGAGTGTGTAGTATGTGAGTGTGTAGTATGTGAGTATGTAGTATGTGAGTGTGCAGTATGTGAGTGTGTAGTATGTGAGTGTGCAGTATGTGAGTGTGTAGTATGTGAGTGGGCAGTATGTGAGTGTGTAGTATGTGAGTGTGTAGTATGTGAGTGGGCAGTATGTGAGTGTGTAGTATGTGAGTGGGCAGTATGTGAGTGGGCAGTATGTGAGTGTGTAGTATGTGAGTGTGTAGTATGTCAGTGTGTAGTATGTGAGTGGGCAGTATGTGAGTGTGTAGTATGTGAGTGGGCAGTATGTGAGTGTGTAGTATGTGAGTGGGCAGTATGTGAGTGTGTAGTATGTGAGTGGGCAGTATGTGAGTGTGTAGTATGTGAGTGGGCAGTATGTGAGTGTGTAGTATGTGAGTGTGTAGTATGTGAGTGGGCAGTATGTGAGTGGGCAGTATGTGAGTGGGCAGTATGTGATTGGGCAGTATGTGAGTGTCGCTGTGTGTTCAGTCAACCTTACCTGGATAAATAAAGTCAAAACTAAATGAAATAAATAAGTCATGTGACCAGGGCCGTTTTCACTTGATGTTACAGCGCACGCCATTCAGCATACCTACCGACAGGGCGGGGGTCACTTCACTCTCAGTCATAAAGCCATTGTGACACCATTCAGCCATAAAGAGAGCACTTATTTGGTGGTCACTCTCTTTGGTGGTCACTCTAACGTTAGCTAGCGAGGGAGTCAAAAACACCCCTTACGAAAATGCATCATGGTATTTCTACGATGATGGTAATGACCAAGATTCGATGGAAATACCATATCATGGTTCAAATTGGATTATAGTGTGGTATTATTTAAGCCCAAAGAGTGGTTCCATGGTGATACATGACTTTTACCACGGTAGTACACAGTATCATGTTGAGGTTGAGTACATACAGTCTTTAGCTATGAATTAACACAACTCTCTAACTTACCATCTTTTTTTTATCTACTTTTTCTCCCCATTTTTCTATTTTTCTCCCGTCCCCAATTTCGTATTGTCCAATTCTCCCCTCCCCTGTCTCGAACATTGTTAGGCCATGCCTCCCACAAGCCGGCTGCAATGTGGACGAAGCCTTGCATCACGTGTCCCCTCCGGTACTCGAGGAGGCAGACGTCGCATCTTTTCACCTGCACAGCGCGATCTCTCAGCGGCGAGGGTCTGCGTGGGAGGGACACGCCGCCCCCGTCGCTTCCTGATTCTACTGCGCAGGCGCACCAACCGACCTGTAGGAGTCTCTGTCCACAACGTCCGATCCCCACCCACCAGCTTCCCACCCCCTAATACTGCCAATTGTATTAGTATGAACGACCAGCCAAGCAGGTAGCAACGCCGAGAGCTGGGCTCGAACCCAGCATCTCCTGCGTTGGTGGCGAGCGCCTTGCCCACTGCGCCACCTAGCCGCCCTTCTAACTTACCATCTTTACATAATAAGGTACTCAACCTCTACTGTCTTTAACTATGAATGAACACAACACTAACTTAACATCTTTAGATAGTAAAGTACCCAACCTCTACTGTCTTTAACTATGAATGAACACAACTCTCTAACTTACCATCTTTAGATAATAAAATACTCAACCTCTACTGTCTTTAACTATGAATGAACACAACACTAACTTAACATCTTTAGATAATAAAGTACCCAACCTCTACTGTCTTTAACTATGAATGAACACAACACTCTAACTTACCATCTTTAGATAATAAAATACTAAACCTCTACTGTCTTTAACTATGAATGAACACAACTCTCTAACTTACCATCTTTAGATAATAAAATATTCAACCTCTACTGTCTTTAACTATGAATGAACACAACACTCTAACTTACCATCTTTAGATAATAAAATATTCAACCTCTACTGTCTTTAACTATGAATGAACACAACACTCTAACTTAGCATCTTTAGATAATAAAGTACCCAACCTCTACTGTCTTTAACTATGAATGAACACAACACTAACTTACCATCTTTAGATAATAAAATATTCAACCTCTACTGCCTTTAACTATGAATGAACACAACACTCTAACTTAGCATATTTAGATAATAAAGTACTCAACCTCTACTGTCTTTAACTATGAATGAACACAACACTAACTTACCATCTTTAAATAATAAAGTACTCAACCTCTACTGTCTTTAACTATGAATGAACACAACTATCTAACTTAGCATCTTTAGATAATAAAGTACTCAACCTCTACTGTCTTTAACTATGAATGAACACAACACTCTAACTTACCATCTTTAGATAATAAAATATTCAACCTCTACTGTCTTTAACTATGAATGAACACAACACTCTAACTTACCATATTTAGATAATAAAGTACTCAACCTCTACTGTCTTTAACTATGAATGAACACAACACTCTAACTTAGCATCTTTAGATAATAAAGTACCCAACCTCTACTGTCTTTAACTATGAATGAACACAACTCTCTAACTTACCATCTTTAGATAATAAAGTACTCAACCTCTACTGTCTTTAACTATGAATGAACACAACACTCTAACTTACCATATTTAGATAATAAAGTACTCAACCTCTACTGTCTTTAACTATGAATGAACACAACACTCTAACTTAGCATCTTTAGATAATAAAGTACCCAACCTCTGCTGTCTTTAACTATGAATGAACACAACTCTCTAACTTACCATTTTTAGATAATAAAGTACTCAACCTCTACTGTCTTTAACTATGAATGAACACAACTCTCTAACTTACCATCTTTAGATAATAAAGTACCCAACCTCTACTGTCTTTAACTATGAATGAACACAACTCTCTAACTTACCATCTTTAGATAATAAAGTACTCAACCTCTACTGTCTTTAACTATGAATGAACACAACACTCTAACTTACCATCTTTAGATAATAAAGTACCCAACCTCTACTGTCTTTAACTATGAATGAACACAACTCTCTAACTTACCATCTTTAGATAATAAAGTACTCAACCTCTACTGTCTTTAACTATGAATGAACACAACACTCTAACTTAGCATATTTAGATAATAAAGTACTCAATCTCTACTGTCTCTATGAATGAACACAACGCTCTAACTTACCATCTTTAGATAATAAAGTACTCAACCTCTACTGTCTTTAACTATGAGTGAACACAACACTCTCTAACTTACCATCTTTAGATAATAAAGTACTCAACCTCTACTGTC